>NW_027527951.1:608732-923732 GCF_008692635.1 Crocuta crocuta
GGAGAGGAGAGAGAGAGAGAGAGAGAGAGAGAGAGAGAGAGAGAGAATGAATCCGAAGCAGGCTCCATACTGTTGCATTGTCAGCACAGAGCCTGATACAGGGTTCGATCCCACCAACCATGAGATCATGACCTGAGCTGAAATCAAGAGCTAGTTGCTCTACCAACTGAGCCAGCCCAGTGCTCCTCAATCACACATTTTTAATTACTGGAATTTCCTTTTTTTCCCCAATCTACTTCTTTGTTTCTATAATCTTCTTATAATAACTAATTTGTGATTTTATTTTATTCTCATTTTTTGTAAACAATTTAAACATATTTATCTTACATTCTGTAGGTGGAGACCCAGGATCTGTAGTTATTAGGAGTTTAATGTTGCTCTTTTTTGTTTTGCTGACTCTTGATCATGGTGGCTTTGTTTTCTTGTGTTTTGAAATTATGTTTCTGAGCTCATATTTGGCTGATCTAACTCTGTAGAAATTCTTGGGGCCTGAAATGAAGACATGTTTCTTCAACGAGGGTTTGCTTTATTCTAGGTTAAGGGAAGTTAACAATGTACTTTAAGTTAATTTTTTATTTTTTATTTTTTATTTATTTTATTTTATTTTTTTAAGTCTCCAAGATATTTTATTTTATTGTATTTTGGGGGGGGTATNGTTAGAAGGCTCTCTCAGTGGATTCTGCGTCCTTTGTCTCCCAATCTCTCAGGTTTTGTAAGGTTTCCAATGGCTTCAGATCTTTTCTGTGTGATGTATGGGCGCGAGTGCAAGTACGGAGCTCCTTACTTCTCCGCCATCTTGCCCTCTCTCCTAAGTTAATTTTTTAGATTGCAGTTTCCCTGTCAATGCAGGTAATGCCATTTTAGTCCCAAACCTCTGTGAAGAAAGACCTGGGATTAAATATCTCAAGGAAATCTGTAGGAAGGATGGGAGGCAGGAAAGGCCAGATTCTTGTTCCTCTTCCTTTTCTTCTTTCTCCCCTTCTCCTTCCCCTCGTCTTCCTTCTACTTTCTTCTCCTATCTAGAGCTCAGGCCAAGAGAACTGTGCTGTCTCATTGTCTTCTTGTCCAGCAAATGGAATTTTGTTTTTCTTAGTTCACTCTAACTGAAATACGGTCCTCTGAGGATCCCAATTTTTGAACAATTTTTTCATTGTAGTTCTCCACCATGGGTGAGCCCTAAGCCTTCCATCCTATTCATACAGAAATATGAAAACATTTACATTCCCGAGTGTGGCAAACACCCAAGTATGAAGGTTGCTTTAACACGCATACACAATTAGCTGTTTTCTTTTACATATTTTTCTGGACTGACAGACTGACTGCACCTTCATTTTGGGAGCCTTGTGAAATAGATTTAACAATGTTTCTTTTCTGTGTTTTAGTCATAATTTTCCTAATGTGAAGATTTCTTAATATTGCTAATCTGTCATTTCCTGAGAAATGGAAGTCAACTGTGCATACCCATTTAGTTAAGGGTATTGAAAAGTGAACTTAAAAAAGAAATTTACTGCAGAATCAGATTGTTAGCCCCACTTTCTTCTTGGAGATTAAATTGTCTTTGGGATACATTTGTTCTTGCTCTTTTCTGTCTGATGATCATGTTTACCTTGGATGCTAGATCTCCTGTCCCCAAATAATCAATATCTCATCATTCTGACTGCAGTACACGGCCTGTCTCTCTGTTGCCGACAACTAGACGCCCTCCATGTTCTGTATCAGGGGCCTTTATCTGGACATTTCCTCTCCTCTCCGTAAGCTCCCTTACCTCAAATGGAGGAATACTCTGCTTATCCAGAATCTAGGTTTTGCTTTTGTTTGATAGCGTTATGACACACCTGCTTTTTCCCTTCACGACTGGTCTTTCCTTTCCTTTCCAGGCCATTCCCCTGGTCTTAGAATTACCTGTAGATTCATGTTTGTGTGTTCAGTCCTCGCATCACGAAACACTGTACTACTGGCGTTGCCTTTCCCTGGGTTCTCAGTCCCTGTTTTCTCTCATCCCACCTGCCTCCCTGCTGTCTACTCTCTAGTTGTGCAACAGACACTCAACTCAGATGGTGACTTTCTCTACTGTTCTGTATGTTTCCAAAAAGGAACCGCATTACTTCCTTTTCCTTTTCACCAAAATGGGCTTTTTTTCCCCTTTTCTTTTCTTTTTCTTTCATAGTTTATTGTCAAGTTGGTTTCCATATAACACCCAGTGCTCATCCCCACAAGTGCCCTCCTCCATGCCCATCCCCCCTCCCGCCCCACACCCATCAGTCCTCAGTTTATTCTCAGCATTCAAGAGTCTCTCATGGTTTGCCTCCCTCCCTCTCCCCCACCATTTCCCCCCTTCTTCTCCCCATGGTCCTCCGTTAAGTTCCTCCTAATCTTCCTATACGTGCAAACATAGGATATCTGTCCTTCTCTGCCTGACTTATTTCGCTCAGCATAACACCCTCAAGGTCCATCCATGTTGCTACACATGGTCAGATTTCATTGTTTCTCATTGCCATGTAGTATTCCATGGTATAGATAAACCACATCTTCTTGATCCATTCATCAGTTGATGGACGTTTCGGCTCTTTCCATGATTTGGCTATTGTTGAAAGTACTGCTATGAGCATTGGGGACTATAGATCCTAGCGAGGATGTGGAGAAACGGGCACCCTCTTACACTGTTGGTGGGAATGTAAACTGGTACAGCCCCTCTGGAAAACAGTGTGGAGGTTCCTCAGGAAACTAACAGTAGAACTCCCCTATGACCCAGCAATAGCACTGCTAGGAATTTACCCAAAATGGACTTTTTATGGTATTGGAATTATAAAATAATACCTTTCTCATTTAAAAAATGCCTGCAAACAGTAGCAAGTTAAACACTCCTCCTCCACTCCCACATGCTCCCCATTTAACCCTTGTACCGATAAATCTCACATGTCACAGAGAATCATTAATAACAGGTTGGTCCTTCATGTAAGTTTTTGCATCCGGGACACCAATAGAATGACAAATGTGATACCTTCAATCTCATTTGGTAACCAGACTTTTTCACACAAATTTATCATAGATATGTTTCTTTATTAATGCACACAGAATTTTCATACCATTTTTAATGACTACAAAGTATTCAGTTACATGGCATCTACATAACTTATACACTAGCCCCTACTGAAGAAAATGTAGATTTTCTCCATGTTAGAAAAATGCTACAGAGACTCATTATATGTACAGTGCACTGTAGGATTTATTTCCATGGGATAAAGTTCTATAAGTAAAATTGCTGAATAAAATGATATGCCCTTTTTAAAAATTGATACATATTGGCAGGTTGACCTCTATGTACATTTATGTTCTTCAACACTAGGCACTACCAATCATGTTATTCTTTGTCCATATAATAGGTAATTAATTTTATTTAATTATTTGTTGTAGTTAGTAATAGCAGCTTTTAGTTCTGACAATTAAATGAAATGCCAGTGTTTTTCAAATCTTCTATGCAGATATGGCCATAGATACAGATAATATAAATGTACATGTAAGTAACTTACAGTTATATAACTTACAGTTCCATAACTTACTGTAATAACTTACAGTTATATAGTGGTTTATTTTTCTTTTTGGTAACAAATTTGATTATAAAAGTATGTTTTTTAAAAAGTGGAAATTTTCTCCTGCTTTCCACTTCTCTTTCTTTTGCTTAGGTACTGAGAATATTATGCTATGCATCCTTCCAGAACTTTTTTTTTTAAATAAAAAATAGGGGGGCGCCTGGGTGGCTTAGTCGGTTAAGCGTCTGACTTTCACTTAGGTTATGATCTCACGGTTCGTGGGTTCGAGCCCCGCATCGGGCTCTGTGCTGACTGCCAGCTCAGAGTCTGGAGCCTATTTCAGAATCTGTATCTCCCTCTCTCTCTGACCCTCCCCTGCTCACACTGTCTCTCTCGCTCTCCTAGAAATAAATTAAAAAAATATTAAAAAAAAATAAAATAAAAAATAGGATCTTTGTATACCTTCATGTCTACATCTTTTTGTTTTTTCTTCCAACATAAACATTTTATTTTGGAAACTGTAGATATGATTAGCTGCTTTCATGACTATGTAATTTTTAATAATATGGATTTCAGATTCTCCATTTTAATATCCTTTCAATGATGCATATGTTGAATATCTTAGGTTTTTTTTCTTTCTTAGAAAATGCTGCAATTGACCCCTCTGTATATGTGTCTTTGTAGAGTCTTTTCTTGACTGTGGTTCACTCTCCTCTCTTTCTTGTTATTATTTTGTAGTTGTTGTTGTTAAGAGAGAAAGAGAGCACAAGCAGGTGAGAGATCGAGAGAGAGAGAAAGAGAGAGAGAGAGAAAGAAAGAGAGAGAGAATCTTAAGCAGATCCCTCAGCTTGATCCACAACCCTGGGATCATGATCTAAACCTAAATGAGGAGTTGGATGCTCCACCGACTGAGCCAGCCAGGCGCCCCTCCTCTCTTCCTCTTGACACTGCCTCACTCTCTCAACCCAGCCCTAGGTATCATGAGTCTTCAAAGAAATAAGATCGAAGAAGTTATTGATTTGTTGAGATAGGTTCCATTGGTAGAGGGGAGAGTGAACTTGAATACAGCCACAGATTCCGTATCTACTTTTCTTCTCACAAAAAAATCTTTGACCATCTAATGTCATATAAAATATCATGTTATTTTATTTTTAACGTTTTTAAATGTTTGTCTATTTTTGAGAGAGAGAGACAGAGTGTGAGCAAGGGAGGGGCTGAGACAGAGGGAGACACAGAACCCAAAGCAGACTCCAGGATCTGAGCTGTCAGCACAGACCCCAATGTGGGGCTCAAACCCACAAACTGTGAGATCACGACCTGAGCCGAAGTCGGAGGTTGAACCGACTGAGCCACCTAGACACCCCTAAAATATCATTTAATATGTATGGAAATCTCACTCTGATGTTTTTCTTCTAGCTATTCTCGAACGCCTGCATGTATTTGAATGTTGCCTGACTTTAACCAAATGCTTTTTCATTCTCTTTTCAATCTCTAGTTATTTCATTTTCATGGTCTGTATGGCTGATCTCTTTGTACTTGTCTTCCTCGTCCTTGCTTGCAGGGTCCCCCAACCTTAGAGTGAAACAGCTGCCTGCTCTAACGTCTCAGTTCAACTGCCTAAATCAAGCCTCTTACTTGGAGAGCTAGGAATGATCAGCCTTCATAAAATGTACCTGTGGTACATAGTTACACATTAGAATTTGCTCACATGCATAAATTGAAAAACTGACAGCAAAACAATAATAGCAAAGAGCAATAATGAATTTATTTCATTATTGCCTCACACTGGGTCAAGTTCTTTGAATGCAGTTTTTCATTTAATCCTTCCAATGTTTTGGGGAGGTTGTTACTATGATTGAGTCCAAGTAAAGGAAGTTCATCTGTAAGAAAAGAAACAGGAATTTCAATTCATTTCTGCCTGGTTCTGGAGCCCAGATATGCTATTATTCCTTTAGGTGAATAATCAGGTGCTTAAGCATAATTTCTATTATACCGAGGGACAGCTTATCTTTTTATTCATGTAATTTCTGAAATATTAATGGAAACCGATGTGGAAATAGATTTCAATATATAAATTCCTATGACTTATGATTTTTCAAGATTTTACCCGCTGCTCAGAAAGAGGACACACTGTGTACAAAACTTATTATATCTGGTGTCTTAATCTATCTTGTATGGTATTTTAACTTATGACTTCTGGATTTAATAGAAAATTATCACTAACTTATAGCACTGACCTATTGGGATAGTTCTAATTTGAGAGAAATATGATAAATAAACATTTGGAAACTGTAAATCTATGATAAAGTATGTGGAATGTGTATTTAGATAGAATAATAAGACACATTTAGAAGGCGGATTTAATATGAGAAGTAAAGGAAAGGTAGGGAAATTCCAGGCTGCATAGGGTT
This sequence comes from Crocuta crocuta, assembly GCF_008692635.1. Classification (NCBI taxonomy): domain Eukaryota; kingdom Metazoa; phylum Chordata; class Mammalia; order Carnivora; family Hyaenidae; genus Crocuta; species Crocuta crocuta. The sequence continues at coordinate 614,674 of NW_027527951.1, forward strand.
AGACAAGCCTGCTTCTCATAATAAGCATTCATAATAAAATCCCACCTTAGGTCAAATCATTCTAGAATGAATATGGTACAAGTGACCCTTAGCCTAGTAGAGAAATTTCTTAGCCTCTGATGTTGGCTTTGATGAAAATATCATTATTGTTTTAATAATTTTTATCAGTCTAATATTCATTGTTCTCACAACTCATTTCATTCAACAAATTATGAGATGGTTTTCAGAGTTTCAATAAGCAAAATAAAGCCTTGCGAAAGAGAGAGAAAACGCCATCACCGTAGCTAGGAAAACAGGCAGACTGTAGTAGGATAGAAGCATAATTGCATGCTTTGATATTTATGATGAAAGACCAGAGCTGAAAGAAAAATGACAAAAATGCTATCTTAGCCCTTTATGAAACAAAGAAAACCTGAAGGTCGTGCAATAGTAATTTTCATCATTCCTTCCAAAGCCTTGCCAAGCTTTGAAAATTCATATGTAATAGCAGCTAGCTCTTCTAAGTGAAAATACATTGAAATCATCCTGGGATATGTAATCTATTAAAGGAAAAACTTCATTTTCTTCCCATAAAGAAAATAAAATTTTATTTCAGGACCTATATTGACTCTATTTAAATAAACATATTTTTTAATCCACACAATACTGCATTGTACGGTCCTTCCTTCCTTCCTTCCTTCCTTCCTTCCTTCCTTCCTTTCTTTCTTTCTTTCTTTCTTTCTTTCTTTCTTTCTTTCTTTCTTTCTTCCTCTTCCCTCCCTTTCCTTTCTTCCTCCCTCCCTTTCCTTCCTTCCTTCTTTCCCTCCCTCTCTCTCTCTTTTTTCTTTCTCTCTCTCTCTCTCTCTTTCTTTCTCTCTATCTTTCTTTCTTCTTTCTTTCCTTCTTTCTTCCTTCTTTTATTCATATGAAGCATAGTTATTTAAAAACCAAGGGTCACATATGAAATGTATTCAACAATCTCCTGAAAATTATTTTGTTAAAAAAATCACTTTCTACACAAAGAGTAGGATAAATATCTAAAATGCAGTTGTATTTTTTCTAGTTCTACAATGGGTAGTATTAAAATTACATAAATAAAATTTTCTCAAGAACTTTCAGTGAAATATTCTGGATATTATAAAGTTGTTTATAAAACTCTCCCTTTTATATCAGTTGAACATATGATAAAACAGTCAAAAGTTGTGCTTTCTAAAATAGCTTATTTATGTACATTCATATATTCACTGACTCAGGCTTTTAGTATTTCACTACTGAGAAATATACAATATTTTTAAATGCTTCCCAAACTCATTTTCTCCAATCTAGGTACAGAAAAGAGCCAGTTTCACGAGATGATTATTGTACTAGCCTAGTTGCAATGTATGTCTAAAATAATAACTGCAGAAATAGTAAAATAATTACTTCCTTTCATGTTATCTCATTTTCACTAACGCTTATTTTTTTAAAAAATATGCTTATTTCCTATGAATGAATATCTATTTTCTCTCTGTAATTCCCTACATCATTTTCAAAAACATTCGGTGGTTGTTGTATTGTTTCTCTTTTTTTTCTTTCCTTTTTTCTCTTACCAACACTGCTTATTTGAAAAGATTTTTTTAATGGGGGAAGCATAATGATTATTGGAAAAGAGGAAAATATGACTCTCACTTGTCCAATTACCCCTACATGAATGTGCCAAACATCTGTGCTTTATATTGCCTCGTTGAAACATCTGTTACCTTTAGTTCTTTTATGACTATCATCATCATGAAGTTTCCCAGTGAGGTCTTAGTGATTCGTTTCCATTCTTACATTTAGGTGTGCATTAGCTATAGAGAATTACTATCAGAATCGTCTTTATGGAAAAGTAAAAAACAAAAACCAAAACAAACCACACAGCTCCAAACAAGAAGCAGGATTCTCAATTTATGGTATACTTCACCCAAATGAAAATGAAAGAAGAGATTATTACTAAAATAAGGTAGAGACAAAGGCACATTTAAAGTCACCGTAGAGATAAGCAGTTGTCTCTAATGCAGTACATTTATAGCCTATGTGTGTGTGTGTGTGTATGTGTGTGTGCGCACGCGTGTGTGTGTGTATAAATGTCCCAATCTCAAAGAAAAGTCCTATTTTACATTCCCAGAGTCCAGAACAAAGTCAAGTCCCTCATTTGTTTTCAAATATGATGCAATCGACCTTAGAGGAAATATTGTTGAGGTAATTCCTATAGATCAAAACAGAAATTTGACTTGAATAATTTGCTAAGTAACAAAGTTGCCAATTCATTTTTTTCCCAGTGGAAATGTTTACTTGGAATACTCTTTGGACTGTTATGCATAAAATTAAAACAGTGTATTTGAACTAAACATTTAGTCCTCTTTAGCATGTAGTCTAAACAATTTTCTTATGAAAATGATTGTTCAGCTAACCCACTGATGAGAGACACTGTGAAGGAAATGGCATTTTCTGCCATTGCATGAGTTTTGTTTTTGAGAAATAGAGTAGAAGTTCTCATTACCAAGTAGATTGTTTTGCAAATAGCATAAAACACTTATACCTTAGCTTTGGTAGATTCTATCTACTTTATACTGTGTTAAACAGGTTATTTTTTCCATATTTAAAAGGAGAGTTCCAGATATAATATACAAAGTACAAGTTTCACACAGCAGGTGGATCCATGTTCCAGCTACCCTAAGAGATTAATTAGAGATGTCATGGGTTTTAGGAGGTAACAGGAATCCGCTATTTTGACTTACATAATAGAATTTGTAAAAGATTTGGAGAGGGGCCAAAGAGAGAACATTCCTTTACCAGTCTCCTGTTAGTGATTATAAATGGTAAATTTTTGAATTTATCTTTAGGTAAGTGAAAAATGCAGCTTTCTTAATGAAATAAGCTACTAAAGCATTTTTTTCCCCAACTAAGTTTAGAATCACGAAATCCAGAAAGATCGATGCTTATATTAATAAAACAAAGAAAAATAAATTATTTACAATAAGGAATATTCTACTCTGAGAATTCCAAAAAGTATTTTAAGAAGTGGGCTAGCACCTAACTATCTTTTAGATTTGGGCATGCATATTCTTAGGATTGCTCCTAGAAATTTGCTATGGATCATATTTTCTTGCTGTTAATATTAGTAAGAACTAGTTACAGTGTAACAGGTTTGGCAGAGCCATGGTCTGTTTGAAGGACTTTAACACAGTGGTAACTACTTAATGTTTAAGAATGTAGCCAGAATTTACCCCTAATTAAAGCTAAGTACCAGGATGAGAGTGTGTTCAGTAAGTACCATGAAAGAAAATTATAAAGAACTTTGAAGAGAGGGTTCAAGAGGACTTGAAGTCATTAGATATTTCCATAGATATGTTATGCCAAAGAATGTGTAATTTGTTTAGGGGGGTGGTTGGTATTTCCGAATTCCTTAAACCAAAAAAAGCAGGTGGTTCCTTCATGAGCTCAGGGTGCCAGAGTGCCATCTAGTGGCGGTCAATGTGAACTAAGGGTACCTGACCCTCAAGATGTAGAGAACTTAACAATAGGGACCAACATTTGAAAAAGTTCTGTGACACATTTCACTTAATTTATTTTGTTCATAACTTAATAACGTTGAATATAAGTTAAATGAATGTAAAATATTCCACAATTTAATTGGTTCCGTTATCATGAAATACAGATTTTCTTGGATTTCTCAAAATCCTTATTTTTAAATCAAATTTGTACAGATGTAAAATATAATGATGCTCTGTTTATACATTTACTATTTTGTGTTTCCTGAAAATTGATTCACAGTACTCACTTAAGCATTTCACCTTATATCTTTATATCACCTCATCTCCTCTCCACTTCACAATTTTCTCCAAATCCATTTGCTTTAGGCAAACATAATGAAAAGCTTTTGAAAGTGTGTCACCTTCTGATGAAGCCAGCATAATATTTACAATGCATGAAAATATTTGATACTTGTAACTTTTTACTCTACAACTACATAAAAATGAACATCTGTTTAAAAATACATTAGCCAAGAGTCCCTATAAAAATAAATTTAAAAAATAGTTAACTTTGAGGATAATTCTGGGCTGATTTCTTCTTTATAATAGTTTTTTGTTTTGTTTTTTTTTGTTGTTTTTAAGAATGTAAAATAGCCCTAAACTTTTTTTTTTTTTTACAAATAGTTTATTGTCAAATTAGTTTCCACATAACACTCAGTGCTCATCCCCACAAGTGTCCTCCTCCATGCCCATCCCCCCTCCCCCCCACATCCATCAGTCCTCAGTTTTTGTCAGCATTCAAGAGTCTCTCATGGTTTGCCTCTCTCCCTTTCCCCCACCATTTCCGCCGTTCTTCTCCCCCTTGTTCCTCCATCAAGTTCCTCCTAATCCTCCTATACGTGCAAACATATGATATTTGTCCTTCTCTGCCTGACTTATTTCGCTCAGCATAACACCCTCAAGGTCCATCCATGTTGCTACACATGGCCAGATTTCATTGTTTCTCATTGCCATGTAGTATTCCATGGTATAGATAAACCACATCTTCTTGATCCATTCATCTGTGGATGGACACTTAGGCTCTTTCCATGTTTTAGCTATTGTGGAGAGTGCTGCTATGAACATTGGGGTACATGTGCTCCTATGCCTCAGCATTTCTGTATCCCTTGGGTCAATTCCTAGCAGTGCTATTGCTGGGTCCTAGGGGAGTTCTATTGTTAGTTTCCTGAGGAACCTCCACACTGTTTTCCAGAGGGGCTGTACCAGTTTACATTCCCACCAACAGTGTAGGAGGGTGCCCGTTTCTCCACATCCTCGCCAGCATCTAGAGTTCTCTGATTTGCTCATTTTAGCCACTCTGACTGGCGTGAGGTGGTATCTCAGTGTGGTTTTGATTTGTATTTCCCTGATGAGGAGGGATGCTGAGCATCGTTTCATGTGTCTGTTGGCCATCTGGATGTCCTCTTTGGAGAAGTGTCTGTTCATATCTTCTGCCCATTTCTTCACTGGGTTGTTTGTTTTTCGGGCGTGTAGTTTGGCGAGTTCTTTATAATAGTTTTGAACAATTATAAGGTGCAAAATGACTCCAGTTATAGTCTTAGGGACCAGTTTGTCCAATGTGTTGTTATTATAAGGAAAATATTGATCTGGACTCAGGAGACTCAACCTAGTCTTGGTTAACTTCTGCCTTTATGACAATGGTAACTTTGTTTTCCCTTTTCCCCTTTATTTCATCTGCAAAATGAGATAATACTTCTCAACAGAACCACTTGGGGATCCCTGCCCAGAATCTATTACATCCAAGAAAGCAATGTTTGGCCCACACATTACACATTTAGGCTGAGATCTCTACATAAAGTTTTTTTTAATCAACTTTATTGAGGTATATTTACATACAATAATATTAACCCATATAAAGTGTACTTTTTGAGGTTAGAAAAGCACACATTCATGTAACCACTGCTACAATAAACATAAAGAACATTTTTATCATTCAGTATTTCCCTTAGAACCCCTGTATTCAGCCCTTTCCCTACCCCCAGACTTCATTGAATTATATTCATGCACTCTCTGTTTCTGCTTTCTACATATCCCTTACTCTTCTCCCTTGAATATTTAAATTTGGTTATCAAATTATATGTTCTCTTCCGTGATTCACAACTCAAAAGTGCTTTGATTTAATCATATTTGTGTAATGAATTTGATCATTGCATGCATGACCAGTTTCTTTCTACTTCATAGCCAATAGCCTCAGCCATAATCCAGATCAGTAATCTTAAACCATACCTAAGGTTAGGCATACTATCAGTCACACACACACACACACACACACACACACACACACACACACACACACATTTAGGTTGAGAGAAAGAGTGAGAGAGAGAACCCCAGCCAGGCTCCATGCTATCAGCACAGAGCCCAAAAAAGGGCTCAATCTCGAGGACTGTGAGATCATGACCTGAGCTGAAATCAAGAGGGACACTTAACTGACTGAGCCACCCAGACACCCCTTTACTGTTCAAAATGGTGCATAGATGAGGTTTGCCATAAAAGATCAAAGTTTCAGGAAGAATGACAGAAATTACTATTCTGTGTTTAGATTTATATTAATTTAAGACTGTTTTAGAATATTTAGATAAGAGATTACATGTGTTTATACAAAACATGAATATAATAGAAAATATAAATATATTTTATTTATAAAATAATTATTTTCTATTCTGCTTGCTATTGCTTTANTATTAAATTGAGATATTATTATTCATTAATGGTATTGAAATGAATATTGGAGAATTTTTTAAATGATTTAATGTATTTATCATTAGATAAATTATCAATTAAGTCATATCTAATTGATATAATTATCAATTAGATCATAACTGCAGATGTAAAATGTATTATGGCAAGATCCAAAAGATAACAAAAAATAGTTTGCTTTACTTTTTATGTGTTGAATATTCCTGAAATTAACTATGCAACAGATTAAGCCTGGAAGTTCCTTAACTTGAAATTATTACTGAACACATGTTTTCCTTAATATAAAAGAATATATTACCAAAAAATGGTGTTTAATCTATTATCTGAAAACCCTGTATTAATTGAATAAGAAAGTTACATTTTTGAATGGCATTATATGATTAGACCATTTTAAAGCTTTAAAATTATGTTTTAATAATAAGAACAACTTTCAAAAAACACTACCTTGAAAAAGGTTTTCTTTTTATAAAAATTTTCTTAATGTGTATATATTTTTGAGAAACAGAGCACAAGTGGGGGAGGGGCAGAGAGAGAGGGAGACACAGAATCTGAAGCAGGCTCCAGGCTCTGAGCTGTCAGCACAGAGCCCAATATGGGGCTCAAAACCATAAACCACCAGATCATGACCTGAGCCTAAGTTTGGCTTAAGTGACTGAGCCACCCAGACACCCTGAAAAAGGTGCTTTCTAATGTCAAATATTGTTGAATTAGGAGCAGTTATATAATTTTATTTATATTTATCACAGTGGAATTCATATTATGGAAACAAATAATGTTCTTACTACTAGCATTTCTTCCATTTATTTAAATTGTGTGCACCATGATATTCATAATAGCAATATCAACTGATCATGGAAGAAGTAGCATATGTTCCTTATCTAAACGTTTATTGAGAATCTTAGTGTTTACCATTCTGTTGTAGTGCCTGGGGGAAAAATTTTACCAGACATTTTTTTCCATGTTTCTTGTTGGAGTAAAAGATGGGAAAAAAACCATGATGTCCTTTCCCAGCAAGGTTGTCTACAGCTTGCTTAAAAAAAAAAAAAAAAAAAAAGTCTAATCAAGCATCTTAACACCTTATGGGGCAAACTACTGTACTTTCACAGAATCTTCAAAACAGAGTATACTCAAAAACCAAGGGAAGCTAACAGATGAGAATGAGATGAGAATGTGTAAATTTCTAGAAGTTTATAAAGTTCTACCTTTTAGACTGCTAAAGAACAGCCACAGTGCACTATTCCAGCAAGGACTGCTTACAAGAACTAATCTATTTGTGTTTACAAAGTCCTAAGTTGGAAAAGGCTGCAAAGCAAAAGAAAAAAATGGAAGAAAGAAGAGAAAAGAAAAGAAAAGAAAAGAAAAGAGAAAAGAAGAGAAAAAAGATAAGCTTCCATTTGAAACATCAAAAAAAAGAGGCCAATACTTCTGAGAATTGTTGGTTGTTTACAAACTCAACATTCTAATGTTTTCATCAAAAGCTTATTCTGGGAAGTAAATGAAGTAATCTTTTTGGAAAGTAATAGGATTTTATTCTCATGAGATTCCCCCACAGCGAGGTGGCCACTTCCTTAAATCAACCAGTCAGGTATGATGATACCTCAAGTCCCAACTGCTTGAAGCAAATAAATAATAAATGAAGATGGTATTTGAGTCTGAAAAAAGTCATCTGCAAGATCAAGAACCTCGTTTTTGTGAACTCTGTAAGCTGTATCATGCAGAAACAAGAGTTAAAGGTTGGGAGCTTGACCACACACTTCACTTTAGCTTGTAAACTGAAAGTGGCTACTAACTCAGCACCAAGCGCATCACTGAAGTGGGTTTTTGTGGGTTGTTTTTTTTTTTTTTTTTTTTTGTCTGTTTCTTTTTTTTTTTTTTTCCTTCTTTTTCTTTTTTAATGGTATGAGTTCTGCTTTCATTCCAGGATAGCTGAGAGTCAGAAATACTGGGAAGAAAAGTTAGCATTCTTAGCGAGCACAAACCTGCTGCTAAGATGGTATTTTGTATTGATTTTTCCTGAAGCCTGTAATCTTGAAAGCTTGTAACATAGGATGAGGTAAATATCATTTTATTTGCTCAAATAGGTTTAGATTAGATTGAGATGAAAAAGTAAGGACAGGCCAAATTAGGACTGAAAGCAGCAATTACAGATTATTGTTTCCAGCAGTAACTAGAATGGGTTATTTCACTGATAAAAAGCCTTATTGAAAGAAAGAATTGGTGATTTTCTTTATTTTCCAAAATAAAAAAAATAACTAAAAGAAAAACATCAAATTAAAATTATGTTTAAGTATAAAAATAATCAGTCTTCATTCATATCAAAGCAGAACTCTGATGTGTAAGTTACCTTACTAATATAAGCCCAAATGTGAGCTCTTACAACGCGTATGTAGATGAGCAAACCACTAAAAAAGAGTTTTGATTATGCAAGCATACTTTATGTGGTATTCTTATTTAGCTTATAAAAATCTCTGAAGCCTAAAGTATAAAATCATAAAACAAGCTCTAAAATTAATTCTCTCAATCACATGATTTCAGGAAAAAAAATGTGTACAAAACCATTCAAATGATACTGACAATAGAGCATAGAATTTAAAAGGCTTAGCCATGTCTTATCTCAGAGTCTGTTTTATTTCTTCATCTTCGGAGCACTTCAAACATATAAGCTGTTATTCCATCTTTAGATCAGTAACTTTGAATTGTTCTACCTGTCATTCTGCAGCGACCAGCACAGCTAGCTGTCATACAATGATTGTTTGCACGTCCATTCTTTCACATTAAATGGCAATCATTTGGTCCTTTTGATTTGTTTCTTTTATTTAGGCCCGAAGTTTTTACACTAGAATCTCATTAAAGCTGAACTGGTGTGCTCCTGTCAAAAAACTAATGGAAAAAAGTTTAAAAGTGAAATGTGTCCCCTATATTGTCACTACTAGGGAAGTTGCATCTATCAAGATTTCCCAAGTTTAGCACTTTGATTTATGTTTTATTGTGTCTGCTGTCTTTTACTTTCTCTCTTCCTTTTCATCTAGAAAATGAAGAAGACCCAACGAAACCAGGTTCATTTATGTAAAAAAAAAAAAAAGACACAAAAATTTAGAAATATCCATCTTACCTACATACAGTTCTCTAACATTGAAATTATATATCTGTATGTATGTGTGTGAGTGTGTATGTATGTGTTTATCTGGAAAATAACAGTCATTTTGATGTCTAAACAGATTCTGAGTTAGGAAGCCAGTTTACATTTATAATCTGGGTTCAAACACAAAGGCATCCAAATAGGTAACTTATGAACCATTAAGCATTATAAAAATGTTTATAGAAGTCCTACTTTCTCTTTCACAATCAAGAAAATCTTCTTCTAGGAAAAATAACTTACGATCAAGATGAGGGCATCAATTTATGATTAAAACTGGGAATCAGAAGGATAGTTCTTAAACTGCATAGGATTTATTTATGCATAAGTATGTACCATTGCATTCAGGAAAAAAAATATCATCTAGGTCATATTCATATAATCTAGGCACCACGGACAATGACAAATATATTCATTCAACATGAATCTCCTTTCATCATGTGCTGCTGTTCTGAAAGATAAGTGAAATAGATTGTGTGGAGGCTGATCCCTTTCTGAATTCCAGAAAATAAGATAAGTGTCTTCAGAATGCTGGCAAATTAATCCCAGTGAAATTATGAACCACTGACTACAGATCCAGGCGGAAAGGATAGAAATGGCAAGGGTGATTGTAATTTTAAAAGTACCTTTTCTATTCATGCTGTATTTGTTAGTTGATACTGCAGCCTGTTTTACTCTTAAATTCTTCATCCAGAGATGAGATATCCAATATATCTCAATTGGATTCGTAAGGTAAATGTAGAATATTTATGATTGCTAATGTTGCTATCTTTTTTTTTCTCAACATATATGGATAGGATTTGAGATTTAGAACCATGGCTCAATTTTATTATCAATCTCAAATACCCTTATGTTTTAGTCATACATTTGTAAGTAATTTGAATGTATACAGGTGAAGATAAACTTGAAAATATATTTCCTGGTGAAAAAAGATTTTAGAAAATATATTTTTCCCTTACTTGTCCTAAATATTTTAGATTACCCAATGCAGGTTAGTATTTTGCAGTGATTTACATAAAGAAATCTCTACAGTACATAAACTAAATCACATACTAAGAATTCTAATGCTCGCAAGGAACAAATTTAAAATATAATCTTAAGTCAAAATATAATAAATAAAATTAAGAGGTTTAAATTCAAGAAAATGCACTATGTGGCTTAAAGTAGACCTACAATTATATATAATCTATTATACATGCAAATGTATTGCGTTGGAGAATAAATAAGTTTAAAAAAGAAAATACTAAAAGCCATATGTATGACAGAGCTACTATGACAAAGAAAAATTATTTGTCTATATGTACCTTTATCCACAGTTTTAAATTTCACAGGTAGATGTGGACAACAGTCACTATTTTTCTGAGATTAGAAGCAAATATTCAGAATATGATCACATGCATAACTTCACTTCATTATGTTGTAGGTGATTTCTTGTAAAGGTCTCTATCAGATGTATAAAATTCCTAATGGCAAAAACCAATTTCTTCCATTTTCAACCAGTGACTCATTCCCACCAGTTAGTTGTTTCACCTTCTACTAGAGAGACAGCCTAAATGAATGATTAGCGGTCTCAAGATTACACTGGAGAACTTCCATCTCCGTGCCCCTGTCCAGGATCTTTCCACTAGGTTATGCTGCTGCTCCTCTGGAGAGGAAAGCCAGCCCCACCTGGGTGGCCTGGGAGATGCTTGTATTCTCAGAGCTCGCACCAAAGAAAACAATGCTGCTTGTTTTTCTTCTTCTCAAAGCATTCTTGCTTGAAAAACCAACATTGCTACCACAACACCATTTGGATGAAATTTTGCAGAAATTAAGCATGCTGTGCCATGCACTTTGACAAACCGGAGAAAATAAATTTTTATTTGAATTAAGAAAATGCAAACAAATTGCTTTTCTGTAGTTGGAGGCCTGCTTGATTTTGAACATCTCTGCAGGTGCCTGAGCTTGTTGCTGTATATTAAACAATAAGAAATACAGTAACAAAATCAGCAGGCAAATAATATAAACAGAACTGGTGAATGCTGTGCCAATTTATCAGCAATTCTCCCAATATGCCATGGTGATTATTTGAAATATCCCTGTTGTTTTTCCCAGTTTGCTTATTCCAATCTAGCGTACGTGACTGACAAGTTGGAGATATTGGCTCTGGTTGTAGAAGCCAAGCAAAAACACAAAATAAGAGATTCTATGGCATGGAATGTAAAATTACACTCTAGAGATAATATTGAAAACATAAAATGGAAAAAAAATCTTTTCTAATGTTATAATGAGACTTGGTGTTTAGATTCAGGGTTTTGGATTTTTTTTTAAACAAGCTATGCTTGAAATGCACTTTTATATTATTTTTTTTTTCTGATAAAGCTATTTGAAGTTTCTTTATAACCCCTTCTACTTTGGGAAATTAAAGTGCATTTGTTGAATCTCATGTTCGATGTTGGTATAAAGCGCAGTCCTCATCACAGTGAAGCCATCAAAGAGTCAATCAATTGAAAAAGGTTGGATAAAACTGACTGACCAGGTTTTGTCTGAATTTAATGATTATTCCTAGCGATGTGAACAAATAGGAAAAAAAAAGTACAGTTGAATTTGATGTTACATAAACAGATCCAGTGCCAATAGAAAGCTTATAATAGGTTTATGATAGATTTTAACTTATTCTCTGAGGGCAAATTATCCTGATATTCTGCATTTTTAAATGCAGAGAGTGAATAAACGTTTCTGAAGTATATGCTTCCTGTACACTAGCTTCTAATTAACCCTTTCAAAATGGAAAACAAATACACTACATTGACAACTACAATTTTCATCGAGCCAATGGCTGGGAATTGATACAGCCTTTTGTAGACCTTTCCCTACACTTTGAACTCCTCCCTGAAACCCCACCTTTCTGTTCAACCTCCTGACATTAGCCCCAGCATATTTAGGAATGAAAACAACTGATTATTCAGTTTGCTCAGTTCAAAACTGTTTTAAAACTAGTGATTGATTTAGCTCTTGCCATGTTCAAAGCTTACATAGGGCAATATGCAACTGGGACTCAATTCTACATGTGTTCCTAGATAGTTGAGGAAAGTAGGTCTGTTCACTGCTAACTTCAATACCATCTTCTATTCTGAAACTCACATATATAATCAAATACTGAATTTTTACATGAGGGAGCATTATTTTTGTCTTCAATGAGATTTCAGGGAGTAAGTGAAGACATGAGTTGCTTCATTCAGAAGATAAGATATAAGCTTATATTTGTTTGATGGGTAGATTTTGAAGATGAACAACTGAGGATAAAAGACACTTTTTATTAGTAACATTCTGTGGAGATAGTGTGATGAAGAAATATTGTAGTAAGGGGAAAATTTCCAGCAAGAACATATCATAACTCCTATGATTTTATTTTTTTTAATTATTTTATAGTTTATTTTTGAGACAGAGAGAGACAGAACATGAGCGGGGGAGGGGCAGAGAGAGAGGAAGAACAGAATCTGAAACAGGTTCCAGGCTCTGAGCTGCCAGCACAGAAGCCAATGCAGGGCTGGAATCGCGAGATCATGACCTGAGCTGAAGTCGGACGCTTAACCAACTGAACCACCCAGGTGCCCCGATAACTCCTATGATTTTATTTTTTTTAATGTTTTTTTTTTAATATGTTTTTATTTCTGAGAGAGAGAGAGAGAAACAGCGTGAGCAGGGGAGGGTCAGAGAGAGAGGGACACACAGAATCTGAAGCAGGCTCCAGGCTCTGAGCTGTCAGCACAGAGCCTGATACGGGGCTTCAACCCACAAACTGTGACCATGACCTGAGCTGAAGTCTGACGCTTAACCGACTGAGCCACCCAGGTGCCCCAACTCCTATGATTTTAAAGTTGATCAAAATTAGGTACAGAGTCAACTTTTGCCATCCTATTCTGATTTATAATTGAGAAAAGTAAATTTTCCACTCTCTTGCTTCTCCATATTTTTGTGTTAACTTGGTAAATCCAAAAATGAGCTAATACTACCATATTAACAGTGATCGCTGTTAGGTTTTACATGCCAATTATGTACCTTTTTCTTTTTTTTAAATCAGTGCTTCCAAGAAACACAAAATCAATGGTGATTAGGATCACTGAAAACTCATCTTTTAAAAATCTCAGGCCCTCAGGGTGCCTGAGTAGCTTAGTTGGTTAAGCATTGTCCAACTTCAGCTCAAGTCATGATCTCACAGCTCGTGAGTTCAAGGCCTGCATCAGGTGCTATGCTGACAGTTCAGAGCCTGGAGACTGCTTTGAATTCTGTTTCCTTCTCTCTCTATCCCTCCCCTGCTCACACTCTGTCTGTCTCTTCTTCAAAAATAAATAAACATTAATTTTTTTTTTAAATCTCAGACCATTAACTTTGCAGGATCTTCTTTTCTTAATCTATTAACTCCTATATTTCTTTCAAGGACTACTTCAGATCTTTATTACTCTTCTCAAGAAAACACAGTTAATATTTGTCTCCATCATTTTATACTTTTTTTCTACTACATCAAAAAAGAATCATTATCAGTCTTGAAGAATGAGGGCTCTGTCCCTCTGCCTACTCAAACCCAAGTCTTCTACAAGTGTTTCTTTCTACACTCCAAACCCTGGCCTCCAATCTCCTGTCTAAATATTTCCTCTCATCTGCTTTTCAGTCAAAACACCTACTCCCTCGTTCCTATAAACCAACAAAGGAATGAAGGAATAAAGAACTGTTAAGATTCCATTTATATGTTGCCTTCTGTGGAAAACCATTTTTGTGCACAACTTGCAATGTTCTCTGTGCATCTGCAGTGTCGATATTATTCTTCCCTGAAGTGCCAGCTTATGTGTTTGTCTCCTCTGCTAGACTGTGGGTGCCTTGAGGTCAGCTATGGCACCTGAACAACCATTGAATTGCCAGTCCTTGGGAGAGTGTTAGGTAAATATTTGAGAAGGAAATCAATGAACACTAGGTTATGATTTTCCTGTTCCTTTATACTCCCTTGCATTTTCCAAATTTTCAGGTATAAACCTGTGTATTTTGAACACAAGACAAACTGAAGTAAAAACATAAACAGAATAAAATGAAGATTATTTTGGAGGGGTCCAAGATGGCAGAGTAGGAAGATCCTGAACTCACCTCCTCCCACACACATGGCAAATCTATGGCCACATGTGGGTCATTTCCTTCTGAGAGAGATCTGAAAACTTTATTAACTGCTACTTCACAACAAAAGATAAAAGGACCGCATCCAGCTGCGAGGAGAGGCTGAGACAATCTCACCAAAACCCCCCACTTCTGAAGTGGCAACACAAAATAGGGAAGAATCTCATCAGTACAATGCATCTCCCACAGGACCAAGGGGTTGGTTCCTCACATTAGACACCCTTTAAGATCCGCACTTAAGCGACAAGCTCCCCCAAAATTCTGGCTTAGAAAACTAAAGGGGCCTATATGTGAGAGAGGCCAAAAATGCTGTAGCAAACAGATCCTTCTTTTAAATGGCTTCATAAAGTCTCATTCACTCTAGGAGCTAAAGCAAAAGTACCCATTTGACAAACTCCTGGACAGTATGTAGAAATTCATTTGTTGCTTTGAGGGCATATGGTGGAGTGCCAGGAGAAGTTAGGGTTCTCTGCAGAGATGGGGGCTCTGGAGGTCACCATTTGTGCACTTTCTGCCTACCCCGCCAGTGCTGGCAGAGACAGTCAGGCATGGTGCACTCTTCTGCATCACTGGGGTGAGCAGGGACAAGTGGTCACAGCACTATCCCACTGCTCTGCAGAGCAGAGCTCATGCTTCTGATTGTAGGAAGTTGCAATGGTTTCCCACTTTCTGGCTGGGGCAGGCAAGTGTGAATGGTCATGGCATTTTGTCCCTTCCCTGCTAAAGCCAGTAAGGGCAAGGGTCATGACACTCTCCTCCACACTGGCTGGAGCTGGCAAGCATGAGTGGTCATTGCATTCTCCTGTCCCCATCCTGGGGCCAACACATGCACACAAAGTGCTATCCCACCATATTGCTGAAGTCTGCAGCCCTGCACAATATAGGTGGTTCTCACTGTGGTTCTGAAGCCTCTGGTGTTCCCTGCCACCTATGCCCTTCAGCTGCTTTACTGAAGCCAGAAGAACCACACAAACCACAAAGCAGCCACCCCTTATTCAACTGACCCTGATGATCAAGAGGACTGCCTTTCCTGACCTCCAAGTGACTATACAATGGGGAAGATAGTTTTTAGCAGGCCCAAACCCTCAGAACACTGAACACACAGTAACCTGAAACACCCCCAATCTTCTTGTGAAAAAGCCATAATTACTGACCCTGGGGCTTCATCCTGCAGGACAGACTTCAGATTTCCAACAACATCTAGAGGCTCTGGTGGTGCCTCTAGGAATATAAGCAGGGAGACACTATCTTTGTCCAACCCTTTAGGCTCACTACAACTTGATGAAATCTCCAAGAAAGGAACTTATAAATTTATATAGGACCCCCATTTTTGCAACTCTTAGCCAATGGACCCCTCCAGGTCTCCTGATTTATGGGCCAGCAGATTTTATGATTGTCACTCCAGAAGACTGCATATATTTACATACTTTAAGAGCTACTGCCTGAAGGTCTGGCTTCCAATCAGCCTGAAACTAGGTACAAAATGAGTTTCTTCCCCTTGGATCACTGACAGGTCTTAGTACTTCTTCATGAGTGGGGTCATATCTATAACAAGTCAAGCTGTTTAAACAATCACAAAGGTTTAAGAAACAACCAAGAACTAGGGCAAGGGTGAATGAAAAGTTTTATTACCTACACAAGTCCATAGCTTCAAGAGTGGGAAAGGTAGCTGTTTTGCCTAAAATTAGAAACAATCACAGAGGGGCAAGCAAAATGAGGAACCAGAGAAATATGCTTCAAATGAAAGAATAAGACAAAACTTCAGAAAAAGACCTTTTAGAAAATAATCTACCTGATCAAGAATTCAAAGCAATAGTCATAAAGATACTCACTAAACTTGGGAGAAGAATGGAAAAAAACAATAAGAACTTCAGCAAAGATGTTGAAAATATAAGAATATACCAAACAGATGACACAGAGCTGTAGAATGCAATAGTTGAACTGAAAAATACTTTAGTGAGGTTCAATAGCAGACTGGATGACACAAAAGAACAGATCAGTGAACTGGAAGACAAAGCATCGGAATTACCTAGATGGAGCAGAAAAAAAGATTAATGAGGATAACATGAGAGACCTATGAGACAACATCAGGTAGAACAACATTCACATTCTGGGATCTCAGAGAGAGAAGAGAAAGAAATGAAGGCATAAAATGTATTTGAAAACAATAATGGCTCAGAAATGTCCAAATTGGAAGAAGGAAAGGGCCAGGTCAAGGAAGTCCAGAGAGTTCCAAATAGAATGAATCCGCAAAGATCCAAAGCAAGACACATTATAATTAAAATGTCAAAAGTCAAAGATAAAGAGAAAATCTTAAAAGTAGCAAGAGAAAGGCAACTTGTTATGTATGGGGAAACCCATAAGGCTGTCAGCAGAGTTTTCAGCAGAAACCTTACAGGCCAAAGGGAGTATCAAATATTCAAAGTGCTGAAAATGAAAACAAAACAAAATATAAAAATTAAAAAAAAACACCTTCCAAGCAAGAATGTTTTACCTACCTATCTTTCAGAATTGAAGGAGAGAAAAAGAGTTCCAGATAAGCAAATATGAAAGAAGTTTGCCACCACTCAACTAGCCTTATAAGAAATGTTAAAGGGACTTCTTTAAGCTGAAAAGACTGATTAACTGATTAATCCATAAGAAAACATTCAAAAGTGAGAATCTTTTTAGATAAGGTAAATATGTAGAAAAGAAAGTAGATAAATTAGTTATAAAGCCAGTATGATGGTTAAAAGATGCCAGAAGCAAAATTAACTAAAAAAACAATAATTTGTTAAGGGTTATACATTAAAAAAAGAGGAAATGTAACAACAGAAACATAAAATGTGAGGGTAGATGTAAAAATGAGAATTTTGAAATGTGTTCAAAATTAAGTTGCTATCAATTTAAAAGAGACTGTTATAGGATGTTATATTTAAGCTTCATGGTAACCACAAAGCAAAACCTTATAGCAAACACACAAAAGAAAATGAGGAAAGAGTATCTAAATATAACACTAAAGAAAGTCATAAAACTACAAGGAAAGAGAGAAAGAGAAGAAGAAAGAATAGAGAAAAAATAAAAAGAGCCAGAAAACAATATACAAAATGACAATAAGTATATACTTATCAATAATTACTTTAAATGTAAATGGACTATATTCTCCAAGCAAAGACAGAGAGTGCTAAATGGATAAAAACAAACAAATAGACAAAAACAAAACAAGACACACCTACATGTTGCCTAGGAGAGACTTCAGATCTAAGAACACATAGAGATTGAAAATGAAGGGATGGAAAAAGATACTTCATGCAAATAAAAACGAAAAAAAAAAAAAACCAGTTGTATGCATATCCATATCAGACAAAATAGACTTTAAAGACTAATAAAATACAAAGAGGAATATTGTATAATGATAAAGGGGTCAATCCAACAAAAATATGTAATTTTGTAAATGCACCCAACATAGACGCTCCAAAGTATATAAAGCAAATACTAACAGGCTTTAACAGAGAAATTAACATCAATACAATAACAGTAGGGGAATCTAACACCCCACTTACACCAATAAACAGATTATTCAGATGAAAAATCAATAGGGAAACATTGACCTTAACCAACACACTAGAACAGACAGATTAAATATACACAGAATATTCCATTCAAAAGCAGTAGAATACACATTGTTCTCAAGTGTATATGGAACATTCTCCAGGATAGATCACATGTTGGGGCACAAAACAAGTATCAGTAAATTCAAGAAGACTGAAATCATATCAAGCATCTCTTCCAACCACAGGAATTAATTACAAGAAGAAAAGTGGTGGGGAGGGAAGCCCACAAATACATGGAAATTAAACAACATGCTACTGAGCAACCACTGGGTCATTGAAAAACAATCAAAAGTGAAATAACAAAAAATACATAGAGATAAAAACTGCATCATTTAACTTATATGTGGAATCAAAACTAAAACTAAACCTAAACAAACAAATAAACAAAATCTCAGATCCATAAATACAGAGAATAGATTGGTAGTTGTTCAGAGAGTTGGGGTCTTGAGGGGCTGAAATGGGTGAAGGGGATCAAGATGTACAAACTCCCAGTTATAAAATAAATATGTCACAGGGATGTAATGTACAGCATGGAGAATATAGTCAATAATATTGTGTTAACTTTGTATGGTAATGGTGCTAACTAGACTTATAGCGGTGATCATTTCAGGGCACACAAAGGTTGAATCACTGTGTTGTACATCTTAAACCAATATAATATTATATGTCCATTATATTTCAATAAGAAAGAAGAAAGATTATTTGCTATTTAAGATGATAAATCAAATGAATCTGTAGCTAAAGCTGCTAGCAGCCAAATCCATTCCTTAAATTCTGCTCTTCTAGAAGGAATGAGGTACTGATGCTTCTAAATCAAAAGGGAAAAATGATAGGAATGTCATTTTTCTCCTATAATATGAAATAGGTCATAAGTTTGTTTTAGGAACAATTGCATCGAGATATAACAAATAGATTTTTTAGGTCTATATTCTATATCTCATCGGCTCATACTTAAATTGGTATCTCTTGTTATATTAGTTTTGTAGTTTTAGGTATTCTAATGGTTTGCCAAAAAGTCAGCATTAATATTTGATAATATCTTATTTATAAAACAACAAAAGTATCTTTAGAATGTTTATTTATAAATGTAACCAATTAATTTTAGAAGGCAGATCTTGGATAACAAAATAACAGCATCAAGTGGAAGCACTCTAATTCTAGTAATAGCCACCTCATAGGGTTCCACAGTTCTGGAGAGTGGCTAAGGAGAAAAATTAAATCCATAGGCCAGATATAAAGAAAGAAGTACAAATAATAAAAGAGATGATGTTTGAGGAACTATTTATTTATTTAGAGAGAGCGAGAGGTAGAGGGGCAGAGAGAGAGGAGAGACAGAGAATCCCAAGCAGGCTCCTCATTGTCAACACAGAGTCTGAAGCTGGGCTGGAACTCATCAACTCAGCCAAAATCAGGAGATCAACACTTAACTGACTGAGCCATCCAGGCGCCCCAAGGACCAAGTTAAAGGAAACTTTAAAGCAGAGGTGCATTTGGCCACCCAATACTCAAACATTGCTTTGGATTTATTCTAATAACTTTTAAAGTTAGAGAGAATCCCAGAATGATTTGTGATTAGTGGAGTACCTAGATTGAAATTTCAAAATAGGTTTAGAGCAAGTATCATCCACATAAAACAGTAATGTATATTACTGGTTTTGTGAGCACTCTTCATGTTACAGTAACTGCGGGACATTTTCAGAAAGTCCAGGAAGCTGTTTGAGGGATACTGTAAAGACCAGAGGGAAAGCAGAGAACCTCATTAATCGAATTCCATTCAATATTGATTTAGTATCATCTGTATCTTTCATTATTAAGATTACCTTAAACAGAGAACTGCAAATAGGTAACACAGATTTGTAAAAAAAAATAAAAATAAAAAAAAGAGAGAGAGAGAGAGACCAGACTTTATAGGTTCGATGACAATAGCTACTTGAAATCAGATTGGTTCTTTTGCTTCATAATACTCACTGAGCATCTAGATAGGGTTCTTAAACTTACCTTCACAGTGCCTTGGATTTCCATCCTCTAAAAACTGAGAACATACTAAACCTTTATGTAATAACCTGATTAAAAGCTGCCCTTATGCTTTTTGCTTGAGGCAGAAGGGGTTTGAATAATCCTGTTTACAATGCAAGGCAATTTCTTTCCCCCCCACCAAAGCCCTAGTAAAAATCATGATTTAACTTCTTTTTTTTTTTCCTGTGACACTGTAAAACACAATGGCCCTTGTAAAAAGCCTTAGAGATGCCTCTAGAAATATTAGCTCATCTATATGCCCTAGACCATCTAATTAAATAGAAATTGTATGTCTTCAGTATAAAACTCCCTTTGATTAAAGTTAGTCTGGGATTTGGGCTGAGAAGATAATGAATTTCAGTTACCCTAGCTACAAAAGTTGCAGTGAAATGGCCCTTTAAAAAAATCCCTTAAAACTTAGATACAAATAGTTTAATGAAGAGAACCTGAATTTTTCAAAATATTGCTGAATTCAGCTTCAAACCCTCAGTCTATTAATGAAGTGATGTCTCCCTAAAACAATGAAGCTTTTTGTAGCCTTGCAGATGTATTTCTGAAAAAGATTTCTATTTAATGCTACATCCCATTGCCCTTTCTTCCTCCCAGTAACTGTCACTGACTGTCAGCGCCTGTGTGGTGGTGTTGCCTATTCTGTCAGATCAATTTTTAGACATAGGGCAGAGCCACAGTAAAATTCAGTAATGTAGAAAACCCACTAATGTTGAAGGCGCTGTGTGTGTTATATTCTCCAATGAAGCAAAGCTAGCAAATGTTTTAATAATGATAAATTCAAATGTACAAATAGGCAGAACAAACATCATCAACAAACTCTCGTGAAAGATTGGACCACACAAAGGAGTAAACAAGGTCTCTTTGGAAAGCCTCATTAGAAGTGTATTGGAGAAAGTACAAAGCTTCAAAAAGCTAACAGGTTAGGCTCCACTTGGGTCTTTTCGGATTGACATAGCCAAGGTTTCCAGTTCTTCAGATTTTGAGAAGATTCTTCAAAGTTCTTGCCTAATAACCAAAGTTAGATGAATAAAGTATGTTTATTCAGTAATTTTCATTGGATTTAGTCTTTTTTCTACTTACTTACTTTTTAACCTCAGATAAACTTAGCCTCAACTTGAATATTAATGTGTATAAAATCAGGAGTTTGATATAATAGTTTTTTCATATATGTATATTTTATATATAGGTAAGATATAGACAATATATAATAAGTATATATATATGCATAGAGGTAACATTTTAAGATAGAAAAAAGCTAAAATAATCTCATGTGCTATTAGCTTTACTAATATCACAGTTTCTGAAGATGGGGACCAATTAACCATATTTCTATAAAGGGAGAATGTAGTCTTCTGTGGCAAGGTAGAGAGAACAGCACTGAAATGTTTGGAAGTATTCTGTCCCATATAGAAGCCTCCCTAGTGAAGCCCCTCTAGCATGCATAAGATTATTTGCATTAGAACATCAAGTCAGAAATACCTGCGTTACATGAGACCTGGTTCACAAGAGAGGAGCTAGAGATTCAAGAAAAGTCAAGGACTCCTGTCCCTGTCTAGCCCCGAGGCTGGCAGAGAAGGGTCCGAGGACCCAGCTCCCCTGCTGGCGTTAGAGCGCCCTTTATATTCTAATGCTTCTTTTAGTGTTGACAGTGATCAAGCATTGAAACAGAATGTAAAAATTGGCATTTTTTACACCAATAAATATCCAAAGTGTAAAATACAGTTTTAAAATATTATGGTTAAAACAAGGAAATAAATTCAAGAAGTATTTTACCAAGTAAACTCTGTGGTGATAACCCAAGTTGATGGCAAATGTACAAGTGCTTTCACTATAGGATCAACCCCGCAGGATTCAACACAACAACAATGTAGCAGCTATACAACTCTCACCAATTAGGAGTGTACAGGTGTCACTTCGGGCAGAACAAGAGCAAAACCAGGAAGGTGACGATGGGGCTTGTGTACCAGGAAAACAGTACAGGATGCAGTCTAAGAGGTAGGGAAGAGTCTTGAGTTAGGACTGAGGGTGTTCATTACTGTAAGCCTGACTAGTTTTAACCGGAGTTACTGGAGCCAGAGATGTGGAATGGCATTGAAAAATTAAAGAATGAGAAAACAAATAGTGAAAAGGAAGCAGGATTAAAGAGAACAAATACTTGGCAGAGTTACCT
Organism: Crocuta crocuta; assembly: GCF_008692635.1. Taxonomy (NCBI): domain Eukaryota; kingdom Metazoa; phylum Chordata; class Mammalia; order Carnivora; family Hyaenidae; genus Crocuta; species Crocuta crocuta. The sequence continues at coordinate 636,979 of NW_027527951.1, forward strand.
AATATCATTGCTTGAGGACTGGTTTGAGGCTACTTCTCAGGAGCCTGGCATGCTAATAAGAGTGTTCCCTGTCACTCACATCATGGTTCCTTGGTTTAGAGACTGTTTCTTTTTCTTTTTCTTTTTTTTTTAATGTTTTATTTATTTTTGAGAGAGAGATAGAGACAGAGTGAGCAGGGGAGGGTCAGAGAGAGAAGGAGTCACAGAATCCGAAGACAGGCTCCAGGCTCTGAGCTAGCTGTCAGCACAGAGCCCGACGTGGGGCTTGAGGTCACGAAGCGCGAGACCATGACCCGAGCCGAAGTTGGACGCTTAAGCGACTGAGCCACCCAGGCGCTCCTAGAGACTGTTTCTTTTATTCTGCAGCTTTATTATTTTATTAACTAGTCCTTAGAATTCTTCCTCAACCTACCTACACTTGGAACTCTGTAACTAAAATATCAGTTAAACTAACAAACAAACTACAAACTACCCTGAGGTTTACAGTTTTTAAGGACAATTTTTTTCCCACAGCAATGGATATGTGTTATAAAAGTCACAATGACCATGTTTTTGCCTTTTTATTTAGTCTTGAAATGTCAATGAATATTTGCTGATTTGCCCTGGAGTTAGCTTTCTTGCTAACATAGCTAATAATACTCATGAAGGTAAAAACAAAGTCTTGAATTTATAAAATGTTATATGTAGCTTGCAAAAAAATTGTCTTAACTTTTTCATAACATTAGCACTACTCTGCATTCATTCATGCACTCAACAACATATATTGAACACACTTTCTATGCAGCAAACAGTCTCCTATGAGGTCAGGATACAGCAGTGAACAAAAAAAGATGAAGTTCTTGCCTTCCTGAAGTTTATGACATTGTAGTAGAGGACACAGCCATTATAAATCATCCCACTGATTGGGCATCTGGGTGGCTCTGTCAGTTAAGTGTCCGACTTTGGCTCAGGTCATGATCTCGCAGTTCATGGGTTTGAGCCCCGTGTCAGGCTCTGTGCTGACAACTCAGAACCTGGAGCCTGCTTCAGGTTCTGTGTCTCCCTCTCTCTCTCTGCCCCTCCCCTGCTTGTGCTCTGTCTCTCTCTGTCTCAAAAATAAATAAACATTAAAAAAATCATCCCACTGATAATCATGAATTAATATTTGTATTAATATAGTGATGAGTACATTATAGGAATGCATTAGTGTTATAAAAGAATAAAATATGGGGACTTATGTGGGCTACAGTGGATGAAAATAACTGGATATGGTTTGAGGAGCCCTATTCTAATGTGGAACCAAAAGAATGAGAGGGAGTCACCTAGAGAGAAAGAGAGAGAGAAGAGGGTGTGGGGAATTAGGGGAATAGGGTAGGAAGATCATTCCAATTAGAAGTAAAAGCACATTCAAAAGTAGTTCAGTGGGTGAGAGCATAGGGAGCATAGAGAGCGTAGAAATTTGGAAAACTAAATGAAGATAGGCCTGCACAAAGACAGAGGAAGAGGAGGACAGGCATGGGTAGCAAGGGAGGAAGCAGGGAGGCGTAGAAGAAGAGAATTTTATGCAGATTAATAAACCAAGTAAAGATGGATTTGAAAAAATCCCCACTCATTATTTATTTCCAATAACTACCATTAACATCCCTTCATTGGGTTTGGGGGTCCATCCTCTGCACTCAGTTCACATTACTCAGATAGCACTGACTGTCCTGCTAGCTTGAGGATGGAATGGGGGCTTAGCCTCCCTGATTCATCAGTGTCTCCCATTCCCTAGTCTTAATGATTGATTGAAAGTAGGAATGTGGCCTTCTGAAAGCCAAGATATTAGAGACTGCTAAACCCACTGCATTCAAGGCAGATAGTCTTTCCCCCTGGACTTGAATTTGAGACACACATACATGATTTGGCAAATGGAGGTGTGCCTCTGTGTGCATGAGTACACACTGAAATCTGCACAGCAGTTTACAGAAATTCCAGTGCTGTACTTTTCAGTACCATATCCTTTGAAATCACTAATGAAATTCAATTACATACAAAAGAAAGCAGAAGTAAGGAAAGAGGGAAGAAGAGTATCTGAGACACCACAGAGAGACAAATGAAAAGAGGAATCATTGAAAAAGGGAAGAAGATGTTCATTCACTATGCTACTCATTACATTCTAACGTACTGTCTGGTATGTTGTCTGTAAGTAAGCCTTACATCTTCAATATGATCATAGGCTTCTTGATGTGGGGATTATGTCACATGTCCCTCATACAACAGCAAGGAGCATGGCCCTAGACAAGCAGTAAGGGATCAATAGTTAATTAGACTTATTTTTAGTGTGAATGTGGTGGCACGTTGCAAGGTGGCATACAAACTCAAGTTGCCAATAAGAGATAACGATGTATTGAAGATATGCAAAACAGATCAAGACCACAATAGAGAGCCAGATTTCTTTGTTTCTCTCTGTCTCTGTCTCTTCCTGTTTCTCTTTGACTCTGTCCCTCTCTTTATGTAATTATATATTACATTTCTTTAAGATCTATCCATCTCGAAAGAGAGTAGTTACTAGGTATCATATATATATATGACATATAATTAGAGGCTGATAAAGAAACATTGTCACTTAGTGAATTTCAGTTTTGAAAAAAGGCCAAATGATTTCTCTTGAGTGCACTAAAAATAAAAAAAATTTAAAGATGAAAAGAGAGGAAAAAGAATGTTCTTAGTTTAACTGGAGAGAGAAAGAATAAAGCATGTCTTTTTAATCTCTGAAGAATAGAAGCCTTGCTGAATCCCTCTGCTCTTCCCATTTGCATCCAAGGAAGCAGACAAATTGAGAAACAGTCAACATTTATGACTTGGATGTGAATGGTACTGTTTCATAGTGACCATTAAAGAAATATATGATCTTAGGATATTCCAAAATTGGTTCTTGTTATTCATACTATAAATTTCCAGAGATCCAAGCAAATTCCACTTGAAGATAAAAGATATTCAAAGTCTATCAGATACTTATTCTCTATTAACTTTGTGAAAAAAGCCTGGTTATTCACATATTAGTAAGAATAGTTCTAAGTCAAAGAGAAAACTAATATTAATTATTTTATATACAGAGTGAGAATTAATTTCACTTTACTGTTATACCTGTAGATAAGCCAACACATTTTCTAAGAATTGCTACTTTAAATATTTTTCAGATTTTTAAATGATTTAAGCAGGGCATTAGCTTTCAACACAGAAGTAGTTTTAAATTGTATCCTTTCTTCCTATTCCCTTGACATTCAGTCACATTTTTCACATGAAGCTTTCTTATATTTGAACTTCTCCACTTGTACAAATAATACATCATTGATGAAATGCAATTGTTTCCACAATAAGTGATTCTAGAACTTCTTAAGTAGTAAATAAAAGCTTATTTCTCCCACCAATATTCATAGATTGTTCATGAGACAGCAACTCCTTTGAAAAGACTGTGAGGACTTGAGAATAAATCCCCTGATGAGCAGAAAGATGCATATGACTGGATCCAAACTCTTCATGTGGTCTCACTTAATGTTTTCTCTAAGAAAGAGGAAATTATTAGAATTTTAATTAAGTGGCTTCTTTCTATCAGCTTTGAGGCTGAAAACAAATTCATCATCACTGGCATATCTGGAACTCTCCATGTAGCAAAAAAAAAAAAAATGGTTTTACAATAATTTACTAGCTAGAAGTAATTGCTCCTATTTTGTTCTTCTGTTTGAAATCTACCCTATCCTTCAGAATTCTTTCACTGACTCTCATGCACCACACACAGATACTTCTCGACCTACTAAATATGACATTATCTCCAGGTGATTGTGTGGTTCGTTTAAAGATATCCTTATGAAGAATACTTTAAATTATTTTACAAGGAAAGACAGCTTTGAAGATATCTCAAAGTAGGAATTACTTGGGATCCCTGGGTGGCTCAGTCGGGTAAGCATCCAACTCTTGATTTTGGTGAGCTCATGAGCTCATGGTTCTTGGGATTGAGTACTGCATAGGGCTGTGTGCACAGAGCCTGCTTGAGATTCTCAGTCTCCTCTCTCTGCCTCTCCCCTGTGCTCGCTCTCTCTCTCTCTCAAAAATAAATAGGTAAACATTTAAAAAGTAGGCATTAATAACACAAGAAAACCTTTCTTTGAGATTAATATCAGTCATTTGGATAAAAATACATTAATATTTATACTTAGCAACTAATCAAATTATAGCACAACTCTCTACTCCATAGACAATATCATCTGCAGTTCAATACTTGAACTTGAGTTGGTAGCAATTTGCCAGCTTAGGAAGTTTCCTTCATTCTCATTTCAGGCTGCTGTCCATGTCTGAAATTAAAACCACTAGTATCGACTTCGCTGAGCACCTGCTATGTTTCAAGCTGTACCAGGTATACTCTCTATATTAAATTACTTGTTTTGTTTATGTTTTTATATTGGTTTACTTTACAATAGTTTTAGGTTGAAGAAAAATTGAATAGATAGTACAGTTTCTATACCTGAAATAAAATTTTCCTTATTATTAAAGTCTTATTAAATATGGTGAGCCCAAAATTGATACGTTATTATTAACTAAAGCCCAACCTTGATTTAGTTTCCTTAGTTTTAATCTACTGTCTTCTTTTCGCCTCATGATCCTCTCCAGCATACAATGTTACCTTTGGCCGTCATGTCTCCATAGGCTCCTCTTGAATGTGACATTTCTCCAAATTTCCTTCTATTTTGATGGCCTTTAGAGTTTTGAGGAGTACTGTTCAGATATAATGTAGGATGGCTCTGTATTGGGACTTGATGTTTTGCTTATAATTAGATTGGAGTTAGAGGTTTTTAAGAAGAACATCATGGAGGTCAAATGCTATTTTCATCACATCCTATCATGGGTACATATGATCAACATGATTCATGTATGTTGATATTGACCATGATCACCTGCTGAAGTAGTGTCCATCAGGTTTCTCCACTATAAAGTTACTTTCCACCCCTTTCCATATTGTAGGAAGGAAATCACTATGCTCAGCCCACACTTGAAGAGTGAGAAGTTATGTTTTCCCAACGTTAGGGTAGGATATCTACATAATTTATTTGGAATTCCTCTGCACAGGAGATTAGTGTCTTTGCTCTTCTTAATTCATCCATTTATTTATATCAACAAGGACTCACAGGTATTTATCTTACACTTTGGGGTAGTATAATATAATTTTGCTTGTTTTGTTGCTTTGATTGTTCCAGGAATTACATAAGAGCACTGTTCTGTGGTAAAGTTGTTTCCCATGGGGGTAGGGTCTATATGTGAATACTGGAATGGAATAATTAAGTAAATAGATGGCAGGACAGAGAGATAGGTTTTTCATTTTTGGAGTGGGAACTTGCAAGTAAGCACGAGGAGGAGGCTAGAATGACCTATGTGGTTATGGATTAGAGTTGCAGATATCATAAGAAGGCATGGTTAACTTGATATAGATAAAGATGGTTACATACAGAAATATTTATTGGTACTTACATATATACATGGGCTAGTAGAGTCACATATATTTCTTTGCTCTGTCAGCTGAGGGAGCCTAAGAGAAATTACTCCCCTGTAATAACAAGCATACTGAGTGCCCAGATCTAGGGTTTTGTTTTGTTTTGTTTTTAAGGTTTATTTATTTTTGAGAGAGACAGAGAGCAAGCAGGTTAGGGCAGAGAGAAGGGAGACACAGAATCCGAAGCAGGCTCCATGCTCTAAACTGACGGCACAGAACCTGATGTGGGGCTCAATTCACGAACCGTGAGATCTTGACCTGAACAGAAGTCAGACACTTAACCCTCTGAGCCATGCAAGTGCCCTCCAGATCTAGGTTTTTAATACTGTTGTCCATTAAAACAAACCATGGTTTCTTGAGGAAATGGCAGATTTTAAAACTGTGACAGGAGTTATACAGAAAGAGGCTTGTAGTGCCAGAAATTAAGGAAAACCCACACACACAGGTACACACAATGAAGAGGGTATGTCTCAACTTGACAAAAGCCAGCTCTCTTAAGAGTCAGGCTTGTGGAAAGGCCCATTTTACCAACAACCACAAGAGTGGAGGTGAAGGCCCATTCATATCTTGAGATAATTGCAGCCCGACCTGACAAGTATCTTGAGCCAGACGTACCAGGTAAGACTATGCCCAGGTTCCTGACTCACAGAAACTGTGAGGTAATAAATATTTGTTGTTTTGGACTACTAATTTTTGAGTTGATTTGTAACTTAGTAATGTATAACTAATAGTGTTTTTTCTCCTCTGATATTCCCTGGAATGTTAAAATCCTTTTAGTTTACAGATTTAGGCTCTTAGTTCCCAGTTAGAAATATTTATTGCAATTATATCTTTATTATTGTTTTCTATAAAATTAAATTTTTCCCATAAGCATACCTATTTTATCCTTTATGTCGGTTATATTCTATGCCCTTACTTTTGCTTTCTCTTTAATTTGGAGGAGTCTCAAGTGTGTCTCTCATTTTATTCATTTTATTTTGCTTTTTAGAACCCAGATGTGTAGGCTTAAATTAATCCTATTTCTCATTTATAACACACTGATATTTTGTTAAGCCAAAGTAGTTGTTTTTATTCATCATTTTTTTCTGTTTTTCCTCTATACATTCTCATCCATCTACTGTAGCTCCTCAATATCTACTCAAGCATTTATTTAGATTTATATGTATATTCTTATAAAATATAGTGTTGTTTCATTGAGTGCTAAAAATATTGAAGTGGGATTTTGATATAATTTTTATTCCATTTCTCCATTCCATATGTTTCTGAGAGGCATCATATCACTATATGTGAGAAGACTTTATTAACTCTAATTGCTGAAAATTATTCCATTATAGTCCCATACGAGGGATATGAAATTCTATATTTTACTTATTTAGTCATCTAGATGTGCTTTAGGCCCATATTACCAAATCCACTGTTACCATACATACCACTATTTCTGGGGGATGTATACTAAGGTCAATTTAGCTAGGTTTAGGATGTAAATATGCTTACTTTCATCAAGTATTGCAGGTCCCTTTCCAAAATGTGCCAATTCATACTGCCACCACCAGATTATGAGGCCTCTTGTACCCCAGATTTTCAATAGTTCTCCCAAATTTCCCTTTGTTTCTTCAAATCAGATGCATAAAAAGTGTGATCTCACTGGTTTTCCTCATCCTCTACCCATCCTTTCTCTGGCTACTAGTAATGTTGTTTACTGCTTTATTTATAAGAAAATTATTTGGAGGTGCCTGAGTGGCTCAGCTGCTTAAGCACCTGACTCTTGGTTTCAACTCAGGTCATGATCCCAGGGTCGTGGCATCTAGCCCAGTATCCAGCTCCATGCTGAGCGTGGATCCTGCTTAAGATTTTCCTTCACTCCCCTTCTGCCCCTCTCCTCAGCTTGTGCTCTCTCTCTCTCTCTTTCTCTCTAAAAAAAATAATAAGAAATCTCTTTGGATTATATTTATATACTTCAACCATGATGTGCTTGTTTGTTGTTGCTCATTTTGTTTTCAATCCAGCTTTTATCTATTTTTCTTGTTTATATAACAAAGCTTGTTGCATTTTTCATATTAATTCCTGTAAGTTTCAGACTTTGAAACAATCATTTCTTTTTCCCTGTTCTTTAAATCTATCCATAATCCAAGTTTTTTAACTGAATTCCTGTGTTTTGAGAAGGGGTAATAAATTTATCCCATTGGTTTGTGTTTTTTGATTAAAAAGTATTTTCAAGGGTGGCTGGGTGGCTCAGTCAGCTAAGCATCCGACTTCAGCTCAGGTCATGAACTCATCACTGGTAAATTCAAGCCCCGTGTTGGGCTCTCAGCTCTCAGCACAGAGCCTGTTTCACTTCCTTTCTCTGTCTCTGCCCCTCTCCAGCTTGTGCTTCCTCTGTCTCAAAAATAAATAAAAACATCAAAAATACTTCTTTATTATTTTCTTATTCCATGGTCAAAAATATATTTTCCTCGGGGCGCCTGGGTGGCTTAGTCGGTTAAGCGTCTGAATTTCGCNTTCACTTGAAATCATTTTTTACATTGGGTAAGTATAAATCTTTGTTATTTTTTTATGGTGAGTCCGTTTTCTCAATACCATCTATTAAGTAATTCATATGTTTCTTCTTAATTTGTCATATAATACCTACCCATTCTTCTTTTTTCCCCATTCTTCTCTTTTTCATTAATTTTTCATTGAAGTATAATTACATACAGTATTATATTAGATTCAAGAGCATAAAATAGTGAATTAACAATAACATGCATCACAAAATGCTCCCCACAATAAATGTAATTACCATCTGTCACCACACAAAGTTATTACAATATTATTGACTATATTCCTTATGCTATACCTTTCACCTCTGTGACTTATTTTACAACCGGAAGTTTGTACCTTTTTATTCATTCCCCTTTCAATGGCGTATTTTCTTTCCAACACAGTTGTTTTTTGCTATTGTTACTACTTTTTAACTTATTTTTATTATTTAACATTTTTTATATGTCTTGATATCCAATAGGACAAGTTATCTCTCTTTAAAGTTTTTAATTGCCTCATTTATTAATGAAACTTTGTTCTTCCATATAAATTTTGAAATTGGTTTATTAAATAATGCCAAGAGTCCTGCTGTGGCTTTTATTATAATTTACTTGAATTTATAGATTAATTAGGGTGAATTGACATCTATATTATGTTATGTTTTGCCATCCATGAACGTCATGTCTCTTTTCATTATTTAGTTCTTCTTTAATGTTCCTTAATAGCCTTCCAATATTCATCATAAAGGACATGTGCATTTGTGGTTAGGTTAGTTTTTAGAGAATCCTATCATCTGTTATAATTTCTAGGTGGCCAGTTTTGTAGTTGATTTTGTATCTGACAACCGTACTGAAATCTCATATTTGTTTTATTAGTTCATTGATTCTCCTGGATTTTGTAAGCAAACATTCATATCATCTGCAAATAAGAACAACTTAGATTCTTTATATCAACTGCCTAATATTTCATATCCCATTTTCATAACTAAATGTTTTGATTTTTATGGTTTGTTGTTTGCTGATATTTTTTCATATCTATTATAGTAAATCAGTAAACCTATTTTATATTCTTGGTCCATCTTTTCAATAGTTCTGCTTCAGATGATGTGTCTCCTGATTTGGGCTTGTGGAAAAAGACTTTTGTGGGCTAGAGCCACCTTTGTCCTAGAAAATGTTTGGAGGAAGTTGGAAGGCCACACCCTAGCCTCTGTTGCACACAGATGACAGAATTCCAGTTAATCAGTCTCTTCACCCACCACCTCCCCTCACAGCCCCCAGATCCCCAAGGGGAAGCAACACTATGAGAGGGGTCTGTTTACCAGCCTTGACTGACTATAGGTGAGAGGGTGAAGGAGTGAATGCCCAAGAAACACAGTGATTTTGCCCAGCTTCTCACTCTGCTACATTTTTGGACTGCTCTGATCTAGACAGCTGCACAAGAAGCATGAGCCATTACTGTACATGACTTCAGGAGTGGAGCAGGAAGTTATTGGCATAGGCAATGGTGGGTGAAGGAAAAGAGGAACAAAATCAGACTGCTTCTCTCCAGTTCATACTCTGGGAACGTTGTCATTCAGCCTCTGTTCAAGTCACAGCCACCCTCGAGAGGCTTCTGGGTTACATGAAGTTAAGAGGCATCTTGTACACCATAGCTCGTGTGAATAGTGTTCTCTGGAGGTGTGCATTGTGCAAACTTCATGGCTGTTTTCAGCAGCTCTAACCACTCTGTCCCGGCTCCATATGTGCTAGTTCAGAGGAGCTGTCAGACCCTCAGAGGTTTCTAATTTGCTGTTGTTGTTTCCTTGGGTGCATATTTCTCTTAGTAGTTTCTCCAGAGTTCAGAGAAGGAATCAGCAGCCTATGCCTTTTCACAGTCTTATCAGGCATCCCAAGTAATTGGGTTTCATATTTTTAGCATTTATTTGTTACTTTGAGAGAAAGAGAGAGAGAGAGAGAGCATGAGCATGTGTGCAAACCAGGGAGTGGCAGAGACAGAGAGAATCCCAAGCAGGCTCTGTGCTGTTAGCACAGATCCCAATGTAAGGCTGGATTCCTCAAACCAAACCTGGAGATCACGACCTGAGCTGAAAGCTCAACTGACTGAGCCACCCCAGTGACCCACTGTGTCTCATTTTTAATTCCACTTTTTAACCTCTGTGTTTCTACCATTAGATCTATGCTATAATAACTGAGTAGTCAGAGTGTTATCACTGTCTTCATTCTCATCTTAATGGAATGTGGCTAAAGTTTCTTCATTAAGTATGTTTGCTGTAAGTATTGGTGGCATGACCTTGAGACATTAGCTTGCATTTCTTGTATTCTTCATGTATTGTGACATTTTAAAATCATAAATGTATTTAAAATTTACAAAACCTTATATTTTTAAACTTTATAAATAGATTTTGAAGTTATAGAATACTTAGTATTTTACTATGCGTATAGTATTTTGTAGCAAATATAGTATTTTACACATATAGGATTTTTGTTCTGAATTCATTACAATGATGAATCACAGTTTTCTAATGTTGAACTGTTCTTTTCTTTCTGGGATAAGTACTGTTTTACCATGCCTTTTTTTTCCAACCTAATTCTAAGAATTCTAATTGTTATAATTGTATTCTGTTGCAACACATAAAACAGGGATTACTTATTTCTCGACAATTTTTAACACTCACCTATAAAACCATGTTAGCCTGGTATATTTTTTTCTTTATTGCAATATTCTCCTGGTGATTTAGTTTATTCATATTTCCATTCATTCTTATGTTACTTTTGGAATTTTATGCTTTGAGATACTTATTTTGGTAAGGTTTTTCAATTTTATTTGCATTTGTTTGGATATATTTTATTATTATAATTTATTTTTACATACTGATTTCATTCTTTGGTGCCCCAAATTAAGATACTTTTCTATTAAGATTTTTAAAGTTTACTTATTTTGAGAGAGAGAGGCAAAGAGAAAGGGAGAGAACCCAACACAGGGCTCAAAGCCACTAACCATGATATCATGACCTGAGCCAAAAGTTAAGAGTTGGATGCTGAACCAAATGAGCCACCCAGGTGCCTCTTAAATTAAGATTTTAATACTGCATCTACATTTTAAATTTTACTCAAATATACATTTTTAATCTCTCACTTCTTCCTTTTCATGTCATCAATTGGTCTTTTCATCTTATTATAGCTTTGCACATCTGTTTCACTGAGTTTTCCTAAGTCCCATGGGTCTTTTCATCTTATTATAGCTTTGCACATCTGTTTCACTGAGTTTCCTAAGTCCCATAGTTTTCTGAAATTATATTTCTGGTTCCTGTGGTGAATAATTTTCAGAAATTGGCTTTTAATTGGAAATATTCATTTTCTTTCTGCTGCAGTGCAATTGTTGCTGCTGTTGTTATTCCCTCCCCTGGTTTACTCTTCTTTCTATAGGAGAATTTCCTTTTTAAATAAGGTCTGTGTGTTCTCTTCTACTTTTGATGAATTTCAATTGTTTGCTAGTTTTTTTTTTATTTTACTGCATTTACATTTTTAACATAAAATAAATATTAGGCATTAAGATGTTTTGCATGTTCTTTTTCTTCAACAGATAATTAAAAAAAAACTTAAACTCAGATTCATTTGTAAACGTAGACAAGTGTACATATGATGAGGTACATGTTGAGAAACTACCTAAGTGATTCTCAGCCAGAGGAATAAGATGAGATAATACTTCAAGTGTATATTTGGACTCAATTCCCACTATTCTCATTATTTGAACTTCAAAAAATATAATTTAGTGGATCTGCAGAGGCTAGATGACTTGAGATGGAAGGCTTGATTGGAATATAGCATTGCTAGAAGAAAGTGAGAAACACTATTCTAAAGTGCTATGTATCAGTTCACTAAAATAGTGACCTGACCAGGAACCAAATATGAATTATTCTTTGAGTTAATTTTCCTCTTTGTATACATTTTCTCTGAGATTCAAATTATATTAATATGTATTATCTGATCATGAATGTATCAGGTAATATGTTAGATACCACAGGTTATGCAAAGGTGAATTAATAAAAATCCTTACCTTCAAATTGCTCATAATACTCTGAGAGAAGTCAGACAAGCAGAATTTAAGAATATAAGCTCTTGATTTTTACTGCCTCAGTCTGAATCTTGACTCCAATCTTGACTTGTTGTGTGACTTTGGATAAGAAATTTAGCATCTCTGTGCTTAAGTGTCTACAAGTGAAATGGGAATAATAATAATAATATTACTATAGCATTGTTATTATATTAATATACTATACATTGCTATATTGATATATTATGTTCAATATAATATCTTAATTAAATAACATCTTATATTAATATAATGGTATTATTTCTATTTCAGGATTATTGCGAGAATCTAACGAGTAACTTAGAAGAAACACTTAATAGAGTTCTTGGCACATACATAAGTATTATTTGTAAATATCTGATGTGATATTAGTTTTATTAAAATAAAATCAACAACAAAAAATAAAATTAGAATGAATACTACATAAGAAGTGCAAACAGCACCTTTCAGGTGAGTTTTATCCAGAAATTATACATTTTGGAACACTATTAGTTTGCAAGTGTGTCCAACATTTTAATATATATACATCCAATACCACTTTTTCCTTCAGTTTCTATACTGAAATATGTATATATTTGACTTTATAATATGGCTCCTCCTTCTAAAGTGGAAAGATTAGATAAGCATTATTTACTCTGTCACTTAAGAAACCACCTCAGGGAAAAACCTATACTTTTCTTTTTTCTCCCTGAGATGTCTACTTGGAAAAAAAAAAATAGCCATTTGTATTTATTTCTTGGTCAGATAAATATGCAATGATTTAGAAATAGCTACAGATTTTTCACAGCTAAGAAGATGTTTGTTGATCTCATATGACTATTTTAAGCTTTTTTAATTTTTTTAAAGTTTATTTTTGAGAGAGAGAGAGACAGAAAGAGACAGAGTGTGAGCAGGGTAGGGGCAGAGACGGAGGGAGACACATAATCCCAAACAGGCTCCAGGCTCTGAGCCATCAGGACAGAGCCCGATGTGGGACTTGAACTCATGAACCACGAGATTATGACCTGGGCTGAAGTCTGATGCTTAATTGACTGAGCCACCCGGTGCTCCTTTTAACAGTTTTATTTATATCAATGTCCTGCATGTACCTCCCTAAAGTACTTGAAATCTACCCTAATTAGTCTCAGCAAATAAAAACTACCTTGAGATATAGTAAAGAGCAAAAACTCGATTGTTATCTAATAGGTAGTGTAGTAATTACCAGACAAAATTTTATTTATTTACATTCTGGAGAAACCAAACCAAAGAAAACCCAAAACAAAATCAAATGAAAAAACAACAACAATAACAGCAAGAACAACAACAAAAACCTCACAATGTTCTCTACTCGAAGCCGGCAACCCTATCTTCTATTGAATTGTTTGTTTTTACAAAGTTCACCAAGATTACAGTTGTGTAAAGATTTTCTCTAAGACAAAAACTGCATGCGCCACTCAGAGAACCTTCCTAACTTGTATCAAAACTCAGTTTATATTCCCACAGATGTCTAACAAGCTCTGTATATGGTCTTGGATTATAGACAGGGAAAAATCAATAGCCTGCTGTCTCAAAGGCACCAATATAGATTATGAATCACAGCCAGGAAGTTGTCAGTGATTTCAGCTGCCAACCGTGCTTCAGTAAAGATATTTGCTACCTCATATTCTTTTAATGTGAAGCTTTCATATATAAAATAGAACAGGTCACTTTTTTGACAAGAACATAAGAGAATTTTAAGTAGAGCAATGAGAGCACCAAACATAGCTGTGCTCTGGACTGATCAAATAAAAAATACACCTTCTCCACTTGCCCACATGCTGTGCGAAAGGCAAAGATCCACAGAAAGGTCTTGTCCTGCTGTCGGTTATTCGTATCCTCTTCCACCAGGCTGTATCTACATATACGTCCATATGTAGTGGTTTGGACTGACTAGATCAAGCCGAACTCAATCAGCTTTTATGACTTGAATGAAAATAATTCACTGGTCTACATGAAGGAAGGACAAAACAATACAGAACCCTGGAGCTGAAATGGATTTCAGATTGTGAGGCCACCTCCTCTCATAGATAGATGAGGAGACTGAGGCTCAGAGAAAATGCAGGTCACTCAGGCACATGCATCACCTTTAGTTAGGGTATTTTTTACAAAGGCTGATGAATGTTCCTTGAAGGTAGACACAATATTCCTCTTCATAACATATTCTAAAAAATAAGTAAATAGATTCTAAAGAATGTTTTAAGTGTTTTGAGCTTAAGAATAAAAGGATTAAAGATTCTGTATATGTGCAATTAATATTGAAGTTATGACAAAAAATTTAAGCATTCCTCCTATATTTTAAGTGAATATGATAAAATAAAAGTGTGAGGAAAAATTAGTACCACAGTAATATGTACATGGAACCTGGAAGAGAGAGAAAGCTTGAGCTCTCTCGCTCACACATTTACTTTTATGAACTTCCGTTTTCTCGCTATAAAATGAAATGGTATGAACTTCCATTTCCTCACCATAAAATGAGTATGATAGTACTTATATGCACTGTTAAAGGGATTAGGGTTAACATATGTGAATTATGTAGTACAATTCTTGGTATTTGGCAGGGAGTAAACACCGGATGCTACTTTTATTATTTTGTTTCAGAAAAAAGCAAAATATATATAAATGGTTTTTTAAAAAGAGCCCCGCAAAAATAGAGAAAGTCAGAGATCTGAACAATCTTAGCTTTATAATAAAAATTACTTAGAAGGTGGGAGATAATAAAAGTTCATTCTCCTGATAACTTATGGAAGGATTATGAAAGAGATTGTCGTTTCCCTGTTTTGTTTTGTTTTGTTTTGTTTTGTTTTGTTTTAAAGGAAGGAGGGTTGATTCTGTAAATCACAGATAGGGCAGTTTCCCTGTAAATGACTGAAGACAACAGAGTAATTAGCATGCAATCTAGTGAACACCTAGAAAAGTCTGGGATACACTACATATTTTTTAAAGAACATATCTCACAGACAGGTTATATAGGCAAAGGGGTATAAAAGAAGTGAAAGAGATTGATATTAGGAAGGCTTTCCATTCAACCCTGCCCCCAATCCCTGACTGTGACATTCTAATTACCCAGCCCACCTCTGGAGTATTTTCCATTGTGTTCTTAGATAGTTCATCTACATAGTTTGAAGGCTGAGCCCAAAGGTAACAGCTTAGAATCACTTTGGGCCAGCATGGATGCTAGTTTAAGAATGTCCTCCACATCAAATGTCTTAAGAGTTGTCTTACTTAGTATTTCAACTAATGGAAAAAACAAGAATTCTGCAATTATGATTATATATATAATCATATATATATATCAGGATGGAATAGGAGAAAAAAAGGTACAAACCCCAGAACAAATGAAGGTTTGGAAGGGACTGATTGGCTACAAAGGTTAATGCACTTCAGATACATTAAAAGACAAATCTTATAAAATGGACATGATAAAAATAGTCTTTTAACTGTGTGTTTTCTTATGTTCAATGCACTAAAGACATACAAACAATGTTAGAAATTATTTACAGAAGAGAAGCAGAGGTGTTTCAAAAGGGAAAATTGACTCAATGAAAATTAAACAAATTGTGGTCTTTTAAACTAAATGAGAAAATAAGGGATTTGTTTTTTGTTTGATTTGGTTTGGTTTGGTCTTTAGTATGAGTATGGATTCTGGAGTGTTACATTGGTATTCCAGTAGACAGTCAAACATAACGTAGGCTCAGTGTAGGCAAAACGATCTACTAGCTACACAGTCACAACTGCACCCCTGAAACTTTGTGACTCTCTGTGTTCCATTACTGCTTAGGGGTAAATGAAATGGAAATCTAGAAAATCTCCTATGCTGTCCATGGGCTGCACACACACCTTCTTCAATGAGGTCTGATATCCAGCTGCAAGATGCTCTTTCCCCTTCCAAATCAACCCTTTCTTGTGTCCTCTCTTTCTGCCCTTGGGACTCTTAGAGTTCTCATTACATTTTTATAGTTACTACTTTATCATAATTTTTCATTATATAAACTTTCTTTATTCCAATTACCTGTGTGTTTCAGCCCTTAATTGTGTCCATACTTTTAATTTTTATCTTTTAATTTTCTTTTTTCAATGTTTTTATTTATTTTTAAGAGACAGAGAGAGAACAGAGGAGGGGCAGAGAGAGGGAGATAGAGGATCAGAAGCAGGCTTTGTGCTGACAGCACAGAGCCCAATGCAGGGCTCGAACTCACGAACTATAAGATCATGACCTGAGCCAAAGTCAGATGCTTAACCAACTGAGACACCCAGGCACTCCTTATCTTTTAATTTTTATTCTTTATGAATCCTTATTTTGAAAATATTTTCTTGTACATTGTATATTGTTGGCTTGGTTTATTTTTACATCTTTCAGTTGAAGAATTTTGTTTGCTTAAATCCATTGTTATTACTGCTATGCTTAGATTCATTTTCATCAGCTTACTTTCTGCTTTCTGTTTTGCCTTCTCTCTCCTTTCTCATTCTTTTTCATTTCTTTGCTGGTTGGAAATGTACATGCTCAAGTCTTCTTAAAAATTTTTGTATGCATGTTTAAATTAATATAGTCTCATCAATATTTTTACTGTCTTCTTGGAAAGTGGTTTTGCTGTTATTACCCACTGCCTTTTGACTCATTTGCTCGGTTATCAAAATTCTTTGTTCTGTTTTAATTTTTTAAGCTCACAAATTCAGTATCACTGTTACTGTTTAATTAGCTATATTTGGGGTTATTGGAAAGTTTACAATTTACTTTTCTCACCATTTCTTGTAACATTTCACAGACTTCCTTCCCTCATCTTCCCTCCCATCCCCACTTTCCCCCCTGAAGTATATCTCTTGGATTTTCAGACAGTGAAGGTCGTATTGGTAGTAACCTCATTCAGGAGCTTTTTTTTTTTTTTTTCCTCTTCTAATGACTTTATTTTCTTTCCTCAAATAGTAATTTTGAAATATAAAGTACTGTATCTACTGCTATATTTTGAAGATTTTCAAAGCATTTTACTTATGCTTTATATATACTATTTATTTGAGAATCATATTTGTTTTCATTTTGCTTCCTTATTGCCTTTGGGAAGTTAGTTATTACTCTAATTATCATTCATTTGTAGGAACGTTTTTTCTAACCACTTTGAATATTATTATTCTTACTATTATTATTTTATCATTTTGTCTTATGAAATTTGTAGATTATTACAATGTGGGTATTTTTTATCTTGGAATTTTTGACTTCTTATAAATGTTAGTATTATATTACTCAAGGTTCTCCAGAAAAACAATCAATAAGATATATATATATATATATATACATACATAAACAAATGTAAAAAGCTTTCACTATTCCTCAGACTTCACAAACTCACAGTACTATAATGATTTTCACTATTTCTGAAACATTCCAAGCCTATCTCTAATCTAGGGGCCATTCTAACTCTATGTCAGGGGATTTTCTTCCTTAGATAATCTACTGGATTATTCATTCTCCCTCTCACTCTCTCTCCCTCCCCCCTCCCTCTCTCTCTCTCTTTCCCTTTTATCTACATCTATGTGCCCGCCCATCTCTCTCTCTCTCTCTCTCATCTATCTATCTCTATCATCTCCATTGACAGGCTGAAATTTTTAAGGACTTGATTTATATAGTTTGGGGGAGGGGAAGTCCAAAACCTGTAGGAAACCCCAGACGTCTGGAGAACCCCTTGAAAGAGCTGATTTTGCAGCCTGAATCCAAAGGTGTTCTGGAGGCAGAATTCCTTCTTGCTCAGGGGAGATCTGTCTTTTACTATTAAAGCCTTGAACTTATTGGTGACACCTACCCACATTATGGAGTATAGTCTGCTTTACTCAGAGTCCACTAATTTAAACGTTAATCTTATTCAGAAAACACCTTCACAGAAACATCCAGAATGACATAAGACCAATTATCTGCGTACATTAGCCTAACCAGTTTGACTCACAAAATTAACCATTGCAAATTCTCCCATTGCAAGTTTGGTACCTGTATCTCTCTCCTTAATCTGTGTTTAATCTCCAAATAAAGACAATAACGAAGTAATACTACTACCTAACATAATACAAGTATTCCGCATATGACCAAAAACACACTCTTTCCCATAAAGATGCAGGTCAATGACCAAGTGCAAAATAAAACAAGTCTTTCTCTTTGGTGTGAATGTTTTTCTGATCTCTCCATTGAGAATATCTTGGCTTCATAGGTCTCTAACATGACTTACAAGTTGCATAGACCTTAACATTTCCCTTTTGTCTCCTAATGTTTGTAAGTCATTAAACCCATACTCAGGCTCCCAGGATGAGCAGAGTTCTCGCTGTATACTTCTTTGTAATCAAAATTCTTTATTGTCTCTTGTTTTGTGTTGCTTCTCTTACTTTACTGACAGCTCAGCCATGTTTAAAAAGAGATGTGTCTTACATTTTAGGCAGCTTTTTTCAGGTGCTCTGCTCTAGGAAGTGTTTTTCTACAAAATCTAGTCAACCATATGACTAGAAATGTAAATCCCTCATTCTCTCTTTTACACATTTCCATCAGGAATTTGCCCCTTTGCTCTGCAGAAACTTCTCTTTTCAAGGTCACTCATGACATCCACTTGCCAAATCTAATATTCATCTTGCTGGGCTCACATTGTTCAACCTCAGCAGCATTTGACAGTTTGATCTCTTTCTTCTTGAGAGAGTTTTTTTTTTTTTTAACTTTCCTTTGCTCACTATCTTTTTAAGTCACCTCTATAGTTTACTTCCTGTGTCACATATTTGCTGTCACTTTGCTGAGTCTGTCCCCTTTCTCATGGCTCAAGCCTCAGACTGTTTCTCTTCTCAATATATACTCTTGATGACTTGGTTCACCTCAGCTCTTATCCCAGAGTTCTAAAATTGTAGACTCCACTTGAGGAGTAATGACATCTCAACAGAACATGTTTAAAATAGAAATTTTGATTTTCTACCTCAAACTTAGTCCTAATTTTCCCCAACCTTACTTTCCGCTCTCTATCTGTCAGGTCAAATGCCCAGACCTTCTCCCTAATCCTGCTCCAACCCCATAGCCTCCATCTTGTCATCAGTATCTTCACACCGTACAGTCCAACCACTTCTCAGCCTATTCTTTCTTGTCTGAACAATGGCACCCACTCTCTTACTCTTCTTCCAGTCAATAGTTTCACACTCCACTACCTCTTCTGTAAAAGCAGCCAGAGTAGATTTTAAAAATATAAATCAAATTATTTTATGTTCTACTCACAACCCTCCAATGCATCTCAATTAGATGTGAAATTCAACCCAGAAATTTTATATAGAGTCTGATATGACCTGAGTCTTGCCTGTTTCTCTGACCTTATTTTCTCCTATTGCATCTTCACTTATCTTGGTCATAAAGCTTTTCATTCCTCTACCTCAATCATTCCTCAAACATACCAAGGCTCATGCCCGATAGAGGGCCATTTCCCTTTGTCTTCTCTATGCCAGGAAATGTCTTTCCTTAGGCAATCCACTGGATCTCTCATCCACATGATTTATGCCACTGCTCAAATTTGGCTTCTGCTTCAATACCTCCATAGTGCTGTTCACTCTTAGCTTCAGTAGAGTGATGTATTTGTTCAGTGGTATAAATACCCACATTTGGTACTCTCTAGAATACAAGTTGTAAGACGATGAAACACTTGTCCTGGGTCCAAGGATATAGAACATTATGGAATTATAAATGAATGAATTATAAATAAAAACTGAAATTCTCCTTTTCCAAAATTCCCATGAATTAATGGCTGCCATCTAAATCTTTGTCGAAACTGATATGTACACATGGCAGCATCAGATTGTAGTTTTCTGATTCCTCTAGGTTTTTTTTTTAATGTTTTATTTTTTTCTGAGAGAGGGAGAAACACAGCATGAGGAGGAGAGGGTCAGAGAGAGAAGGAGATACAGAATCTGAAACAGGCTCCAAGCTCTGGGCTAGCTGTCAGCATAGAGCCTGACACAGGGCTTGAACCCGCAAACCATGAGATCATGACCTGAGCCAAAATCGGACACTTAACCTTAACTGACTGAGCCAGGCACCCTTGATTCCTCTAGGTTTAACATTTAAAGAATCCTACAATTCTGTGTACCTCAGAAGAACAAGATTTGCAAGCTAACACTTCAGTTTTGTGATTTTCCTACCTGGACCTAGATTAAGTTTAAACATGTCACAATTTCACTCACTGGCTATCTTCAGTGTTTTTTGATATTTAAATTGTATTCAGAAATACAATGCCCTCATAGGAATCAATTGAAAAGAAAAGAAAGTGAAACATAACCTGAAAATGGCTAATTAAAATACAAGAAATCCCAGGGAACTCTAGATAATGTGAAACATATAATTTTTCAATTGAACTTGTTTAATAGAACTTAACTGTATCTTTTCAAGTTCATCATTAAACCTTAGAAATAAAAATAAAGCTATTGCTAAATTACTTATAATTAAAATTAAACATGTGACAAAATTGATTTTAAATAGGGTATTTTTATTTTAGGTACTAACATTTTCTTTGTTTTAGTGCTGTGTATCTTTAGACACACAGTCATGTCATAGCCATGTCCCTCTTTCTCACCCAAGGTAAAATATATATAGATATATTCAAATTTCTTTTGGAAGATATAAGAAGTCAATACTCTGAATTACTATTTTGACTTAAAATACCTGATTTACTCCAGTCGTTTAAGAAATTTCACAACTCCAAGGTGTTGATATATACTAAATACAGTTTAAATTTTCTTGTATTCTTGCAGTTCAACAGGGTGTGAAAAAATTGAAGTATGTAGGCTTTTCTCAATTATCAGATAAACCTGATAACTTTTAGCTATTCCTTTGAGGATTCTTTAAATTAGTCTCACTACCTTGTCCCGAGTAGAGCTCAGTAAGTATTTGTTTTAAATTTAATTACTTATGGATAGGAATAATCTGCTATTCTGGAGCTCTCCAGACCATCCAGTTAGCGTGTGTACTCCATACAGTGATGCAATTATATTCACAGAATATAATGAGGAAAGTAAATTTGCAATGACATTATATATCTCATTCTGAAATCAAATAAAGGTGGTAGTCTTGACTTCCCATTGGATAATTAAAAACTGATTTGGATGGACATACTCGGAATCTGGTTTTGCCTTTTCAACTCTAACTCATTGGCTGGAACGCTGCATACTTTGTGTTTGTATGTGTTTGAGGGGACAGAGTTCAGGTTAAGTGATCTAAATGTAATGATAGCAGTTGAATTTTTGATTCTGGAACTCAGGCTGGTGAATTTGCAAAGCCCAAAACCCAGAGCAGTTAATGTTGGAAAACATTCACCGGCTCAGTCTGGGTTGTGTTATGAAATCTTCCTTTAACCAACAACCCTGAGAAAGTTATCACTTCCAGGCATCTATCTGTTGAGGTTTTCATCCAATGGTCCAAAGTATGTTACAGACTGAATATTAATAAGTTTAAAAAATCATAATTATTATTAATAGATGATAAACCAAAACTTTAAAGAATATTGGTGGTTAGGTCTGACAAAGAACTCAGGTCTCTTGGATGTGGAGAAATGGCAACCCTCTTGCACTGTTGGTGAGAATGCAAACTGATATCGCCACTCAGGAAAACAGTGTGGATGTTCTCCCAAATATTAAAAGTAGAACTATCCTAAGGCCCAGCAAGAACACTACTAGGAATTTATCTAAAGGATACAGGAGTGCTGATTCATAGGGTCACATGTACCCCAATGCTTATAGCTGTGCTGCCAACAATAGCCAAATTATGGAAAGGGCCTAAATGCCCATCAACTAATGAATGGATAAAGATGTGGTTTATATATACAATAGAATACTACTTGGCAACAAGAAAGAATGAAATCCTGCCATTTGCAGCAATGTGGATGGAACTTGAGTATATTATGCTAAGTGAAATAAGTCAGTCAGAGAAAGACAGATATCATATGTTTTCACTCACATGTGAAACTTGAGAAGCTTAACAGAAGACCATGGGGGAAGGGAAGGGGAAAAAGTAGTTACAAACAGAGAGGGAGGGAGGCAAACCATGAGACTCTTCAATACAGAGAACCAACTAAGTGTTGATTGGGGGGGATGGGGAAGAGGGGGAAATGGGTGATGGGAATTGAGGAGGGAAGTTGTTTGGATGAGCATTGGGTGTTGTATGTAAGCGATGAATCATGGGAATCTACCCCCAAAACCAAGAGCACACTGCATACACTGTGTGTCAGCCAACTTGACATTAAATTATATTTAAAATAAAAAAAAAAAGAACTCAAATGTTTTTACCAGAGCACAAAAAGAAAATATATTTTCTATCTGAGGATCCACTCCACGTAAGTGCCTCTATAACTTTAATGAGCATTTGAATCACCCAGGAAGTGTGTTAATATGAATGATTCTGACTCAGTAAATCTAGGGTGGAACCAGAGAGCCTGAATTTCTAATCCATAGCCAGGTGGTGCTAATGCTGTCAGTCTGGAGACTATACACTTTGAATAGCAAGATTCTATCATTCACAAACTCTTTTCTGTAAAGTGCCAGATAGAGAGTATTTTAGGCTTTCTGGGGTGTACGTCCTCACCACTGCCATTTTAGTGTGAAAGCGGACATAACCAATATACAAGTGAATGAGGGCAACAGTGTTCCTGTAAAACTTTACACAAACAGGCAGACGGCTGGATGTGACTCACAGGCTAGGGGTTTGCAGACCTCTGCTCTCTGAGTCTCTCCTTTATCCACAAAGCACATTATCTAATGCATTCTCGACATGCTTTCACCTTGCATGAAATACTTTCATGATGGATTATTTGGCATTTTTTTCATATTTTGCTATTAGATCTTTTTACTTTTTTTCCATTTTTTAAAAAGCTCAATGCCGCTTCTGCTTTTTAAATGTATTACAGAAGGTGATTAAGTATACACAAAGTTACATAATCTTATGTTATAAGATAGGATTTAAGTCAGACACCACAATGTGATATGTGTGTGTGTGTGTGCGCGCGCATGCGTGTGTGTGTGTAATGTATTTATCATAGGAAATGTAGAAAGTACATAAATTCAAGAAGAAAATAAAAAGTAGTCTAATACCTCTCTTGGTGCACTCAATTCCATTACAACTAGCCTCCCTAGTTACGTTGCTTTAACAACCATACCCTACTCGCTGCACAGGTTTTTACACTTTCTGGATTATTTCTGGGCATTAACATGTTGTTATGTCACTCATATTTAAAGATCTTCTCTTGACCATCCCTTTCCATCCATCTCTTCTTCCTTTCCACTGCTTTACATCAAATTCCTTCAAAGAAAAGCTTGCTGTCATCCCAAATTCTTTTTTTTCCCTCTTATTTTCTTTTTGTCACATTGCTTTATCTGTGCCACGGAATGTATTTTTTTCCCTGAATATTTTAAATATAAGTTGCAGACATCATGACTTTGTGTGCTTAATGCATCAGCAAATGTCACCCGAGAACAAGGATATTCTGTTACAGAACCACATGCTTTTTTTATACCCAGAAAATTAAATGTATGCATTAATATCATCTAATAATAAGATCTACTTTCAAACCTACTTTTTTCTTAAACTCATGCAAGTTAGACTTTGGCTCCCATCACTGCAGCAAGACACATTTTGTCCGAGCGACTGTGCTCTCCACATTGTCAAAACCAATGGCCAATTATAAGTCTTCGTTCTCCTTGAGCAGAAGTGATTTTTGTCAGAATGGGTACTAACTCCAGTTATGAAGTGACCCAGGGACAACTCTACACATTTCTTACTCCCTAGGTGAGACGCTCTACCATGAGGTTCAACATAAATACATACTAAATGACTTCTACTTTATACATCTCTCTTGAACTCCAGATTCACATATCCAATAGCTTCTCATTTGACATCTTCACTTGGACAGATCTAATAGACATTTCAAACTTATTTTATCTAAAATAGAATTCCTGATTCCTTACTCAATATTTTTCCCACAATATTTCCCAGTTCAGTAATTTACCATTTGCTTAGTCCTCTGTCATAAGATCCAAACTTTGGAGTGACCCTTGATTTCTCTCTCACATTACCCAATCCATCAGCAAATCCTTCCAAATGAATTCAGAATCTACCTCTTACCAAATCCAATGGTGCAGGCCAACACAATCCCCTGCTTAAATTATTATGCCATCCATCAAAAATTTTTTAATGTTTATTTATTGTTGAGAGAAGGAGGCAGAGCATGAGTGGGAGAGAGGCAGAGAGAGAGAGGGAGACACAGAATCTGAAGCAGGCTCAGGCTCTGAGCTGTCAACACAGAACCGGAAGAAGGGCTCGAACCCATAGACCACAAGATCATGACCTGAGCCAAAGTTGGTCACTTAACCACTGAACCACCCAAGCACTCCTATATTACCCTTCAAACCATTCTCCTTTGCCTCATCTCTGTCTTTCATACCATTATTCTTAGCACAACAATCAGAGTAATCATTTTAAAATATGAGTAAGATTTTGTCACTATATTCAGAGTACTCTACTGACTTTCAATCTCATTCAGAGTAAAGGCAAAGTCTAGAAGCTTTGGCTCCTAACTCCTTTTTGACTTGGACCATTCTTCCCCCACCTTCTGGACTCCACATTCCATTGTCTTATTTTGTCTATCTTTTTGCAAATACCACAGTATCTTTTTTACTATAGATTTGTGTAAGTTTGGATCCCATTAATATAAAATCACAAACTTCATTCTCCCACATTGGCTGGTTCATATACACCTTAGTATCCGTTTGTCCATTTCTGCATGTGTGCGCATGCGCGCGCGCGTGCGCGCACGCGCGCGCGCACACACACACACAAGCACACGCGTGCACGCATGCATACTGTTACACATTTGTAGGGATTTTAACTAAGATTCAGCTGAGTCTGTGGATATTTTGGGGGAGAAGGGACGTCGCTGCACCATTAAGGTTTTATATAATTTTTATATTAAGGAAGATTTTGGTTTTTGTTAGCTGAAACCACTTTTATTCCAGGAATGAATATTTAATATTATTAAATATCTTTTCAGCAACTATGATGATTTTATAATTTTTGTTGCTTCTTATATATGACTACACTTTAATAGGGTTTCCTAAAACTGATTCTTCATAATCTTACTAGAACAGACCCTGTACCTGGATATGTTTTTATTATTTGATTAATAACATTCTGGTTTTGTGTTGGTAGTATTTCATTAACAATATTCTTTTTTGTTTTTAAGTCTTAAATGAGTTCTATCTTTAGTTTCTATGTCAGGATTTGCTGACGGGCTATGTTATCTTCTAGAAGGAAATTAACATGGCTTTCTTCTTTCCCTATGCCCTGGAACTATTGCTAGGAGACAATTATTTGTTTCTTGTAAATTTGAAAGAAATTATAATACGAAATGAATCTGAAAACTCTCCTTAGGAAATCTGAAATATTGATTCTTAAGTATGTTCTGTGATAACTGTCCTTTTAAAATCATTGAACTTTGGGGAATTTTTTTTTTTAGTTAATGTATTTCCTAGAACATTATGTATTTCAGTAAGCTTTTCAAAATTATTGGCTTAGGCATTCCATTCTTATTTTCCTATCTATCTGTTAATGTCCCCTTCCTCATTTTGAGCTTTTAAAATTTATGTGTCTAATGTTCTTTCTCATTTACTTCATTCTGTTTAGGAGCTTAATTCTGTTTAGGAGTTTAGAATCGAACTTTCCTGTTGTTTTTAATCAGGTGATTCTTTTTACATATACTTATTAGATTTTTAAAAATATATCAACTTCTGGTATATTTCCAATCCTCATTCCCCGCCCCCCAGGTTAACCTTGTATTTGTGATTTTTAAAATTTAGTGAAACTGTGAGCAATTCATTGTTGCCAAAGAATAAATACTTTAAGCAGCTCAAAATTTTAGCATTCACATCCTTGATTCAGTTTTTACAGTATGGATTCTTTACTGCTTTCAAAGCAGTTTTAAAATTAGTTATTGTATCTTTCATTTCCTTTCATTTTTTCCCTTATCTCCTTCAGCTCCTTGTGCTCTGCTGTCTGCCTCCCAGCTTGCTCATTTTTCTATCTCTGTCTATTGTCTTATCCTTCTCATCTTTCATCTCTTGTTTCATGGTGTTCATTTCTTTCTCTTTTTACTGAAAGACAAAGCAGACACTTTCTAAAATCTACTTACTTCTTCTGTAGTATTTATTTGACTTCGAAAGTAGTTTCATTCTCTGATTTTGAGGTGCTGTGCTCACCTTCTCTTAGCTACAATCTTTTTATAAGCTATGTGCTATGGTGTTGTTTTTACCCAAACTTGAATGATGAGATATTCTCAATGACCAACATTTTTTCCAAAATTGAGGGGGTATACTAACCTTTCCTTTCTCACTGACCAAGTGATGTCGGTGCCTGTTGTACCTGGTGGTAAACCCACGAATGCAGTGAAATGCCCGTCATGTGGGTGGGGGGCAGCTGTTGATGCCCCGTAATCTTTTTTATTTGGAGGTGTCCTAGGCATCCCCTGGGAATTTCTTTCTAATGTTCTTTGTCCTGGAGAAAAAGAGAAAAAAGATCTCAAGGCTCTCTGCATTTCCCATAGGCCAATCTTGTCTCTAGCACTGTGCCCCTATCAATTAAGCTGCTTCTGCTGCGTCCAAATAATTATCTCTTGTCTTTCTGCATTGTCATTCTGCTTTTACTCATTAAAATTTTTTTCAATTGAACTATACCTAGAAAATATCTAGCTGAATTCCTCTGTGTTATTTTCAGTTAAATAATACCTTCTATTAACTTCTGGGATGGGTGCATCATTTCCCTAATTTTTGTATCATTTTAACTACCTTAGAAGGGATTTGGAACAGAATAGTGGTTAGCCACTTGGGCTCATTATGAATCTCCAGCTAGTATTTAAAAGCGATGTATATATAGTTGTCTACTTTTTCATTGGAAACACATGTCCAAGGATAAAAGTGATGGAAATTGCAACACCTCATACCATTAAATTATTAGGAGGTTTACACACTGTTTATTTTTGAGTTGCATCTTATCTTTTACTTCAGACCTCATGGATTTTCATTATTCACACTCTGGAAATGGAAGGCGGAAGCTTAAATGTCACCAAACCCCAGTTAAATCTTTGTGAAAACAAAGCACATACATTGTCTGGGCAGATATTTACTGCTTTGCAGACCTGTTGCACAGATGTTCTAGAGTCCATTAAGATGCATTGGTGGGGGGCACCTGGGTGGCTCAGTTCCCTGAGCATCCAACTTCACCTCAGATCATGATCTCACAGCTCGTGGGTTCGAGCCCCACATTGGACTCTGTGCTGACAGTGCAGAACGTGCTTGGATTCCTCTGTTCCTCTCTTTCTGCCTCTCCCCCACTTGTGCTATCTCAAAAATAAATAAATATTTTTAAAAAGATGCATAGGCGGGGACCGTGGTATTCCTTATATACACAAGGTGAAGCCCAATATCCCCTATGATGAGCCCATATGGAAGGTATGTAATATTCAACCTGCATGTCTGGGGTGAGTAAGAAACTGAGTATAGGTTCAAAATGGAACCATGAGAATATGTGAAGGTAATATTTGCAAGTCAATTTGTAGATCTGCTTTCTACTCTGCAGCTGGTTGTCTCACTAGAAACAGCACATCTTCAGCAGCAATTTATAAAAGAATAAAAAATAAGAGGCCAGACACAAACACAGTGAAGCTGAAAAACTAGTTTGGGGGTTTTGATATGTTAGCCTGCCTTTATCCTTCTCGAATCTCTGCACTTTGCTCACAGTATGGTGAAGAAAGATTCATGTCCACATTTCTGTAAAGTTCAGCCAGTTTCCAACAGGGTGCCAGTAAAGAATGCACTTGGTTTCCTTCATAGATTTTAAAAACTGAAATATATCTTGGGAATTAATTGTTAAAATGCTGATGCAGAGTTGAACTTGCAAATCACAAATACAAATGGAAATGTAATGTTTATAAGGTTTATATTGCACTCTTTACTCTTCTGGCTAGATTTTACTTTTTTTTAAACAGCCTAGCCTAATAGTAATCTAAAATACTATATACAGCACATTCTTTGGAATATAAGTGAATAAGTCTTTGCATTTTATTATTTCACATCTTCAGCCCTTGAAATTCCAGGCTTCATATTGCAAGACTGGAAGCTTTGTATTCTGCAATGTGAATTGTGCAAGTGTCTATCTGTGTACAGGCACAATCCATTTTAAATATCCACAAATTTCCCTAAAGTCCCAAGTGGTTTCCTTGGCAACAAGAGTGCTGAAATGTAAAGGGCTAAGGTAGTTAGGATATTGCCTACAGTTCTCCCTCTCTAGGTTATTTTAAATAGCTGCAATTTTCTTTGCACATCTAAAAAAAAATCCACAGTGGTTGGAAACACAAAGGCGAATATGAGAGACATTGGAGAATAGTAGTACATCAGAGTCTAATTTGTGTGGACAAATTATTACTTTCACTACTCTCTGATTTGTAGAGCACCATTTTCATATGCCAAATTGTAGTACAAAAGAAGAGCAAACCATAAATACATCAGAATAATTTTTAGATAGAATGAGATAAAATATCAGGAAATAGTTTTTGACAATAGAGGCAGTGATTAATAATGGCTGGGTATCTATACAACTTCTCTTCAATTCACCAGGAATAGCATGCATCTGATGAGGCCAGACCTTGGCACAATGAGCAAAAGGGAATTAAACACAGTGAGGTGGACAAGGAATATTCTCTATAGCCCTTTCATGAAGTGAAACTTCAGATGTCTAGAGATGTATCTGGTGAATTCTTTTGTAAGCTCTTGGTAAATGATTTCAATCTGCATTTCATCAAACTTCTTCACACGGCTTCGTACGGTACAGTAATTATTTATTTTTAGTTGATTTTCATGCAATACATGCCACAGGGATTCTCAAACAAACGGACATATCCCAGGGGTAGAGTTTAGTGGTAAATTTTTCTGCCAGCTTTTCCCACTGCGCCTCTATTTTTCGTAGCTGTGTGAGGATGCCAGTGACAAAGGAGTATGTCTAGCAGCAACAAGTCCCCCAAATACCAACTATCATGAAATAACCCTTACACACTGTAGGCCAATATTTGTGAATTCTGTCTGATGCCCTATAAGCCTAGAGAGCAGATGTTTTGAGAAAACCAAATAATGCTTTGTACCAATAAATGAGGGGCAGTCTCCCACAACCATCTTGAACATGGGTTTTCTTGTCTACTACCTGTCTATCCTATTGGATTATCCTCTGATCTTTCTAAACCAGAAATTTGGAAAAAGATCTAAACTATTTATTCTAAATAGTTCTCGTACTATTAACAGGGAATGTGTGTGACAGGGAAAAAACACAATGTTATAATAGTTCCCCATAAGATTTTTCCTTAGATTAATTTCTGATTCTATGGATCATCACTCTCAAAACAGTATTTTAAAATAACATATCTCATGATCTTTCATACATCATAGCTGCAGTAGCAACAGGGTGTGGTCTTCCTAACTCCCGGCACTATGGCTCATAGTCCTCAGGCTTTCCAACCCTGCCCTTTCACACCTGCGATGCTGGGTCTTTTCACCTCAACACCTTCCTTCTTTCTTTTTTTTCTTTCTTCCTTCTCTCTCTTTCTTTTTTTCCCTTCTTCCTTCCTCTCTCCTTTCTCTCTGCTCCCCTTTCCTCCCTTCATCTACCTTTCTCATTTTTCTTTCTTTCTTTCTTTCTTTCTTTCTTTCTTTCTTTCTTTCTTTCCTGTTTATTTAACCAACCAACACTTGGCAAATGTTCAAGGAGAACACTTTACTAGATAAAGTATCTTCTAACAAATAATTACAGTAACACCACAGGTAGAAACTATTGCATATTTTTATAACCCTAAGATTTGGCACAAAATATAATATACAAATAAAGTTTATAATAAGTGTTAGCTGAAGAAAGAATGCAGGTATATGAAAGTCATTTATGAGAACAAAAGGAGATTCTAATTCTACTTGAAGTGGGAACTATTAAGAATCATATACAATTTTAAACCTTATGATAAGTTTCGAGCATAACTAGACTGCATAAAGGACACTGAAGGAAAATACAATGAGGAGTGTTATGTAGGAATTTGCATTTTATCCTAGGGAATTTGAACTCTATCTTGTAGACTAATGGTTCTTAACATTTTTGGGACATAAATCCTATTAAATCTCATGAAAATATGTCTCACTCTATCTCTCTGTCTCTCTCTATCTCTCTGTCTCTCTATATATATGTATATAGAGTTTGTTTGTGTGTGTGTGTGTATCTGTTCAAAATTAGGAGATACACAGCTACTTGGATTCTTAATAAGTCTTCTAGGCCCTTGCTATTCAAAGTAGCATCACCTGAGGGCTTGCTAGAAATTAGAAATACAAACTCTTAGATATCACTTAAAATTTAATGCACCAGAATGTTAAAAAAGATCTTAAAATGATCCATACATAAGAATAAGAATTACTGATCTAGGCATAAAGTTAATTCATCATAGTAAAAAATGATCAAAATATTACATAAGCAGAATAACAAAATGCTCAGATTTCCACATTCATTTGCCTTTGCTTGTGAAATTCTACTCTCTGGAATACTTACTTATTTTCCTGAAACAACTGGATGCTTCTTGAAGGCAGCAATCCTATTCCTCACTGGAAAAGAGAAGAAACTTCAGCATGATGTAAGAGAAGCAGGAGAGTGTGCTGAGTGTAGTTATGTTACTAAGCTGAAGTTCCTAATTCTAATTCCGTCTCTGTAATTAACTGCAATATTTAGAATCTTTTGTGGGCCTCCATTATTTCTCATCATCATGCTGATGACAAAAGTCCCTTGTAAGCCCAGCAGTGGACAACAAATATTGTCAGTAACGCTGAAGGACACTTAATAGTATTACATACAAAGTCACCTAGCAGCTATTTTCTGTGACATGGCAAGAAAAAATTTTCAACTTAGACTCTAATTTGGAAGTTACCCATTTACATAAGAAAAGAGTTTAAAGACTCCTTCTGTTTTCATTCTATGAAAAGAACACTTTGGAGAGAGAATCAATGGTCACACTCCTAAATAAAAAAGTAAATACTTCTTTAACTCTAAAAAAATTATTTATATATTTCTTGATATACTAAAATTATGTTAAGATTTATCCATTTCTAGCACACTGGCACAGTTGAGTTGGCAAAAAACGAAATGAAAGAATGAAAGAATGGGTAGTCATACTAACTTGCCTTCCTCTACAGCAAATAGTGAAAAACAGATATGACACTCTGAGCAATGCCCTGACAAGAATTTCTGCAGCCAACCTATTAACCTGAAGGAGTTTAATGTATCGGAACAGGTGTGGTCTTTCCATATTTCCTTTTTTTAAAAAAAAATTTTATTTCAATTCAAATTAGCATATAAGTAAAAATAAATAAATAAATAAATAAACAAATAAATAAATAAATAAAAATTTTTGATGGAAAAAACAACCAAAAATATGGAAAGGTGGCCAAGATATGAGTATATTTTTGGAACCTCCTTAAACACCTATAGAACAGAGAAATAGGAGAAAAATCAAACCCACAGAAATTTAACAGCATATGCATGTGGGAAAGTATTTCCTTAATTGCCAGTATTATTAGGTAAAGAGAGACCATCAAGAGCTGGTGGACCACACATTCACCAACAGTTGCATGGAGGCCCAGTTGACTGGTTAGAACAGCAGCTCAAGTAGGAGATGGGCTTCACAACTTGCAATGTGGAGTAGAGGCAAGGAAGTTGCAGTAGGTTTCATTGATTATGAAGTGGTCTGGGACCCATGAATCTCAAAACTAGCCAACAAAAAGTTTTCAGGAATAAAGATCTATCTGTTTTCTCTTGTTGTGTAACAAATTACCACAAGCTTAGCATCTTAACGCAGCATCCATTACTGTGGGGGAGGAACAAGATTTCTGACTTGAGTAACTTTGGAAAGCAGTGTTTTGACTGCAGACTCTAAGACTAAAGACAAAAGACACTACATATAAACTCTGTTTTCTATTGGCAGAGTTGTTTCTCATGTGGGTATGAGTTAACAATTCTGACACTGCCATACATGGATACTAGAATTAAGTAGGTGGATGGTAAATGGTAGAAGGCAGGCTTCTCGCTTCTGGAGACAGAGGAGCAGATAGGCAAAGGAAAAGGCTACAATTAACAAGGTCATAACACACTGAAGTCAAAGATATCAATATGACTTCATGTTTAGCTTAATATAAACAGCCATATAGATACAGAAATAACTATATATGTATATGTGTACATAAGTTAATATCTACATGTATTTCCTACCTCTGTCCACTGAGAGGACATAGAAGCGATGACACTCAGTAAGAATGAGCAAACCTAGTGTCCACATCTTAGTTTCAATGCAATTTGACAATAAAAGGAACCAGGGGTCCTTGGAGAAAAAGCTGTGTCAGGGATGGGCCAGGGAATACCCAAGTGAGCCTCAGTCATCTTGTTGTGTCTTAAAATAAATAAGCAGGAACTAAAAATCAAAATGGATTGGGACATGTCAAAGGGACACAGAGATAACCTGAAAGAGCTCCCAGTGGACAAAGCTGGGATATTTTGTGCAACAAAATATCCAATGTAGTATTGCATTACTGCTCAAAGTAAGAAGTGAATACCCAGGAGTCAATACTGAAATTATTACATGATTGAATACTATTTTTAAAATAAAGGACAAGAGACAAACCTCCTATAGAGAAGAATACCAAATAATTTATGAAAATAATTCCTTCATAGGGAGGTAGAGCTTAAGTTTCTACCTCTTCAGTGTGAGTTGTGCTGAGTGACTTACTTCGAAGATTAGAGAATGAAAGAGGGAACAGTCATTTTACAGTAGAGAAACACGGCAAACAATACTTGGCCCATTGAGCACAGTTACCATAACCAGGGATAAGCCTGTCTGATGGGATACCTTTAATATGATATGATCATATCCTCCTCTAAAAACTCATCACCCCAGTCTGATCATAAGAAAAACATTGAGGAACCTCAATGAAAAGACATACTACAAAATAACTGACCAATATTCTTCAATACTTTAAAGGTCATCAACCAAGAAAAATATGAGAAATTTCACAGTCCAGAGAAGGCTAAGAAGACATGGTGACTAAACATAATGTGGGGTCCTATATAATATCATAGATCAGAAAAAGGATTTGAAGGAAAAAGTAATAAAACATGAATAAAGTGTGGAGTTTAGTTAATTGCCATGGGCCAATATTGGTATTACTTGTGATGGATTGTGCTATGGTGATGTAACATTTTAACAATAAGAGAAATGGGGTGTGGGTTATGTGGGGCACCAAGGAGGAGAGAAACTCCAAGACCAGCCTACAATTTCATTCAACATAATCACATAATCACATATATATCATCATATACATTCCATTACTGTGGCTCTATTTTATTGAAAGCCTGTACTGAGAAAAGTTTGGGGGTAGTACAATCTAAATTGAGAAGGTCAGGGACCTGAGAAGCAAAGGGAGAGAAGTGGTCAGACAAAAGTGGAGGAAGGAAACAGATTTAACAGTCCTTGTAAAGTACAAGGTCAATTTTTAAAACTCTAGAAAAAGGGGCAGCAGGGTTGGTCAATTGGTTAACCATCTGATTTTGGCTCAGGTCATGATTCCAAGGTCATGAGATCAAGCCCTATGTCTGGCTCAGGGCTGGTACAGGTCATGAAGGCTGCTTAAGATTCTCTCTCTCTCTTCTTCTGCTCCTCTCCCACCTATGCATTGGAGTATATACCAATGAGTTCCTAAATATATCAAAGATAAGTGATGCAAAAAAGAAAACTATAGATCAATCTTACTTATTATTATTAATGTAAATATCCCTAATAAAGTATGGCCAATTATGCAGCATGTTCAAGAGGTGTTTATTTCAGAGATGAATACAGTTTCATATTAGGAAATCCATTAATGCTATTCATTGAATTAATACATTTGAGCTTGGTGAATGAATATTATATAATCATTTCTGTAACTTCAGGAAACATATTTGCCAAAATTCATTACCCTTTTATATTTAAAAACCCTCAGTACAATAGAATCATAAGGATACTTAACATAATCAGATATGTACCTTAGACCAAATCAGCCTCTTACTTAATATGGAAATAGAAAAGGGTTTTCTGCTAAAGTCAGAAAAATATAAAAATACCAACCCCCCAGAATATAGGCTGTAGACATTAAGCAATGTAGTTAGAAAACAGAAAAGAATTAGAAGCACAGGAATTGGAGTGGTAGAGGAAATGCTGTGTCTGATCTAGCAGGATAGGATAATACATCTGAAAAGCCCAAAGGAACCCATGGGGAAAACTATTATAAAATTAAGATAATTTGATAAAATAGCAGCTTATAAAGTTAAAAAAGAATAATCTTCATGTATACTACCAAAAAAGGATAAAATCTAAGATGGAAGAAAAGGCTTTTTTTATATTAGAGATGATGACAGGTAGATGATACAGAGATAATAGAAAAAGCATGAATTTCATGCACTAGAAATGTGCGAAGACAACCATGAAAATTCTGATCTGGAAATGAACTGGGGAGAAGAAATGGAGGATGGCTAACCCATTTGACATAAAATATATAAAGACATCATAATTAAACAGTGTAATTTCTAGCCTGAAAAATCGATGTGGCAAAATAATTCAGTCAGAGAAAGAGAAATATCATATGATTTAACTCATATGTAGAATTTAAGAAACACAGCAGATGAACAAAGGAGAAGGGAAGGAAAAATAAGATAAAAACAGAGAGGGAGGCAAACCATAAGAGACTCTTAAAAACAGAGAACAAAGCGAGGGTTGCTGGAGGGGTATTGGGTGGAGAGATGGGCTAAATGGGTGATGGGCGTTAAATAGGATTGAGTACTGGGTGTTATATGTTAAGTGATGAATCAGTAAATTCCGCTCCTGAAACCATAAAAAAAATGGAAAAAGAAAAAAATAAAATAAAATAAGGAAAAATAAAAGAAACAAAAAAGTCAGAAAAATAATTGTATATTTAAATGTGGCTTCTTTCTAAAGCCAGTGCAGATAATATAAATGGATAGTCCATTACTAAAAGAAGATAAGGTTGTATTCCTTTGTAACATAACAAATGAAAAAAAATTTTCAAATTCATCATAAATTTCTATGTAAATGTGAGAACATAAAGGTTCTAGAAGAAAATATCAGTGCTTCTCTCTATAACATGAGCATAGGGATACATTTCATAACAATTTTTAAAATGCATAAATAATAAGGGAAACAATTGATAACTTTGGTTAAATATAGATGGAAATAAATGGCAACAATTTATAAAAGAAATGCAGATGTCCCCAAATTACATTAATAAATGTTCTGTTTGCTCATAATAAGAGAAATACAAATTAGAAGTTCACTAATATACCAAATCCCAGATCTTCAAAAGGTTGACAATAGAAAATGTTGAATCTGTGGTAAAATCAGCATTTTTGTTGATAGTCATGGAAAATTATACAATTCCAGTGGAAGGGTATTTAGGTAATATCTAGTAATATTAATGATGCATTTATCCTTTTACTTTTTCATACAGCACTCTCCCTTCTGGGAAGCTCTTCTTAACTTATGTGACAAATATATGAGAGACATGTGCAGAAGACTGTAAATGTAGTACTATGTAAAAGAGCAAAAGACAGAAAACAGCTTACTGGCCACCTATGGTGGACTGAAATCTATGAAACTACAGTCGTACAATGGAATACCAAATAGTTTTAAAAAAGTAACTATATGACTGTGAAGTAGTTTCAGGGCATATTGGTTTAAAAAAATGCAAGCAGAAAAACACATATAGTATGAAACTGTTTTTCCAAGATAGATCGGTGGATATAAATACACAAGGCACATTTACTTATGTCAAAATTTGAAAAGGGAGGGAGACAACTATAATATTTAAGAAATAGTTATCCATATGAGAGAAATGACGTGAGTGTGTGTGTGTGTGTGTGTGTGTGTATGCAATAGAAGCTAGACCTCTCTGAATATATCTGTTTTCTTGATTTGACTTTGGAGTCATGTGAATATTTTACACAATTAAAAATCCCTTTAAAAAAGTATCTATAAAAATTTAAAGCAAAATAAAATAAATCAAATAATATATCAAGCTGATATATTGAAGAACTATTTCAAGAACACTTTAAAATGCAGAAATTTGCTAAATATCTCTAGTTTAGGGGTGCCTGCATGGCTCAGTCGGTTAAGCATTCGACTTTAGCTCAGGTCATGATCTCACAGCTCCTGGGTTCAAGCATCAGCTCCTGGGTTCGTGTGTGTCGGGCTCTGTGTAGACAGCTCAGAGCCTGGAGCGCACTTCAGATTCTGTGTCTCCCTCTCTCTCTGTCCCTTTCTTCCCTCCAGTCACATTCTGTCTGTGTCTGTCTCTCTCTCTCTCAAAAAAATAAAGATTAAAAAATTAAATATCCCTTGTTTATGTATTTAACAAGCTGTTGGTATCATTCAGAAGGTGGATTTTCAGAAACAAGATACACTAATAAGATTAAGGAGGTTGGGGCATCTGAGTGGCTCTGTATGTTAAGCGTCGGACTTCTGCTCATGTCATGATCTCACGGCTTGTGGGTTTGAGCCTCTCATCGGGCTCTGTGCTCAGAGCTCAGAGCCTGAAGCCTGGTTTAGATTATGTGTCTCCCTCTCTCTCTGTTCCTCCCCTGCCTGTGCTCTGTCTCTGTCTCTCAAAAACAAATAAANAAATATCCAGTAACCTGATTTTGGTGTCTAAATATCTTTCCAACAGCGAGGAAGCAAGAATCCTTGGAGAAAATGACGATTCCACATTTGGAGAATGCACTGTACGAGATGATCCTAGAAAACCTTATCAAATTACAAAGAAAAGAAGATTATAAGGACTTGTGAGGTCATGCCCAAACTCTGTCACAAACTTTATCAAAGCACCTGTATGCATAATAATTGCAAGTATTGGAATGTGTCAAATATGTTTGGTTATATGTGTTTATGGTGATAATTTAAAGGGCAGAACGAAATAAAAACCAAAAGCCCTGTTGATCATCTTTGAGCAGGGTGACTATACATTTTAGTTTACTATGGGGCGGGGGCCACTCTAGCTTATTCTGTTGTCCCAGTATGATTATTGATAGTATCCCCTTTTGCTTAAAACGTATCCAGGTTTAGACAATAAGTTATATGTTTAATTTACCTTTGAAAGATACCAGAGAGACAACATGTTAAATAAAAACTTAGCAGACAGAGTAAAATAGAATACAACTATTCTAGGTTAACTAACTAGTAGTTGAGACAGGATTTTCATTATGAAATATTTCAGCTAACTAATAAATAAAAATTGATAAAATAAAAAAAATTTCNCAGGTTATGATCTTCCAGTTTGTGAGTTTGAGCCCCGTGTTGGGCTTTGTGTTGACAGCTCAGAGCCTGGAGTCAGCTTCGAATTCTGTGTCTCTCTCTTTCTCTTCCCCTCCCCCTTCCTCTCGTTCTCTCTCTCTCTGTGGAAAAAAAATCATTAATTTTTTTAAAATTTTCTTTGAGGCTATAAAGGCAAGGTCATTTATTCATGTTATATAACTAAACTTCAAAAGCAAAAATATAGTACCATCTGTTTGGAACAGCAAGTTCAAACACTACTTCTCCACTCCCCACTCCCTCAGTCTACAGTGGTAAATTCATACATTTGCATGCAGATGAAATCAAAATACACAGCAAAACAGGTCTCTGGCACCTGCTGTTCTCCTTATGTGAGGCACCCTATGCCCAAACCTGCAGTTAAAGGAAACCCTGCCCAGGCTGTGAGGAAGCACCAGATTGACAGAGTTTTTAAACCACTATTTTTTTTAAAAAACCTTTTCTAACGTTTATTTATTATTTTGAGAGGATGAGAGAGACAGAGACAGCGTGCTAGTGGGGAAGGGGCAGAGAGAGAGGGAGCCACAGAATCTGAAGTAGGCTCCAGGCTCTGAGCTGTCAGCACATTGTCTGACATGGGGCTCGACCCGGAGATTATGACCTGAGATGAAGTCAGATGCTTAACGGAAGGAGCCACCGAGGTACTTCTAAACCACTAGTTTTATGACCTTTCTTTAATAAATGAATTTAGGCAATGAATGATCATCACTAAGAAAGAAAAACAAATATTATATCCTTTCTATTGGAATTATACCACATTATTTATGCAATATTTTCATGGAAAACTTAAACCTTATTAATTAAAAAAAATATTTTCTAACTGCCAGTTTACAAGATATACAAGATAAAGGCAGGGGATCTTGTAAATTAAATGAGACTAAAACATATCAATTCCTTGCAACATGCAAAGTTAACCTGAATACGGTTTTCACACTACCTCTAAAACATTATGGGACAATTGTGAAAACTGGGTAGTTTCGGAACTAAACCATTTTAGGTGTATAATGTATTGAAGTACCTTATAATAAGTCCTTCCATTTTAGAAAAACACACTGATATGTTTATATACCAAATATACATGGTACAAAGTTTTATTCAAAATAATTGAAGGGAAGGAGTTAAGGGTTGTAGATAAAAATGTTTGGACATTTGTTTGTAATTATTGAAGCTGAGTGATAGGTGACTGATAGTTATGCATGTGGGGGGTTATTATATTATTCTACTTTTATATATGTTTGAAAATTTCCATAATAACATGTTTACCCAAAAGTGCAGGAGAGAAAATGAATAGATGCTTATTTACTTAAGTAGTATACCAGAAATACATTTATTTTTTATTTATTTATTTTTTAAATGTCTTATTTATTTATTTCTAGGAGAGAGAGAGACAGCATGAGCAGGGGAGGGTCAGAGAGAGAGGGAGTGACAGACTCTGAAACAGGCTCCAGGCTCTGAGCTGGCAGTCAACACAGAGCCCGACGCGGGGCTCGAACCCACGAACCGCGAGATCATGACCTGAGCGAAAGCCGGACGCTTAACCGACTAAGCCACCCGGGCGCCCCAAGAAATACATTTAATAGCTGTATATTTTCTTTGGGACAAGCCATGCCTCTCTCTATTCAAGGAAACTGAATTGGAGATGAGCAGAGGGAAATATTTCTTCTATACGTGAAACATCTTATTCTCATCCACTCAGACTTGAAAGAGAGAATGAAGCCCATTCATGTAATTTCCAGACACTGCTACCCTTATGAAGTAAAAATTCCTTCAGAAATAGCCTTTTCTTTGTAATCCAGTATTAAGTGGTAATACTATTTTGCCCCTAAAAAAAGTCATTAAAAATTCAATAACTGAAAATGTACCTATATATGGTCTATTTTTGGAACAAAAAAGTGAGGAAATTATATCTGGATACCAATTCTTTTCTGTTAAAGCTGAGACTACAAAATAATAACAATAATAATAAAAATAATAAATACTGAAAAGCTATTAAATTTATTGCTTCTTATAGCATGAGGAACATTCCACTACTTTAATGATTTCTGCTAAAATATTAAAATATTCTGCCATCAAGTCTAATCACCACCTTATTTAAGGAATCTCTTTTATCAGAGTCTATGTCTTATTAGAATATATTATATACACTACCATTTGAAATCTCCATTTAGTATATTGTGTAGATAATAATATTCACTTTTTTAAAAATAATTTGAGGATCCAGAAATAGTTGGCCACATTTAAACTAACCTTTATCAAAAGAGAAACATCTGAGAGCTTAGCACATGGAATCAATGCTCTATTTTAACCAATAAAATAATAATCTATAAACTAAGGGAAAGGAGAAACCATTAACAGGAATACTAAGCATGTTTTTGTTTTGAAAATTTTACTGACTATAAATTTTTCATGTGCTTTAAAAAATTATATTAGCAACGGAGATCAAGTTTTAAAGAATGGGGAGAGCGTCAATAGCATTGAAACATTTCCTTTGACCAGACTTCTTTTAAGATGCCTCATACGGTATCCCTGCAGTTACTCTGATCAAATCATAGTGCTTGTTTAGAATATTGGAGATTTGGTCTCATGGAATCAAAGGAGGAAGATGTAAAATTTTGGCCACAAATCTCAGATTCTTTAAAAGTGTACTATTTTTGTTTTTCATTTTAATGTTTAGATCATTTCCTCTTTTAGGCTGGGAGTTTAAGAATGCCCAAAGACTGTATCACAACTCTGCTGAAAACCAATGAATAGTCTCATAAAACATATATGTGGTTTGGGAAAGGTGTCTTGTTCATTTTATATTCCCTTCATGATTCCATAATACACATAAAAATATGGTTTATTATTTAAAAAGTTATGTATAAAAG
Organism: Crocuta crocuta; assembly: GCF_008692635.1. Taxonomy (NCBI): domain Eukaryota; kingdom Metazoa; phylum Chordata; class Mammalia; order Carnivora; family Hyaenidae; genus Crocuta; species Crocuta crocuta. The sequence continues at coordinate 677,445 of NW_027527951.1, forward strand.
ATTTGGATAGGAAAAGAAACGATAATTGGGCTCCGAAGTCTTTCATCTCTAGATCATTAGAAACTCAAAAGGGCAATGTATTTATCATCTACTCATCATATCCTCCAGAAAAATAGCATTCGTGTGTAACAAAGAGTGACTGGCATACCTCAAATTTACTGGGTAATTGGGGGAAAATTAACTATTGTAATTTTTGGTATACCCACAAATTAAAGCAGTATGTTGCCCAGTTCTAACTATGCAACAGTCAGACAGCAGTGTTGTCTGGGCAAACGGGAGGTCGTTCCCGCTTTGCTTTATTTTTAGATGCACTTGGTTCCGAGCTTTGTGGTAAACTATAACTCTTTTTTAATTTCAATTTTACATCTAAATTATAAATTCCTATTCTCTTTCTTCGACAGAGGTAGATAATATTTATCTTAGACACCATGATTATGAAATATTGACAGAAACACACACAGATGTAAAAACATTTTAAATCCCGTGACTAAGGTTCAGATAAAAAGGAGGTTGCTCCTTTAAAGGTAATTTTGCTCTCCTAAGAAAAAGTACAATACCTAACTGAGGTTTATTATCATTACTTTCAAAAGGGAAAAGGACCTCAAATGTTAATTTGGAATAGCTCACATTTAGGTTAATTTAATTCTTAACTTTGATATAGTCTGATCTAATTAATTCTGAATCAAAGGCTGTCAAAGATAACAATTAAATACCAAGTGCTAGGGTAGAATGCCTATTTAGAAACTTGAGTTTTCCCTTTTCCAGGTGAAAATTGATATCTTCCTCAAGTAAATTAGGAAGAGTTTTTTGGGGGGGGAAAAGACAAAATGAAAAGTAAGGCAATCAGTGGGTATGATTGGTATAAATTCTTATTCGCCATGATTACATAGACTCAAGTATGTTATAGGAAAAATAAGGAAGAATATTTAATTAATAGTCATGTTTGTTAACTGAATATCTTTGTAGTCCTCTTAAGTTGTACTAGTCCTTATTTTTTTGGCGATGTGTGTGCAGACACTCATTTGCATAATTTATTTTTTTAATGAGTTCTTTCTTCGAAATTTCTAAATAATCATCTTAATTATGTTCTCTTCTCATACAGAGTATAACAATAGAGACTTGACAATGACCATTAACAAGTCCCAATTAATTAATTAATACACACACACACACACACACACATTTCTTGATCAGTTGATAACTGGTAATATTTTAATCTACTTTTTTTATTCTGACAGGCCAGGAGGGAATATTTAAATTTATTGTATAAATTTTTCTCAATATAAAGTAACCAAAAGTGATGATGCATGTATTCAAAATTAAAGACTTAAGTATTTTATGATTATGTACATTTCCTCTAAACATGAATATGATAAATGCAGCATTTCTAAAGGTCATTAATATTGGGGATATTGATGGGTTATTTATTTTGTGAGCATTAATAAAACTATACCTGTCTTTATGAAATAATTCTTACTAGTACTATGGCTAATTTTTATATCAGGTATGATTATTATTGGTCCATTCCTCATTGCCTTTATCTGAGAAAGAAATGAGAAAAGAGAATACTTTGATTGGTGGCACAGCTAATTGGACAAGGTGATAACATGATATAACTTGAAAGACCATCCATGCTTTTAAGTTTGCGTACTTCCAAGTCTATGTTGTTAAATACCGTGGCATTCTGATTAGTCAATGATGTTAACTAGATCACACATACTTTTACTAACCCCAACAATGCACTATATTAACAGTGACATGTGATTCATATTTTATTTGTGAACATCTGGGGCCTCCCATAAATTTACCATTCTTAGTAAATTATATCTCACTTAGTATTTTTCAGTCCCAAAACACAGAGACAGACTTTATTCCTCTTCTTTAATATCCTAAATCCAATGCCATAGTAAATTTTGTTAGTGTAATCTAACTGGCTATTGTAATCTATTTTATTAAAAATATGTTAGGTATTTTTTATTATTGTTATCACTTTGCATTTAGGCTCTGATACATTGTTTTATGTTTTGTACTGTGAGTCAAGTCAGTTGGAACACATAAAAATTCATTTATCAAGATTCATTTGTAAAAAAATGCATAGAAATGAATCTTCTCAATTATACACAAAATGGTGTCTCTAGATGTTATTTTTATATGTGCTTGTTTATGTATCAACAATGATCTTTCTCAAATAGGTTTACGTGTCTCAAATATAATTACATCTTAAAAGCATTCTACCCAATTTCAAATGTAGTAGGAAAATAATGCTGTTATGGAAAAATAATTAAATGATTATTGTGAACTATTTTTCACTTTATACAACATGCATATCAATGCTTCTCCGCGAAAATCTGGAAATGATACATTTTGAAAGCCTGTAAATGTGAAAGATCTGGGAGAGCACACATTTAAAATTGAGTGTCAACTCTAAGCAATTAATAATGGCAGCCTGAAGCATTGTGTTGAAAGTTCTCGCCTGTTTTCAGGGTCAGAGTGAAGATCGCCTTGCCTGCTTAGTGCAGTCTGCCATAGGCATTGAAGGGGAAGGAGACAGCATGACACATATTCACTACCTGTGAGTATGGAAGAACAAAATTCTGACCTCTTTTTAAAACTTCTGAATAGTAACTTCCATTGCAGAAAAGATATATGGTACTCATCTCTGCTTTCAAGGTATTTAGCATAGAGAAGCATCCATAATATGCTCCTAATATGCTGATAGCTGAATAAAAGTAAATTTCCATTCACTCTTTTTAAAATATAGATTTTAAATAATGTTGCATATTAAAAAATTCATTCTAAGAGAAAGAAGCATGTGTCAACATACATGATTAAGAAATGACCTTGAAGATGTTTAATGGTTCCTTGTCAATCTTTCTTTCCCTCCAAGGGTAACATTATTCAGAAGTTTATAACTTTCCCTTTTGCTTATAATTGTTTTGCACATATATGCATTTTTTTGTATTATTTTATAAAAGTTTGAAGTTTGTGTATTACATTGGATATCTTTTTTATTAACTTGCTGTTACACTAAATGCAATTTTTTTTGAGATATTCATTTACACTGATGCATGTAGCAGCAATTCAGTTATTTTCACTACTTCACAGTATACCTGTACCACACAATTTATTTATTCATTTCCCTTTGAAGAATAACTTTGATATTTTCCAGGTTTGCTATTATAATGCTGCTGTAACCAACCTACATAAAATATATCTTGCACACCTGTAAAATTTCTCTAGGATGTTTGTCCAGGATTAGAACTTCTCAATCATAGGTGAATTCATCTTCAATTTTACTAGTGTTAAGACCAATTTGGTTCCAAAGGGGTTATACCAAATTCTGCAAACACATGTGCCATGTGTAAGAAATCTTGCTGTGCTACATCCTCGTTAACACTTGGTACTGTCAAACTTCTCATTGTTGCCGATCTGGTGACTGATATACTATGTTGTGATTTTAACTTGCATTTATCTAATTATCACTGAATTGATGTTTCTTTTCATATATGTATTGCTCACTCATGTTTTATCCTCTGTAAAACATCTTTTCAGGATTTTTTGTCCTTATTTTTATTGGATTTATTATTGATTTCCTATAGGTTTTGTCTTATTGATTGTACAAATTCATTTTTCTATTCTCTGTACTAAACCTTTGTTTGTTATAATTTTAGTAAATGTTTTCCTCAGTATATTGCTAAAAGGTTAAGACTTTTTAATAGTACCCATAAACATTCATAAGCTTTTATGTTTATTGAAGTAAAATGGATCATTTTTGGTGTGTCTTCATTCATTATGTATTCAGTAATATATGTATTGTTATATGTTGTAGGTTATGGTTTATAGCTTGAAACAAAACTGATAAAAATCTCTGTTGCTACAGAAAATAGTGTATAGTGTATATGTGTGTGTTGGGAATAGTGACAATCAATAAGGTAAAAAGTGTGTTAGAAGGACATATCTTGATAGGTGATAATAAATCAAAAAGAGGGAATTATGTCTGTGAGAATAAGGGGGTGCAGCTTTAGATAGAATGACTAGAGAAAGCCATCTTAAGAAAGTGAGATGAATAAATACCAGGAACGATGAAAGACTGAAATGTGCAGGTCCCTGGTCAAAGAGTATCTCATTCAGAGGGAAAAGAATGAGTAAAGTTCCTTAGGGAGGAATGTGCTTTGCTTGTCATAGAGTAAGTCAAAGAGTACTCTATAGACTCTGGTCATAGAGTAGTTAGGAAAAGAAAATCAGAGTGGTAGCCAGGGTGAGGATGTCAGATTCTGACTTTGAAGACCATTTTGAGACCTTTGCCTTTTATACCATGAGGGGAAATTATTGGAGGGTTTTGAGCAGAACAGAGACATGATCAGACACATGCTCTAATATAATCATCTTGGCTTTTGTGTTAAACATAGACAGAAATAGTGGCAATCGTGGAATCAGTGAGACCACTTAGAAAATTTTCACACTGGTCCAGGTAGCTGTGGAGGTGCATAACAGCTTTCAGATTCTGACTATATTTTAGGCCGACTGATAGGATTTGCTGACACATCAGAAAAAAAGTGGTTAAAAAAAGAAGCCAAGGTTTTTGTCCTGAGAAACTACAAGAATGGAGTTGCCATTTATTGAGATAAAGAAGGCTAGTGGGAATAGAGGAGTTTAGTCTTGGCCTACTTTAATTTGTGTTGTCTACGCTTTATAGAAATGGAAATATTGAGTAGGCATCTGCATGTGTTTATACAGATTAGGGCAGATGCCCAGGCTGGCCATTGATATAAGCACATGGAAAGCCATGAGAGCAGGAGAGAAGAGAGGTTTGAGAAGCAAGACGTAGGACATGCTAATATTTTGAAGTTAATGAGATAATGAGGAACCAGTAAAAGGGTGTAGTGTCCCAGAATTCGAGTGAAAAAGTATTAAGATAGAGTGAAGGATCAATGCTGCTTGGAGGTCAAAAACATGTGGGCTGACAATGTTCTATTCAGTAACTCTTTACCTTAAGAAATACTGACTTTGAAGCTTTAAAGGTATATTCCTATATTCTCTACAAAAAAAGTTCCAAATTCTGATTTTTATTTGTTTTATACATTTAAATGTCCTGGTTATTTGTCCTGAAGCCTTTTCTGTGTGGAATGAGTTTACTGATATTTGCAATATCCCAGTAAACTCACTTTTGTAATGACAACAAACATAATTGTAATGGCTCTACAAAACAAATGTTGATTTCTCCCTCATGAAACAATCCAATGCAGATCATGAGCAATTCATTCTACTCAGTGATTCAGATATTCAGAGTGCTTCCACTCTTCAAAGTCTTTAAGTATTTTCTCCATTCAATCGGCAAATTAAAAAATGGAATGAAACGTCATGGGAATGTTTTATGGATCAGCTTGGAGAAGATGTGAATCATATCTGCTCGTGTGCCCATGGCCAGAACTCAGTGGCATGGCATGTCTAGTTGTAAGAATACTAAGAATCATGGTCTCGGTGCCCATCTAGGAACAAAAGAAAAAGAACTTACTAGCAAATAACCATTTCCTGTCACAGGACCTAACTTAAAAATTATGTTTTCCATAACACATAGGCATGGGCTCTGAGAACAAAGACTTAATTTAAGAACACAATTATATAACTCATGGTAATGGGTGTGTTTCAGTAAAAGTGAAATTTCCTCATTCTGTTAAAATGATATTGGAAAATCTTACACTTTTATTTAAAAATTCTGAAGCCATTACACATTTAAGGTAGTACTACAGTGAGAATTTTATCCATATATAATTACTGTTTAACATGTAGTTTTTAAGTAGTATAGGATAAACTATATATTGTAAGCATTTGTCACATGAAATTTAAAGATGAATGTTTCTGATTTTACACTAAAGTGAAAATAAAATTGTATCACTTATTCAATACATAATGATTTTATTTAAATATAAAAACTTTACTGCGTTAAGATGATACTTTTCCCATGATGACTACATTTAATTGCTACTAAATTGTTATTTAGGATATCAAGAAGTACAATCGCCCTTTAAAAATGTCCTTCAAAATAAAATGATCTAAGTAGAGAGGCTTTATTCTAAAATAAAAATAAAATAAACTCAGAACTAATATAACATTAATATTTTATACATATTATGCTTTAATATTGCATCAGAAGCAAATTAGAATCTAAGCCCAGATTCATGTTTTGAATATTAATTGTTGAAGCTTCATGGATCTTTTCTAAGAGTTTGTTAAATCTCAAGTAACTATCATTAAATTATAAAGGATAGAAAATGTCTATACTGAAAACCAGTATTTTATTAGGTCAGTATATGAAGATACAAATACCCCCAAATTAATATCAATAAAAACTCTTGATATGCTAGCAGAAAAAAAGACATTTTAGTTTTAGTAATGAGACTTAGAATCATGCTTCTCTGTTGGAAAAATATTTTGCTTTTAATAGGAATATTTTGTCAATAGACAAGGGAGCCACATATCTGAGTAATCAATAAACTTAAAACATGTATCAAAGTAAAAATGTTTTAAAGTAATAGTTGAGATCTTTGTGTGTTTTTTATTCAGACTTTTTAACATTATTTCTTTAGTATGACATGACTTCATTACTAATTATCTTGTCTGTGAGACTTAAGTTCTCAGAAATATAATTCTAATAACCAAACAAAAAGCTTAAATACATAATTGTTTTTTCAAAACAAGGGACACTAGGAGCACCTGGGTGGCTCAGCTGGATAGCACTGGACTCTTGGCTTCAGCTGAGGTCATGATCTCATGGTTTCGTGAGTCCCATGTCTGGGCTCTGCACTGGCAGTGTAGAGTATGTTTGGGGTTCTCTCTCTTTCCCTCTCTCTTTGCCCCTCCCTTGCATGCACTGCCTCTGTCTCTCTCAAAATAAATAAGTTAACTTAAAAAAAATAAAAACAAACAATCAAAAAGGGGACACTAGTATCAAGATAGGTACCAGTTTTGATAGGGATAACCTTATAATAATTGGAATCTCATACTTTGAAATACAATATTTTGCCTCCAGTTAATTACATATTACTATATGTACAACTAGTTACCAATAGTAATGAGTATATATTTATATATTTTAAAATTAAAACAGAATACTAAAAATCTGATGCTTTATTAGGATAAACAAAGTTAAATTTACAGGGACACCTTGGTGGCTCAGTTGATTAAGCACCCAACTCTTGATCTCAGCATAGGTCTTGATCTCCGGGTTGTGATTTCAAGCCCGGAGCCAGTCCAGGTTCCAGTCTGGACGTGGAGACTGCTTAATAAAATTTCAATTTACAGCAAATGTTCAATTTCTGGTTCATTAACAAAGACACACAAGTACATGTGCATGAATGCAGACTGTCAATGTGGACAACATCATATGGTGCAAAGTTAAATACTTTGAATTCACATTGACCTGGTTGAATCTACATTCCATCAGTATTGGGGCACTTGGGTGGCTCAGTCGGTTAAGCATCCGACTTCGGCTCACGTCATGATCTCACGGTTTGTGGGTTCAAGCCCTACGTCTGCCCTGTGCTGACAGCCAGCTCAGAGCCTGGAGCCTGTTTCCAATTCTGTGTCTCCCTCTCTCTCTGACCCTCCTCTGCTCATGCTGTCTCTCTCTCAAAAATAAATAAAACATTAAAAAATAGATTCCATCAGTATTAACTGTGATCATGGCCTAATGAAAAAATTTTCATGAGGCAAAATTTATCTATTCAATAGAGATAGATATAACATTTGTCCATCCCGTAAGATTGGTTGTAAACATTTAAAAAAATAAGGTCTGATGTTTGCTTGGTTCAGGCTTGGATATTATAAGTACTGAGTAACTGGTAGGTATTGTGGAAAAGATGATTCTTTTTCAGTTTTTGAAAAGCAACTTCTTTAAATACAAAATTACGTATGAATTTCTACGCTGCACTGGCACCAAATTAACTTAAGCATGTCAGATTTGTGTAATAGCTCTGTCATGTAAGAAAAAGAGGTTTTAGTTTGAAGGCTCTAGATTTAAGACTTTATTTTAGCAGACGTGAAAATAAATATTTTATTATTGTTAAATTATTAAATATAAATACTGAATTATTATTTAGTATTATAACTAAAAGTATATTATGTATGTGTTTGTATTCTCCAACATACATTAGTAAAATACATATAATAGTGTATCTGTATACATTACACACTTATACATTGTTTCTTCTAACATAGCTACTTCTAACATAGCTATATAAAGATAACCATAAATATATGAAGGCATACACATATGTATTTATGCTATATGTGATGACTACAAGTAATTAATTTAAAAATACTGAATGTTTCAAAACTTACATGTAGTAATGATATAAATTTTCTTACAGTGATGACTTCCAGAGCTTCTCACAGCTTGAAATACTATTGAAGTGATTGATTCTGAACTTTTGGAAAACTGCAAAGTTAGCAAATATACACTATTTGGGATATGCCTTAAAAGTAACAAAATGATAGCCCACATCATTAAAAAACAAACAGAAAATTCTCTTTTATGTATTGCTAGGCATGGTTTCCACAGTTTTGAGGATGAATTTAAGCAGGGAAAAGAAATAAGGAAAGTCTCCCTTGACTAGCACTATTATGGTAAGACCTTGGTGCACTGCAGAACAGGCGTATATTTATAGAGATTCTTCTTCCTTGATAGCAGTGATATTTTTTATTAAAAAATTTTTAATGTTTATTTTTTTAATGTTTTTTTTTATTTATTTATTTCTAGGAGAGAGAGAGAGAGAGACAGCATGAGCAGGGGAGGGTCAGAGAGAGAGGGAGTCACAGACTCCCAAACAGGCTCCAGGCTCTGAGCTGGCAGTCAGCACAGAGCCCGACGCGGGGCTGGAACCCACGAACCGCAAGATCATGACCTAAGCGAAAGTCGGACGCTTAACCGACTAAGCCACCCAGGCGCCCTTAATGTTTATTTTTGAGTGAGACAGAGAGAGAGCGCAAGTGGGGGAGGAGCAGAGAGAGAGAGGGAGACACAAAATCTGAAGCAGGCTCCAGGCTCTGAGCTGTCAGCACAGAGCTCTATGCAGGCCTTGAAGTCACAGACCGCGAGATCATGACCTGAGTTGAAGTCTGATGCTTAACCAACTGAGCCATCCAGGTGCCCCAGGAATGTTGTTTTTAGTGCCCCATTTTCACATACTCTTATCTGTTCATATTCACACTGATGTACATAAATGGATATCTGAGAAGTCTATGTATTTGCTATTTGCTCCTCTTAAGACAAATTAAAATATTTGTCACTTAAAATATTTGTAGTATTTATCTTTTCCCCATCTTTTGGCCTAAAATATGAACCAAATTTGATTTGGAACAACACTGTTCCTATTCTACATGGCATTTTTTTCATGTATTTGATTGATTATCATTTCCCTATTCAACCTTCTCTTCTATATGTCAAATGTATCCAGACATTTACATTTTTATTGTTAGTCTGGTTTCAATTCATCTCACCATTATTAGTAACATTTCTGTGCAATATTCTCTTACATGAGATATGAGAGGAAGCACAGAATAGTGGATGAAAACATAGACATTCAAGCTCTTCTGCTTCAATACAACTGGCTGGGAAACCTTAGGTAGCCCATTTAACCTCTCTCTGCCTCAGTTTTCCCAGCTGTACAATGGAGATACGAATCTCATGATTGTAAAGTTGACCTGAGATAAAAATAAAATTAAATATTTTTATCTTTATGAGGAACTGAGCTCAGTATTTAATTTGGTACTTCAGTTATGATATTGTCAAATAATAGACTTAAAGAGATAAAGGATGTATAGGGATTCAAGGCCAGGGATACACACAAGAAAGCACACAACGGTGGAGGAGAAAATAAAGGATAAGATATAAATGTGTATGAGGCTTTCTCCCACAGACAATGAATGTTAGCTTTGTAGAGAAGAAAGAACATGAATTGTTGCTTTAATATGGGGAATCCTGGGAAATCTATGATTGGCATTGAGGATGTTTGCTGACTGGTTTCCAAATACAATTTAGATGTTCATTTCATCATACTTAAGCATCTTGCCTTTTATTGTGTGGTGATTTCTGTTCATTTGTTGGAATTCTAATTTAGACTATGTGTTCTGTGTAGACAGATTTTTTCCTTTTATGTACTTGATATTTCCCATTATTTACGCATATAAAATTCTGAAAAAATTTTTTGGATGAAATTTGAATAGAGTGTGAATATGCTCATATGTGGATATGAGAGATATTGTTTTCCTGAGCTACTTATGTGATGATGGAAATCCTCCACCAACCTCAGATTTGCCAAATATTCCAAAATTTTTCATTCTTAAATAAGGGTATACATAATATATCTGGAAGAATCTAAGAAAAGATTTTTTTAGAGATGAAAGTTTAGGGGTGCCTGGGTGGCTCAGTCGGTTAAGCATTCGACTTCAGCTCAGGTCATGATCTCACAGTCCATAGGTTCGAGCCCTGCATCAGGCTCTGTGCTAACAGATCAGAGCCTGGAGCCTGCTTCAGATTCTGTGTCTCCCTCTCTCTCTGCCCCTATTCCACTCGCTCTCTGTCTCTGTCTCTCAAAATAAAATAAAGCCATAAAAAAATGAAAGTTTTGAGCAGAAAACTAAATTTGAGGGCAGGAGTGAAAATTTTGGAAAAGAAAAGTGAATATGAGAAAGAAATATCCACTAGTTAATGGGATTAATTGAATTTGTTATATCTGGCTGACCCATGATACAAATAATTTTCTTTATTTTAAGTTTATTTATTTATTTTGAGAAGGAGGAGGGGCAGAGAGAATCCCAGGCACTGTCAGTCAGCACAGAGACCGATGTGGGGCTTGAACACACAACTGTGAAATTGTGAACTGAGCCGAGATCAAGAGTTGGATGCTTAACTGACTGAGCCACTCAGGCCCCACTAGATACAAATAATTTTCTATCTAAAGATAATCTATATGTGATCACACAAGGAGACTCAATGTAAGGAAAAGAAGATTATACTAATAAGTAATTTTTTATCTTTTAGAGTTTTGCCTATTCACATTTACAGAAAAACTATTATTTTTCTCTTACAGAATATTTAACAATTGTAATGGTTTGAGTATTTTACCTTTTTTCTGGTCACTTTTATTTTCCATACAGTAGATTGTGTTTATCCTTTCTTGACTGCTTTTCTTTTAAAAAAATTTTTTTAACATTTATTTATTATTGAGAAGGAGAGAGAGAGACAGAGCATGAGCATGGGAGGGGTAGAGAAAGGGGGAGACACAGAATCCAAAGCAGGTTCCAGGGTCTGAGCTGTCAGCACAGAGCCTGACGCAGGGCTCGAACCCTCGAGCAGTGAGATCATGACCTGAGCTGAAGTAGGAGGCTCAAACGACTGAGCCACCCAGGCGCCCCTCTAGATTGCTTTTCAACAACGACAACAACAGCAATAACAAAACAGACACAGAATAATGTAATTGCCAGAAGACTGGTTAATCTGCATGAGATAGTTTTAAAATAAAAACAATAAAAAGAAAAGGAGACTTAAAAAAATGAAATAAAAAAATGTAAATCACCTTCTCTGGAGTGTCGCATGGATGAAGAAGGCCACAAGTAATTTCTTAGCTATCCAAACAAAATGGTCAGAATATAAATAATAAGCAAAATAAATAAGTATTTGCCTAAGAAGATACTTTTGACTTTATTGGTATTGATGGGATTGATAAATTTATATCCAGAAATAGAAGATAGCAATGATTTATAAGCATTGTGAAAAGAAATATACCAGGGGCCACCTGGCAGGCTCAGTCAGAAAAAAATGTGACTCTTGACTACATGGTCATGAATTTGAGCCCACATTGTCTATAGAGATTACTACATATAACTAAAGAAAAAAATAAAATAAACTTTAAATATATATGCCTAATAGGAGAAGGTTGGTAACTTCAGATCAGGTGAAAACTCCCAGATTTGATAGTGAAAACATGGACAAAAAATATGGATGCAAAAAATCTAGACAGAATAAAAGATTTTTACGGGAGTATGATCTAAACAAATGTTTCCTAAATAGGGTTATTTAAAATTACATTAAGCCCTAGCTTAAATCTTCTGCATTTAAATATTTGAGATTATGTCTTAAAATGTATAGATTTAACCAGTTTTAGTTTTCAGAAAATTTTAAAACTGCCTGCACATGGACAATGTGAGGACCTTTACTATAAATACTTGGCTAGATATAGATCACGAAATGGAGCAGCAAAGAGCCCATGATACCATGGGGACTTTCAAATATAAGTAAGGTACTAAGAGAAAATATTGATTTTTTTCCCTTGCTAACAACTTCATATCTCAGGAGGTAAAGGAAAAAATAATGAGAACTGCTAATATAGATCTAAATGAATCAATACAGAGAATCTGTTATATGAGATCAGAGTGATGTGACTTTAGGAAAAACTGATTACGTCATATATGATTATATGTATTGTTCTAAGTGATATTCTTGATATCTGTTATAAGTGAATAAATGAAGTTGGGAAAATTGTTCTATAAGGAATTCTCCAACAGTGCTCTGACCATACAATCATGGATACCCTTGGTGGAAAAGAATATGTGGCACCTTCCACAAAGACCAAAGTACTTTCTATGGTGTTATTTATGAGCACAAATTAAAAAAATTAAAACGTATCCAAAAATGCAAAGAATTAGAGAAAATAGGAAAATGTTAGCAAGTGTATTTCAGGACAGAAATACAAAAACTGATTCTCAAAATGTATTATTATTTTCAAATTCCCTAAATAAAGCTTTCTAATTATATTGTGACCAAGATTGTGAAAATGCTTCTCCCTCAGCCAAATACGATGATAATATAGCAAAAGAGGGAAAGATTACCTTCTTAACTTCAATTTTATTTCCATCTTTTCTGTCAAAGAGAATAATCTTCATGTGGAAGAGCGAAGCTAAATGGTGAAGAGAAATTAAAATTTAAAATCATTGAAGAGATAGGAAGAGAGGAAAAGTATAACAATTCTCCAAATGACCTCACTTTTCTGGCTCAGAAAGTATCTAATTTAGGGCACTGAGTAATTCTGAAGATAAGATCAATGTCAGTAATCTTTGAGGAGTTATTGATAATAGGGTAGCTGCCATGAGAATATAGAAAGGCAAATGTCCCAAGTTTCTGAAAAGGTTAGGCAGTGTCTTAAAACTGTAGGCCAGGGATTTTGACATTTAAGCTCAGTAAAATATTTCAAGGGAATACTGAATGGATGGATGGTTTTTTGAGTACTGAGAAAGGTCATGATTAGCAGTAGTCAGCATGTGTTCACCAAGAATAAGGCATGGTAGACGGTCTTCATTTTCTATTGTTGAGATGATGACTAGGTCAGTATTCCAGAGGACTGATGTAGAAATAGCTTACCTGGATTAACAAGGTATTTTCACTGTTCTTTTATACAAGATGGAACTGCATAAACTGTATGACAATCATGATAGGCAGACTCATCATTAGTTTCATAACCTTATCTAATGAATATTAACTACTGATGGACATAATCCTGAAAAGAAATAAAAGTACCTGCAGTTTTTATTTTTAGCATTTCCCCCAACATAAGAAGGACATGTTAGGTGACTGCAATGGTAGCTGCTCCAGATTTCAGGTCATGGGTCCAAGCAACAAAGATTCGATATACATTCAAGTATGAAAGTGAAGTAGCAGTAAACCAAGAGCATGTGGCATTTATAACATTGAAAGACGGCTACTAATCAGGCAGATGGCTGCAGCAAAGTGGAAAACATAGGATCTCTTTATGGTGTAGGAAAGTACTTGAAATTTGCAAACCTTGGGATGACAAACCTGACACACCAGTGGAAAAGATTCAATGTGGTCAATACCATTTATACCAGCCAAGAATTCAGGTCAGAGGAGAAGATATGGCGGCTTGAAACACTCTTGAGGTGGTTGGGAAGAAGAACCAGGGTGAGGCCCTGAAACTAAGGAAATCAAGTTAGAACTAAGAATAACTGTAACTATATACAGAATCAATGTAAAATCCCCAAAAATACCAAGGTCCAGTTTCCAAAATATGATTTAAAAAAATAACCACCAATATCTGACTTAGTTTGAAATATCATGAGGTTTCAGGCTTTGTAGAGCTAGAATTCTTATACAAATACATTTATTGTGATAAAAAGCACATAAGAAAATTTACCATCTGAACTATTTTTAAGGATATTCACACTGTTGTGAACAGCTCTTCAAAATTTATTATTATTATTTTTCGAGTTTATTTATTTTGAGACAGAGAGAGCTTGTGTGTGAGCAGGGGAGGGGCAGAGAGAGAGGGGGAGAGAGAGAATCCCAGGCAGGCTTCTTGCTGTCAGCATGGAGCGTGGCTCAGGCTCTATCCCACCAACAGTGAGACCAGGATCTGAGCCCAAATCAAGAGTTGGATGCTTAACAAATTTAACCAAGGTGAGCCACCCAGGTGCCCCTCCAACTTTTTTTTTTTTTTATCTTACCTATCAGAAGCTGTTTACTCATTAAGGAATAACTTTCCTTTTTCCTCTATCCACTTCCCTTGGTAATCATTATTCTACTTTCCATTTCTATGAATTTGACTACTTTAGATACTTCACATAAGTGGAATCATTCAGTATTTGTCTTTTTGTGACTGATTTATTTCACTTCATACAGTCCTCAAGTTTCAGCCACGTTGTAGCATTTGACAGAATTTCACCCCACACTTTTTTTTTGTATATATATGCCACATTTTTGTTATCCATTCATCAATGGACATTTGGGTTGTTTTCCCCTTTGGGCAATTGTAATAGCATTATTACACAATATCTCTTCAAGACCCTGCTTTCAATTATTTTGGATATATATACAGAAATAGTATTTGTGGATCATATTGTAGTTCAATTTTTGAATTTTTAAGGAACATCATGCTGTTTTCCATAGTAGCTGTACCATTTACAATCACAGAGGGCCAGAAAAAAACCAATGCCCCAACAGTGCACAAGAGTTTTGATTATTCTATATCCTCATTAAGTCCCTTCCTTCTTTCCTCCCTCCCCTTCCCTTCCTTTCTTCCTTCCTTTCTTCCATGCTTTCTTCCTCCCTCCCTTTCATTCTTCCTTCCTTTATTCCTTCCTCTCTCTCTCTTTCTCTCTTTCCTCCCTCCCTCCCTCCCTCCCANCTCTCTTTTTCATAGTAGACAGCCTACCTTATATGAGATGATATATCTTTATGGTTTTGATTTGCATTTTTTTAATGATTATCGATATTGAATATCTTTTCAAATGCTTGTTGGCCATTTGCAGGTGATCTTCAAAAGCATGTTTTAAGTCCTTTTCCCATTACTTAATCAGGTTATTTGATTTTTATTTTCTTGTTGAGGTGTAGGAATTCTTGATATATTCTGGATATTAACACCTTATCAGATATATGATTTGAAAATATTTTCTCTTTTCCTATAGGTTGCCTTTTTACACTGTTGACTATGTCCTTTGCCACACAGAAGATTTTTGATTTGATGTTGTCCCATTTGTGTGTATTTTTGCTTTTTTTTCTGTGATTCTGGTGCATCTCTAAGACATCACTGCCAAATTCAATGTCATAAAGCTTTTACTCTATTTGTTCTTATAGGAGTCTTATAGTTTTAGGATCTTTAATTTTTTAATCTAATTTAGGTTATTTTTTGTATCTAACATAACATAGTATCTAACTTTATTCTTTCACATATGAATATTCAGTTTTCCCAGCACCATTTATTGAAGTGACTGTCTTTTACTAATAAATGATGTTGGCACCGTTGTTGAAGATCATTTGACCACGTATATCAATATTTAAATCTGGGCTCTCTATTATATTTCATTCCTTTATGCCATTATCATACTGTTTTGATTATAAAATCTGTGCTAGTTGGGGTCCTCCAGAGAAACAGAACTGAGAGGATGCATATAGTTTATTCTAAGGAATTAGCTTATGCAATTATGAAGGGTAAGAAGCCCCAAGATCTTCAGTCAGCAATCTGGAGACCCAAGAGAGTGGATATGTATAGTTCTAGTCCAAGTCCGAAGGTTTGAGAACCAGGAGAGCTGGTGGTGTAAGTGTCAGTTCAAAAACCAGCAAGCATGAGGTCCAAGAAGAATCAGTGTTTCAGTCTGAGTCTGAAAGCCAGAGAAGACCAATATTGCAGTTCAAGCAATTATGCAAGAGGAACTTCCTCTTTACAGCCTTTTTGTTATATTCATGTCTTTAACTAACTGGATGAGACCCACACACATTAGAGTGGGGGCAATGTACTTATTACTTAGTCTACCAATTCAATGTTAATCTCATCCAAACACTAATAGAATAATGTATGGAGAAATGTATGCCCACGACATGGTCCAGTCAGGTTGACCCATAAAATTAACCATCACAGCAGCTTTGTAATAGAGTTTGAAATTGGGAAGTGCCAGTTCTACAATTTTGTTTTCCTTTTTCAAAATTGTTTTGGCCATTCAAAGTTTCTTGAAATTGCACGTAAGTTTCAGGATGATTTTTAATTTCTGAAAAAAAAAATCCATTGCAATACACCATATGGTTTTACTCATTTGTAGAATTTAAGAAACAAAACAGATAAGGGTAAGGGGAATAAAGATAAAAAAAAAAACCCAAGAAACAGTTTACTATAGAGAACAAACTGGGGGTTAAATATGTTGATTTTTGTATGTTGAAACATCCTTGTATTCCAGGATTAAATCCCACTAAAAGGAGATCTTAATGGGATCAGATTCCATTAAAAGGATGGTGTATAATACTTTTAATGTGCTGTTAAATTTAGTTTTGCTAGTGTTTTGTTGGGTATTTTTGCATCATTATTTTTCAGGGATATTAGTCTGTAGTTTTCTTACGGTATCTTTTTTTGGCTTCAGTATTAGGATAACGCTGGCCTCATAGAATGAGTTTGGAAGTGCTTCATTCTCTTCTATGTTTTGTAATGATTTTAGAAAGACTGTGTTAACTTTTCTTTAAATGTTTGATAGAATTCTCCAGTGAAGCTACTTAGTCCTAAATTCTTTTATTTGAAGAATTCCAATTACTGATTCAATCTCTTATTCATTATTGGAATATGTTCACATTTCTATTAACTCATGATTCAGTTTGGGAGGCTATGTGTTTCTAGGAACTTTTCTATTTCCTCTGTTAACCAATCATACAATTTTCCACACTATTCTCTTATAATCTTTTATATTTCTGTAGGGTTGGTGGTCATAACTCTTTCATTTATGATTTTAGGTATTTGAATCTTCTTTTTTTTCTTATTCTTGC
This sequence comes from Crocuta crocuta, assembly GCF_008692635.1. Lineage (NCBI taxonomy): Eukaryota > Metazoa > Chordata > Mammalia > Carnivora > Hyaenidae > Crocuta > Crocuta crocuta. The sequence continues at coordinate 694,762 of NW_027527951.1, forward strand.
TAAGGATTAGTCAATTTTGTTGATCTTTTCAAAAAATCAATCCAGGTTCATTGTTTTTTTTTTCTAATTTTTTTAAATGTTTATTTTGAGAGAGAGAGAGAGAGAGAGAAAACAAGCGGGGTAGGGGTAGAGAGAGGGTGACGTGACACAGAATCTGAGGCAGGTGCCAGGTTCTGAGCTGTCAGCACAGAGACCGATGTGGGGCTCAAACTCATGAACCGCGAGATCATGACCTGAACGAAGTCAGCCGCCTAACCGACTGGGCCACCCAGGTGCCCCTCGTTGCTTTTTTAAAAATTGTTTTCTATTTGTTATATTTCTCTCTCCTCTGATTATTTTTGTTGTTGTTGTTGCTTTTGGATTTAGTTTTCAAATTTTTAAGGTATAAAATTAGATGGTTGATTTACTGTCTTTGTTCTCTTTTAATGCAAGTATTTATAGCTATAATCTTTTCTCTTAGAACTGCTTTTGCTGCATCCCATAAATTTTGGCATATTGTATTTTCATTTTCACTTGTCTTAAGATACTTTACAATTTTCCTTGTGACTACTTCTTTGACCCATTAGTTGTTTAAAAGTGTATTTTTAAATTTTCATATATTTGGGGACTTTCCACTTTTCCTTATGCTATTGATTCCTAGTTTCTTCCCATTGTGTTCAAAAAGATATTTTGTATCACTTTAATCTTCTTGAAATTCTTAGAATTGTTTTGTTGCCTGACAGCTGGCATATCCTGTATATGTTCTATTTGCAACTGAGAAGAATGTAAAGTGTGCTGTTGCGTGGCATCTTTCCTACATGTCTGCTGGGTCTAATTGGTCTTCAGTGTTGTTCTTATCTTCTTTCCTTATTGATTTTTTGTCTGGTTATTCTATTTGTTATTCAAAGTAGGATATTCAGGCCTCCTAATATTGTTTTCTATTTCTCTTTTCAGTTCGGTCAGAGTTCACTTCATATATTTAGGAGCTCTGAGGTTTGGTGCATAAACACTTATTGTTACATATTCATATTGAATTGGATTTTTATCATTATAGAATGACCTTCTTTGTCTCTTGTAACAGTTTTTGACGGACTTAACCTGGTATAGAAGATGTTTTTGTGGTTGTTCTGCCCTATGCGATGTAAGGGGGAGAGGACTGGACAAATGTGCCAAATGCTGTGAATTTTCTTACCTCTTTTGTTACAGATTCTTCTTGATTTTATCATGGCCTGGGTGCCATTGCTGCTCAGCTCATTTCTAGAGTTCTCATGATATATTCTAGTCTGTATATTATTGCTGACTCAGGGTCTCTGTGGAATTTTTAAAGTTCTTCACCAAGAACAAGAGAGGTGGTAAGGTAGTCCTATTTTAAGCTACTCTACTGAAATCTTATCTGGAACATTTTGTTCATTTATAAAAAAAACACATATTATGACCTATAGAAACTAACTGGACAACGTCTACAGTGGAGAATCCAGAATTGTAAAGGACTCAAAATTACATCATGTAGAAGCAGAGAAAAAGAGCTTGGAATTCCAAAAGAAATCAGAAAATGATGGCTTATGAGTTTATGTCTGATAATCTTCATACTTGAACCTTTATACTCAGCAGGGATTCTTGGGACTCAACAAGTATAACTTACTTTGAAAATGATTGCAATATTATGGATTAATAATGTACAATATTACCTTCAACCAGTTGGGATAATGTATCTGTTCCCATTACCATGAATCAGCATGCATGGAAGTTGACATGACTACCTGATTTGATATCTAATGATACCAGAAAATCCAAGAATAAGCTTGTTGTTTAAATTCATCTAATAAATAAAAGAAAGCTTCAGATTTTGAACTCGGGTATCAAGTTTTGAAACTAATTTAATCTTGATAAATAGTTCTAAACATATTGTCCTAAATTAATTCATTTATTTAAAAAAATTGTTCTATTTGTGATATGAAGAAACTGAGAAATTACAGTCCAATTAAGGTTAATTTATAATACAGAAAAGGAAATTGCAATGAATCATAACTTTTTATCCTAAAGAATTTGAACCATTATATCACTGAATAAGTGTTTCAAAAATAATGGAGACATGGGAATTTTTTTATTAGATGTAAATAACTGCTAAAACTCTAATAAGATATTTGATGAGGAAAGTTTTTAATGAATGTTTTCTTTGGAGTTATTTTATTTCATTATTGAGAATATGGATAAACAATATTGAAAAGTGGTCTTAGTAGTCAATACTACCTAGATATTTAGTTATAAATTGCAACTGCAATTATAGCTGCCAATACCCACAATATTTTAAGGCATTCAATCAATTTATCCGTGATTATTTTATTATATATTTATTTTTATTCATTCATTTTATTAACTCAACAAATATTTTTCTTTTTTTAACAAGTATTTTCCAAGGGCAAGCAACTGAGGATGTTTTTATATGCATATGGTGGTTACCATTTACTGTCAAAATAAGCAATCCCAGAGCCTACATTAATTAGGTCCCATTATCCTCATTTTACAGATGAGGAGACTGAGGTTCACAAGAGCTCACTAGCAGTTAATGGTAGGATTTAGATTCAAATTCAGACACATCTGACTCCCAATCCTAAACTCTCCCAATTTATAACTATTTTTGAAAATCACTACCACAACTTTTATTCAGGTACCAATTTTTCTGATAAAGGTGGAGTATTTAGGGCAAGGTAAGAGAGACAAATTAAACATATTTCAGACTGATCATAGATCTAAAGATAATGGGGATTTCAAAATAAAAAAATATTAGTTAAATCCATGAGCTAATAATGACAAAATATGGTCTTTTTTTGTAAAGGATAAACTTTAACATTTTGAATCATATATCTCAATTTTGAATATTGACCTCTCTGGATAGGATAGACTTGCTTTTATTTTTGTTAGCCATACACCTGATTTTTGTGTTGGAAACTATAATCTTCTTCCCTATAATGCAAAATACTATGTAGCCCTTTGGCTTTTCCATCTAAAGATAGATGGCTATTGTGGCTAAGAAGAAATGTGATTTGATCTGCATATTTCTGAAGTCAAGCACAGCAATATGAATGATACTTTAATTCAATGGACATGAATATGCACAGGATTCAGACCATACCATTTATATTTATATATGTGGCCATAAGAAGCTGAATAAATTTTGGACTAGTTATTTACACCTTGGGTTTTGGAATATCATTTGCAAAAAAAAGATAATTGGGTTAGATATGTTTCCAATTGATTTACCAGAAGTATTTATTGAGATACCCAACATATATGAACTCAATATTTTGAAAAATCCATTATTCACCATCTGTTAAGAAACAATACATTTGTTAAGACATAATTTATTTCCTTTCTATCTTAAATAAAACAAGACACAAATTATCTAAAGTATCATTCTCAGTTGATACAATTCTAACCAAGAGAAAATAATCAATATTTTAGTTAGTTTACTGTGGGTAAATGTCTGTGGGTGGAGAGACATTTGTTATATTAAAATATTTGGGGGGAGGAATTTGTTAGATTAAAGTATTTCAAAGATGAGTTGAAGATCTCTTGGAGGCCATGTAATCCCAGGTAGGAATTTATCAGACTCAATGACTGTTAAGCTCTCTTCCAACTTTTGTAATTATATGATTCTTCTTCCTTTTAGAGCATTGACATAAGAATTATAAACTGGTTTCCTAAATAGGAAAGATATATCATGCTGGGGCTTTCTTGGTGAGAGTCTAAATTAAGCATTCCAATCTAATTCATGTTGTTGCTGTTTTCATTACAGAAATCTAAATCAACCAACGACACTTATTTTTTGAGATGTGTCCTTTTTATTCAATTGAAAACTTAAAGGAATTGCAGATATTCTAATTTTCATGCTTACAATGGATAATGGACCTCTTAATATTTCTCAAGGCTCCTTTTCTATGGATATCCTGTAATTATTATCTTCTTATTAATTTTGAGTTGTGGAGTAGGTAAAAAATGTATGTTTTAGTTTCAAAAAGAAGATTGAAATATAGAATACCTTTTAAAAGGCAAAATGATAAAAGATGTATACTAATAACTACTGGGAAACCAAAGGCACCATTTAAAATAAATCTTTTTCTAATCATGAATTATTTCTAGAGCCGCTGATTATTTTTAGTGTCATGGAAAAGTCACGTCTTTCCAATTTATTAATAATTTTTAAATATTAGTCTTTATATATTCCCCAAGTTGTATGTATTCATAATAATAGTATACTATTTATTTGGCATCATAACCCACCTAATAATTATCCAACAATACTTCTTTCCTGGTAAAATTCTTAAAAATATGCAACTATCTGAGTAAATGTTCATAAAAACTTGGAGAATTTATTTTATTTATATTTTATATTTGGGGATCTGGAGGCTTAAATGACTTGCACAAGGTAAATCTATTAATAGAAGATTTGCTTTCATAAATTAAATATGCTGTTTTCAAATTCAATCTTGACTAATTAATTTACCAATTAATTTATTCCATGACTATTTAATAAGATGTATGCAACAAGAAAGACTTGAAAAATCCCTCCTTCATGAGAATACTCATTGTAGTGTAGGAAAGGCAATCAATTCATGATCAAACAAACCAGAACACTTCAAAGAGGTATGAAAGAAAAGAGTAGAGTCTGAAAGACTGATGGACCTAGGGGAGAAGGTTGGCACCTTACAGACAAAATTGTCAAGAACAGTGTCTTTTAAGCAATAATATATTACATTAGAAATTAAAAATGGGAAGAAAAAAGCAGTCCATAGGGCTGAGGGAAAATGTTCCAAACAAAAGAAGTAGGAAGGTCAGAAGTTCTCACGTAATAAACAGCTTGTTCCATGTGATTAACAGAAAGAGTTCAGTCCATAAGAAGAGATAGAAAAGAGAAGCCAAAATCTAATAAATGATGTGTGGGGCAGAGAGCAAAGGGCTGGAAAGATATGCAGACGCCAGATCATGCCCTCTTATGAGTAGTCAAAGAAGGGAGCAGGGTTCAAAGAATTCTGGAATGGTCAGAGAATGGCTTTTCAATTTTAACAAGTGTTAAAGACTTAGATCCCATATGACCAGGAAAAGATCTCTAATGATCTAGATTGTAAAAATGTAAACTTTTAGGTATATATTTTGTGTTATTCTCATTACAATAATATTAAACAAGGTAATACAGGAAAAGATTGTACAAGAGAAGAGGGTAAACTGGTGTGTGTGTGTGTGTGTGTGTGATTGTTTCCAGCCTTACAGTCTTACCCCTATACAAGAAGACAAATGATTTAAAACCCTTTTTATAAAATTTGTGGAACAAACATCTATTTATTCCTAAGTAGCAGTAATAAATATTGTGACTTTTCTTTTAAAAAAGTAAAATGTTTTGGGGTGTCTGGATGGCTCAGTCATCTAAAGCATACGAATCTTGATTTCAGCTCAGGTCATGATCTCATGGTTCATGAGTTCAAGCCCTGCTTCCAGCTCCATGCTGTCAGTGAGAAACTTGCTTGAAAGTTTGCGAGCTGGCGTTCTCTCTCTCTCTCTCAAAATAAATAAATAAATTTAAAATAAAAATAAAAAATAAAACTGCAGAGAGAAAGAAAGAGAGAGTGTCCCAAGCAAGCTCCTCACTGATAGCTCGAACTCACCAACCATGAGATCATGACCTGAGCTGAAATCAAGAATCAGATGTTTAACCAACTGCGCCACCCAAGTGCCCTATCTTACACTTTAAATGAATCTTTACCCATGTATTATGTTGTACTATTAAATATTGGTCTTTTGGAAAATAAGTTTACTGAATTTTGCACATCACTCAAATGTTGACCCATTTTCTTGTATGAAGTAGTAATTATTAATACTATCCCTTATTTTGTTACAAAAATGTTTATAAATTGGGAAATGAGCAGGTTCTGAATTTTTACTTCCCATTACTTTTGCTGTATCAGTGTAAATGTGAACAAAATTAAAAAAGCAACTAACATCTTGATATTATAGTAAAATAATGTTGACATTGCAGAACTCTGGAAACGTCTCTTGGTGCCTCCCAAGGATCTAAAGAACAATTTTGAGAACTGCTGCACTATGACACAGGCCAAGATAAGTTTAAATTTTATTCTTAGAGCATTTGGAAGGCTTTTGAAAAGGTTTAAGTAGAGGAGAAATATGATCTTATTTAAAATAAAAAATAAATCAATCTGGCTGCTAATTGGAAAAGGTATTTGGTACCTGGTAGGGAGGTCAGTTAGGAGAAAACTTATGTAATATAAGAGAACAGTTAATGGTGAATCAGACTGGGATGGTAACAGTGGAAATGGAGGGAAAAAGAATGTTCGGAGGTAGAACCATGGACTTGCTAATGGGTTAGGTGGGAATCAAAACTTATGTGATGGTGACCTTTACTTGAGAGGTTAGGAGAGGAGTAAAATATTTTGAAGGACAACTAAAGTTCCATTCTATATAGTATTAATTAGGGAAATACTTAAATATCTGTCTTGGAGGAAAACCAGTGTCTTCTTTTGAATAGTTCCCCTGTGTACTGTGACCTTACTAAGCTTCCTGTTTTAGTGCTAGCAGCTTTCTATATTTTGTAGAATTTTCTCTGTAGACAATCATGTTGTCTGACCATAGTGATGTTCATATTTCATCCTTTTAAGTCTGAATGCCTTTTCTTTCTTTTCCTTGCCTTATTGTACTTTGTAGGTGTACCTGGAATTTTCCTGATCTGGCTGCTAGAAAGTTTTCAAATATCAATTTATTTCTTGAACAGATATATCATAACTTGAGTCCCTTAAGAAGTTAGTGCATTTCATCAAAGTTGTTGAATTTATGGACATAACATTGTTTTCATATTTATTCCACTCCTTGATTATCCATTCAAAGTTCATAGTGATGTCCTCGCCTCCATTCTCTTTATCTGTAATACGTATTTTCTATTTTATGTTTTGTTTTGTTTTGTTTGTTTGGTTTTTGCCTTTGTCTGTCTGGCTAGAAATTTATAAAGTATACTGATCTTTACAATAAACCAGGTTTTGGTTTCCTTATTTTTGTCTATTGTATCCTTATTCTTAGTTTTCCTAATTTTTTTTCTCTTTTCTTTATTATTTCCTTACCCTGCTTTGGATTTAATTTGCTTTTCTCTTTCTAGTTTCTTAACAATGTAGTTTAGATTATGGAGTTGACACCATTCTTCTTTTTCTACATGAGCAGTTTCTACTGTGAATTTTCTTGTAAACACTGCTTTACCTCCATCTTACAAATTTTAATGTACAATGTTTTCATTTTCACTTAGTATAAATATTTTCTATTTTCTTTTGTTATATTCTCTTTGATTCATGGACTGTTTAGAAGTATATTGTTTAATTTTCAAACTGTATTAGTCTGATAGTGATGCAGGCTGCCTGGGTCCCAGTATACGGGGAGGGGTGTCCTGCAGGACCAGTCAAGATCGCCCTTGGCTTCACACAGGGTAGAAATCAAGTGCAAATGGGGAGGAAGTGAAAGCAAATTTATTGAAGATAGAGAGATCAGATACAGAGAGAGCATCTGGGAGACTAGGAAAGTATATAAGAATGAGTTTCCATCTTTGCTTGGGGTCCGGGGTTTTTATTGAGGATCATAGTCCAGTGATGTGTCTTCTCAGCCATTCAGTTTCGAAGACAAGTGTTTAGGTGTCCTCTAGAAGTCAATACTGCCCTGGAGCAGCCAGGGGCCTTGATGAGTAGGTTTTGGAAAAAGTTCATGGCCACCTTGACTGATCACTCCTTAGATGTTATCATTGTGCTTAATGATTCCAAAGAAATCATTAATTCCTTGATCTTTACAGAGAGAATATACATTATCAGTTCCATAAGGAATGTATAAGTGGAACCACAGGTCTTAACAAGAATAGAAGGGGGAAAAGTATTTTATGGGGTTTCCTTTAACTCCCCTGTCTCCGGAGGGCTGCTTAGCGTAAACAGCTAAAATGTATTTTCTCACATTTCTGGAGGTGTGGTATCCAACATCAGTCTGTCAGTAGATTGGGTTTCTTCTGAGGCCTCTCTCTTTGGCTGCCTTGCTCTGTGTCCTTATATGGTCTTTTCACTCAACCTGTACCCTTGGTGTTTTTCTGTGTGTCCTAATCTCTTCTTATAAGGACACCAGTCGGATTAGATTAAGACCTACTCTACTGGGCTCATTTTAACTTAAGTATCTCTACAACATCCCCATCTCCAAATGCAGTCATATTCTGAAGTATTGGGGGCTAGTATTTTTTAAATTTCACACACAAATTTAAAAAAAAAGAAATAAATATGTAATTCTGCTAGTGGAGTGTTCTATAAATGTTAACTAAGTCCATTTTGTTGATAATAATGTTTAAGTTGTCTATATCTTTACTAATTTTCTGACCACTTATACTATCATCTACTGAGAGAGAAGTGTTAAAGTTTCTGACCACAATTGTAGAGTTGTCTATTTATCTTTATATTCTATCAGATTTTGTATCCCATATTTCAAAGCTCTCTTATTAGGTGCATAGACAGTTTTTCTTGTTGTATCATCTTGGAAAATGGATCTTTTTCTAGTATATAATGTCCTTCTTTTATCCTTGGTAATATTCCTTGAAGAATCTGTCTAATATTGATAAAGTTACTCCAGATGGATATGGCTTTTGTTGTTGCTATAATTACCATTAGTGCATCATGGGCGTAAATTATTCTGTGTTATTTTGTGTTGAAAGTGGGGGCTGGTTTGCCAAGGATTTTTCTCAATGTCTAATCTACTTTTAGCTCTAAGTCTTTCCTTTGTTCATGAGTCTCTCCATGCTCTTGTCTCTTTATCAGAAGAAATCTGCTATTACTTCTTAACTCAGTGCTTATTGGCCTGATGATGATGACAGGGGAGAATGTCCTCTGTTGTTCTGATTTAGGAGTATGTATTAAGCTTAGACATGCATTATTTTCTTGTGTCTTTGGTATTGGGTCTTGTCAGTGATCTCGTCCTATTTACTACTATAGGAGACTTTCAATGACCTATGTAAAGGATAAATTTATGTTTCTCTACAGGGGTAAAGAACTTTTTAAAAAAAATTTTCCATTTCCTTTCCCTTAGTTTCAATTCATTTTATAGTGCCCTCAGGGCAACACGGTTTTTTTGCTCTTTCTAGGTTGTAGAAGCCTTTTGCTTCATAGAAAGATGGGTAAAATGTATCCAGACAGGGCTTTGTGCCTTTTCTGCAGTGGCTACAATTCTTCCCCGAGCCTACTTCATGAGAGACACTTTCTCAAGACTCTTATGTTGCCCTCAGTCTTTCTTGTCAGCATCCAGTGAGGTCAGTGGAAAAGAGCCTGTAGAGAATGTATTTTCTTTGTGTCTGAAGTTATTACAGTTGCTACATTGTTATGCTAGTCCCTTTAGCAATTTGTTAAAACAATTATTTAAGTGAGGGAAATCTTAGCCACTTTCATGGTGTCCAGCATCATCTACTCCAGTAAATAAGTGCTCACATCATGACTCTCGTTTGATACATCTGTATTTCCTTAAAATTTGGCTTAGTTATTTGACTTGTAGCCTCAGTTTTGATGTGCTTAACAAAAGCTGTAAATTTATATTCTCCACCATTATTCTGTTATATGGATAGGAGTTAATAATGCTCTTTCCAGCTTTCATCCTAAGCAGATACCAGAGGTCTCAGGATCTACTTTTGCAAGTTCAAAAAAATTTCCAAAAAATGGAAATTTTTTATTGCATAGTGTGTGTCGGTGGCTCACTTGGTTAAAGGTCTGGCCCTTGATCTCAGCTCAGGTTATGATCTCATGGTTATGAGTTCAAGCCCTGAGTTGGGCTCTGTTCTGGGTGTGAAACCTACTGAAAGAAAGAAAGAAAGAAAGAAAGAAAGAAAGAAAGAAAGAAAGAAAGAAAGAAAGAAAGAAAGAAAGAAAGAAAGGAAGGAAGGAAGGAAGGAAGGAAGGAAGAAAGAAAGAAAGGGAGAGAAAGGGAGAAAGAAAGAAAAGAAAAGAAAAGAAAAGAAAAGAAAAGAAAAGAAAAGAAAAGAAAAGAAAAGAAAAGAATGAGAGAAAGAAAAGAAAGAAAGAGCTTTTATTACATTAATCTTTAGGTTCAAACTTATTATACACTAGTTTGAACATGGCTGAACTACTGATAAAGCTTTGTTTTTTGACAAGTTCTTTATGTGCCTTTGATATCACACTAAAAAATTTTCCATACATACTTGTTATTCAACTCCAATCCTTATTTTTGTTTATAACTACCATCAGAGAAATTTATAACAAGCATTATGTTTTTAAGTCTTTGGAAGCCAAGACAAATGAGTTTTTTCTTACATATATACTTTCTTCCTTAAATAACTCTAGCAAATATTGATTTCCTCTTATATAAACCTCATAATGCACCAAAAGGTTAAGTTGTTTTTGCAATAAAAGATCCTATTACTTAATATAACCCCATGAAATTTGCCAACTATGAAATTGAAATGATTTGGTTTACAGGTCATCTTTTTAACCTTCTTATCTGTAGGGAATTAAATAGTCAATCAGCTAATACTTTGAAAGAATGACCACTTATAATAGCATATAACTTATTTTAGTCATTTCCATGATTTTGTGTTAGATTCCTTCTTATTTTAGTTATTCTTTTGATTATTCTTTCTGTATGAACTATAATGCTTATATGTTTATCATTAGTTGATATAATACCTTGGTTGTTTTATCTCAAAAGAAAATTTGAATTTCGGTAACTCCATAAAATATTCATGAAAGAATGATATTGAAAATTTCTCTTTTTCAGTATTTCTTAATTGATTTTTAACATATTCCAGCCTCAATTATGTTAGAAGAATTTTTAATTGTCCATTTCAATATCTCTTCTAGAGAAATTGCAATAAATAACAACAACTATATATAGAATGGCTAAAAAGTTATTTTCATAAGTGGTAGGTTCACAGTCAATGTTTTAGCTTTTATTTTTATTGCACCTCACCTGTTATTTTTGTTTTATTCATTTGGTGATCTGTCTACTCAAAAATGTCCTTTGAGAGATGCCACGTTCAGTAATAGTGGACAAAGAAATTTAGAAAAACTCTCACACTGAAAAGAAAAGCTGGCAAAATAAATCTGAAGACACCGGAAAGTTAAAAAGCTAATAAGAAATTATGGGGTCAAGATCTAGGCAAGTTAGAGAGTGAAGGAACCTTGAAAGGTGAATCCATCATTTGAGGCTGCTTTCACTTCAGAGATTTTTTACTTATGGGATTTTGTGGACTACTGCAGAGGTGGCAGAATTTGAGAAGCTGAGCAAAGTTTTGAAAGCCTCATGGAGCCTGAGGACAAAAACTGAAACCCCAGGGTCCTCAGGCTTTATGTTAGGTCCTAAAAGTCTACATACTAGGAGTAAGGGTTAATTAGAAATAGTTTAGTCATTGCAGGGACTGAAGCACAGTTTCAACTCATCTCCTTGGAATGGGTTATGTGATCTGAAATTGCAAGTGTCCCTAGCTATCTTCAAGAACAAAAGTATATTCTCTCTCAAAGAAGGTATAATCATTCTAGACCTCAAATTATTTCTAAATATTATAAAGCCTGGCAGTCTGTCAAAATACCAAGGTGCATGAGACTCCATGTTTTAGAACCGTGGGAAAACAAAGGAAATAGAAAGATAAGTTTAGGTAGTCCAGAAAATGGAGTCATGAGATGCAGACTCTAAATGGCTGACCTTGTTAAGCTTAAGGATTTCTAAGCAGATTGAGAAATTTGACAGAGAACTGGAATTTTCAAAATAAAGCAAATGAAAAATCAGGAACTAAATACATTTAAAACTCTGTGTGTGTTTAACATTAGATTTGACACACATACAGAGATAATTATTTGCATAAAATGTAGGACAGAAAAATATCCAGAAACATGGAAAAACAAAAAGAAAATACATTGAAAAAAGAGCAAGAGAGAGAGAAGATATATTGATAAAGTTTTATGTACATGAAACAGGGTTTGTAGAAAGAGATGGGAAAGCCAATGGGGCAGAAGCAATGTTTGAAAATATAATGCTAGTGAATATTTTCTGAAACTGATAAATGACACTATGATTGGAGAAGACAGGATTCAGGAGGCTGAGAGGGAAAGATTAGGGCCTGAGGTCCCTGGGTGAGGAAAAACACCTGTTTGGGAACAATGCTGGGAGTGTCAGACCACAGCAAATCCCTCAGTCATAAGGTTCCTCTTGTGCATGTAACAGACCCCACCTTCTGTCCCTCAGGTTTCCCCTCAGGAATTTGACAAAAGACCTAAGTATGGCCATAAGCCACCCTTCAAACAATGGAAGTGAGTCGAACAGGAATGGACCACCCAGGACCTAGAGCTATCAAGCCAATAAGGGTTAGGACCTGAGAAGGAACAAGGAGGAAGGAAAGGGGGAGGAGAGAGACCAGAACCTTATACAACAAGGACCCTTGCCTATAGTCCATGGGCATCCACTTTCGAATGTCCCCTCTCTGTAAAGAGAGCTTTCCTACTATTCTTCCTTTCTAATCTTATACTCTTATGAACTTTTGCCTACTGCTCATTTTGTGTCCACCTCTTCATTTTTCGAAGTGGCGAGACAATGAATCTCGAGCATTGTGGTAAAAAAAATCCTGCAACAACATTAAACTTCAAGAATCACTGTGAACCTCATGCAGAATAAATACAAAGAAAGCTAGAGAAAAAATTCCAAATAAGCAATTATAGACAGAAAATGTTAAAAGTACCTACAGGGGAAAAATAGATATAATTTTGAAAGGAACAAAAAATTTAGCTCAACACGTGTCTTCTCAACAACAAAAACAACCAAACTGGAAGTCAGAACGTAGAGAAATGATATCCTATAAGTACTGAAAGAAAGATGGAAAATTCTTTAGTATATTGAAGTTGAACAGGGATGTAGCCAAGTATAGGAAGAGTCCTGAGACCAAAAGGAATCATGGCAAATCAAAGTTATGAGGCAGCAAACATGTAGAGGGAGACAGAAAGAGGTGTCATGTGGCCCATGAGAGAGAAAAGGGAACAGTAGGTCCCTAGATTCCACGGGGTTCTATAGCAAGCTTTCTTTTCTCTTTAAGTGAATTTATAGACTCTATTTCTGTCAAAGTAAAGAGCCTCACTGAAAGCTAAAACTTTGGTTAGCACTGCCAAATATTGACATGAGGAGGACCCTGAGTTTGCTGCTTGTAATGATGATTCCTTCTTTCTTATAAGCCGTACTCCTTTCATAAGATCGGTTGGGTATCTTCAAGAAGGAATTAAAACACAAAATGTCTAAAGGATCTTCTGGTTTGGAAAGCATGGTTGCTTACGATTTCTGCTCCCTCAAGAAAACAGGAAACTGCTCCTCCTCAAGTGGCCTGAAGACTTTTGCTGGCTGTTACCATTGTTTTAGCATCTGCCAAGAGAAATTCTGAAAGTGGCCTGTGCAGTTCTGTCCTTTGGAATGATGTCTCAGTTGGGCCTTCAGGAGCGGAGCAGAGGAAGAAGGCAACGCTAACATTCTTAATCCTTAGACTAGCAACCCCACTCTGTGTCCCCAAAACATTTGGCAGATGAAACGGTCTCTCTTTCAGGTAGTCAGCTAGAAGTATTGCAGTTTCTATGTGGATTTTGTTTGACAACACTTGAACAACAAAAGAAAAGGCATGATCAAATTTGTATCCAGTATTTTCCCCTGATTTCCATTAAAAATATATGAATGTGTGTTCTGGGTTGGAGAAGGAGGCAGCCCCTGGTTTGGTAATCATGGCTTGCGGACCACTTTCAGCATAGGCTGAATGGACTTAGCATCAAATGCAAAAGAGGCATTGAGGTCAGTGCTTCTCCAAGTGGGGTCTGGTAATATTAGTTTTGTAATAATACTAAGAGGTTTTATGCCTTTCACTCTTTTTCTTGGAAATACATGGTGAGTTTTCCAGAAGCTATGTATGATTTGTACTATCACAATTGACTGAGCATAGAAGCAGAGATAAGAATCCATCTATTCTCTATTAAGCCAGGTATTGAAGATATTTGAAAATCTAAAAAACAAAAACACAACTATTTTTGTTAAATTTTGAAGAGTGGATTTTTTAAATAAAATACTTTATTTATGTTAACATGAGTTTTGTATTGCTTTTGTGAACTTAATTAATAAATGAGCCTCTTTAAAGTGTCTGCTTTTACTTCTAATACAGTATGTATTAAGGAACGTAACTCATATAAACAAAAAATTCTTCACAGTCCTCAGTAATTCTTCAGGATGTACAAGGACTCTGAGATCAAAACATTTAGAAGCCTCTATGTTAGATGTTCTCTTAATAAAATGAGAGGTTCTTTTATTTTTATGTTTTTTTCTGTTAAAAATAACCAGACTTTGTATATACTTTAACAACTCTCTTATGTTTCTCTAAGCAATTAAGAATATCTGATTCTAGCTAACAGTTTCAGATTGACTAACCATGTGGGTTATTTTGTTGTCGTTGTTCTTAACCTTGAACCTATTTTGCTCAATTATTACTGCAAAAAAATGTGCTCATTCCATGTGTGTATTTCCTGTAGGTATCTTCTGGTATATCATATTCCAAAATTTAGAATATTAGCTTTTCTTGGCAATTTTTTTAATTCAAGTGCAATTTATTGACTATTTACTATATATATTTTTGTAGTCACTGAGAATAATGAAATAAATAGTATGATGATGAAATGCATTATTTTCAGTTGGTAGGAAAGAACATATTAAATTACCAAAGAATTCTGAGTCAATATAAACACAAAATAATGCACGTTGATTGGTAATTTATATAATAAAACATTTAACTTTATGAGTTTTTCATATTACTCTTTTAAAATACTTAGGTTGATGGTTTTAAAATACCTGTTTGTGTTTCTATTAGTGACTGCAAAGATGTGGTATTAAACATAAAGCAAGAAATGGCAAACACAGAGACATAGAAAAACCCATGGTATTCCCTCAAGTATCTGTTACACGGTTTATAATATATAATATAAAGTTTCATGTATCCTAAACATATGTATCAGTCAGGATTCTTCAGAAACACATAGACACAGTTTGATTTTTAAGAAATTGGTTCATGGGACTGTGGGAGCTGGCAAGGCCAAAATTTGTTCTGAAGGCCTTTAACTATTTGGATGAGGTCCCACTAAGATTATCAAGGACAATCTCCCTTAGTTAAAGTCACTCAATTGCAAATCTCAACCATATCTACCAAATACCTTTCCTACCAATACACCTCTATTGGTGTCTGGTGAAAAAAAAAAAAAAGAAACGGTATACTGTAGCCCGGACAAATTGATTATATAAAACTAACAATCACAATACACTGCTGCATTTTTCTCTGTATGATAAAAGTGAGAAAAATGAGAAAAAGAACAGGGCAGACAAACAGAGAAAAAAATGGAAGTGATTATTTCCAATGGAATGTTTAGCATTAATTTTAATCTATAGAATGAAAATGTAATATATTAGCGCAAAGATCAAGTTCTACATTTTGCTAGCCACCAGGCTCTGGGATTGGTCCATACTGTAGTCTCAGTGATTTTATAATCTAGGAGAGAAGACAGGATGTAGATTACCCTCCGTAGTTCTAAAGACTACAGAAGCAACATCATTCCAAATATTACATATATCGTATCTGCATTTTTCAGATCAATACACAATTCTTTCAGGATATTCTAAGGATGAAAAGTTTTCTCCAACTTTTCCCTCTCAAAGATTTATTGCCTTATCAGAATAGAAAAGCAATGATTAAAACAGCAACAATGACAAAAAGATACTCAACATATTGCCTAACCGTGAAATTTAGGTTTAACAGGAAAGCTGATTTTTCAGCTATTGGAAGAGGGCAGAGCATAAAACTCTGCACACGGCAGAGTCACATTTCTTTTCTCCTTTTTTGGTCCACGTTCTATTGACAGAATCTGTGACAAGAAACTGAACAGCTGTGTTGTTCCCAGATTGAAGGGCTTGTATTTGTAGCCATCCTGTCTTTTGTCAGAGGTAAGCACTGTGCAAAGTTGACGGAGGATACCATTATCCACTGATAGTCTTAAGATCATATTACCCAGATAATCTTGTCTTTCTTCTCCCAAACTCTTGGGTAGAATCCAAGAAAAGAAAGAGGTGCTGAATTACTATATTTGTTATTGTACAGAGCTGTAACTCAACCCTCATTGTCCTTCATTATTTTTTCAAGCCATCAGGGCTAATTGACAGCAAGCTTTTATATCTAGATTTGTTCCCATTAGAAGTCCTTGTGTCCTTGACGACACAGGTAAGGTAAGAACTTTAATTACTGCAGTAATTAGATGTATGGAGGCAGCTGTGCTTTGGTTGAACCAAAAGTAAAGCTCAGAAAGGAGCTATCTTTCTGCAACTCTGATAGGGATGCTATGTTTAGTGTCATTTTCTGAACAATCAAAAACATGGCAAGTAGGCAAGAGCATGGCTTCAGTTGGAGGAAATTCTACCCGTTCTCCAAGTCTAATCACCTTCCTGACTTTATCCCTCGTTTGTTATTTATTTTTTATAGTCTTCGTTTATTATCATAGCAGAGCACTGAGATCTGTAAGGAAAATACTATGAAAGACACAGGATTAGCTTTGAAAAATCCATAGCCTTATGGTATGAACAAGAAAGGAAAGAAAAATAAATAAATCTTTAATGTAGTACAATGGCAAATTAATTATGTATCGTGTGTTATCATTTGGTTTGGTTTCTGTGAAAAGAACACATTCAGATAACTGTGTGCCACCTAAATGCACATTTTCCAGCCTGCTTTAACTAACCCTGCCTTACTCAATCAATTCTGGGGGGAAAAAAAGAAAGGAACTTTTCTCACTGAGATTATTCATACTCTCTTAAAAGAGAGTATATTAAACACATGCAGGATATGAAATATTAACTTTTTGCATTGAATGTTGAATTCATGGAAAACCCTTCAAAGAGTAATTATGAAAGTAAATAGATTAAGATCTTATAAGCTACGTATATGGGCTTTAAAAAGAGTTATTTTGTCAATTCAAACTTACTCTTTCAGAACTTCAAAGACCTTGGCCTAATGTATTTCATAATCTTGTGTGCTACAGAGAAATATAAAGTCAGTTTGATTCTTAACTTCTTTGTAAATGCCTTCCCACCCACCCCACCCCCGTAATTATATATATTATTCTCATGACCAATTGCTGTTCTGCTTGTTTATGCTGCATAAAAAGCCACGCCAAAGTATAGTGGCTTAAAAAACAATTATAATTTATTTATTCCCAAATTGGTATTTGGGGCAAGGTTTGGCAGTGGAACTGAAGTGGCTCAACTGGGGCTGAGGACCCACGTCCAAGATGGCTTCCCTCACGTGGCTGGCAATACGTGAATACCACCAAAAGAAGGGGTAGTGAGTGAGACAATATATTCACTGTTCCATAATAATTCTAAAATCTATCCAAGCACTTATTCCAGTTCATTTATTAGAGCTTAGTACTCCTGCCTAGAAATGATTCTTCATAGGTTTTTGTTCTGACCTTTAGGCTCTTGGTTTTAGCTTCAGAGTCATCCTTTCTTTTCCATAAAGAATTGTTATTATTTGCTGCTGAGTAGTTTTATCAGCTTGCTTTCTCTTATAGTGGTTCAGGGACCTGAAGGTCATTTTTCATTTTGTACTGTCACTGTTCAATTAAGTACAAGGCAGCAGTGTTTTCAACTCCACAATTCCCTTAAAAATTCAGTGGGTTTTTAAATGAATCTTATTGTTGTTCATCTAGCCAAAGTCATAACCAACAATGTGTTAGGTAAGTTCGCCATCTTTGGCTTCTTGTAAGACTTCTAACAGAGACCTGTGATATGCACATTTAAGATTATTAGAGGACCTCATTCAACTGAGTGAATTTCTGAAGTAATCCTGGAATCTTCAGAGGCCTTAAAATGATGGCATATTCCCATCTCAGATTTTATATTTGCTCTGGAGTTTATTCTCATTTGAGGGACTCGGGGAGGCCAATAATATTATCATTATTTAATAAAAAATTTTTGAACTCACTAAGATCTGGTAGTTTATAGCTCCTTCTAATTTCACTTGTAAACAAAAAAGTAACTTTTCAACTCACTTCTTTTCTTTCTTATTTTACCAAAACCAGTGAGAAGGACCCACATGGCACTTTAAGTAGTCTCCCTAGGAACCTCCTTAGCTAGATCATTTCTATCTTCCACATTATCAAAGGCGAAGTGTGGTTACACTCTCTGCCACTATGTAACAAGGGCTCCTTGTCCTCCAGCTCCCAATAATATTTTCTTTGTATCTTTTAAATCATCACTAACAGTCTATCCTGAGTGTCATAAAATATTATGGAGAATCTAATAATATTGTCTGCAAGGCTTTTTAATCTTTCCCTAACACCTTCCTCAAAGTCTTTTCAGCTT
The DNA here is from genome assembly GCF_008692635.1 of Crocuta crocuta. Classification (NCBI taxonomy): domain Eukaryota; kingdom Metazoa; phylum Chordata; class Mammalia; order Carnivora; family Hyaenidae; genus Crocuta; species Crocuta crocuta. The sequence goes on from NW_027527951.1 coordinate 713,182, forward strand.
CTACTTGCTACCTGGGCCCCAAGCAACAGGTTTTATATTTCGTGATGACAGCGCCCTATTTCTAATTAATAAAGTTGGTTCCAGTTATCTATTTCTACCTAAATACTACCTCAAAACCTGGCGACTTAAAACAAAAGTAGCATTGATTTTGATCACGATTTTCCAACTCGATGAAGGCTTAACAGAAGCAGCCAGAATAGCTTATGTCTCTGTTCCATTTGGCATCAGTCAGAGCACAGGCTAGAGAATGGACTCTCCTGACGACTTATGTGTTCACAAATTTGGCAAGTAATGCTGGCTGTCAGCTGACACCTCAGCTGGGAGTATTGACTGGAACACCTACACATGACTTTTCCATTCACAGTATGGAGGCTAGGTTCCATGGATAAGCATTCTAAGATGAGAGCCAGACAAAAGCCACATCACCATGTATAACTATGTGGTTATATATGCACACACACATATATACATATATACAAACATATGTTACCAGGCTATATAACATACCTTCCTTATTCCATATATCTACAGTGAAATAGAGCCCCACAATTTCAATTTAGAGAAAATAGACTCTGCAGTTTTATGGGGGAATAGCAAAGTTTAGAATTGGAAATATTGCTCTCATCACTTTTGGAAAATACAATTTATCTCAAGTCTGATGAATCCACCCTTTGACATGTTTTCATATATTTTCTGTGTTTCAGAATTTTGTTCCATTTTTAATTTTCTGATTTATGTCTAATTTGGGGATTTTTTAAATAGGATCATATACTCAGCCATCACTTTGCGGACATTACAGTTGAGTTTCATGAGACAAGACAGACAAATGGAGGGCTCAGATCATCACTTTGAACTGGAATCCTTTTAATTTTTCCCAAACCAGCTGTATTGACGATTTTGAATAAAAATTCCTTGAATTTTAAAATCAAGATTTTATATTAAAAGTAAAAATTACAATATTGTAAGTTATGAATGAAATACTGCTAGTTGTGTTAAGGATTAAATAAAATTGGCAACAAATGAAAATTAAACAGTATTAATTAGCAAGTGATATATGCACAAGCAATCATACTATCTAGAATAAAATTCTGCTAAATTCTTAACCATCATTTAATTCCTAGAGCAAGAATAGGGAGGGATGATAATTATAAACAAATGTAAAAAATCCTAATAAGAGACATTTTAATCATTCAGTAAACAACCCTCTCCATATTCTGATGGGATTTCAATAATATTTCTTTCACATTCTGATTAAAACTAACCTAGTTACTTCCACTGACATCTTTAAATTTATTCTTTGGTTCCTGGAAAAACTTCAATGTATGCCAAGATGAAGTAAATATATTAGCTCCAGATAAAATATTTCATTTTTAGAGCATCAGAATTACGTGGAACTTACCCTAGAAATTGTAACAAGATACTTATAAAATAATCTTGAACCATACATAAATTAGTTCTACATAAATCTGATATAGTGAAAAGAGAAAGACCAATTTTAATATCTTCTACAATATCACTCCAACACTTTTTAAAATTTTTTTTAATGTTTTATTTATTCTTAAGAGAGAGAGAGAGAGAGAGAGAGACAGAGCACCAGCAAGGGAGGGGCAGAGGGAGAGAGGGACACAGAATTCAAAGTAGGCTCCAGGTTCTGAGCTGTCAACACAGCGCCTGATACAGGACTCGAACTCACAAGCCATGATATCATGACCTGAGCCAGACTTGGATGCCCAACCGACTGAGCCACTCAAGCGCCCCTCATTCCAACACTTTGGAGGCTACCTATAGCCTCCTTAGAATTATAATTTCTACAATTATAATTTCCATATTATCATACTTAACCACATATCACTTTTTAATTATTAATGAAATTTACATTTTTTCTTATCCACACCAAAATGTCTTCATTTAAAAACTAGGGTAAAGCAAAAAATAAAATAAAATAAAATAAAATAAAATCACTCATAATTTTACTTAAGGAAACAATCATGCTAATATTTTATCAATATCCTTTAATTCAATTGCTTTCTTGTTCTTCTACATCCCTGTCTTTTGTCTCTGCCCTTCTTTCTCATCTTTCTTCTGTAATTATCATATCATATTATATTGTCATATCATCTTATCATTGTTTTGTCTTCTTCACAATCACTGAGCTTGAAGGTCATGATTAAAAGATTAAATGCAGTTAAATGTGACAATATTCTACACCTATATTTAAATAATTTCAAATGCTTAAACACATGAAGTTATGTGTCTCTTCTATACATATAAACATTTATTATCACAGAGTCATACATCTCTCATTGGAAATGAATCTTTTGTACTCAATTAGCATAGCCTTCTGGCTGGAGACTTCGGAGGTGGAAACCAGAGTCTAGCATGCTGGTCATGTGAGCTCATGTGAGCTCTCTGAACATCACTAAGTTCCCTCCAAGTCTAAGGGGAACAGAGTATATCGTGACGTCTATTCAAAGACATTTCATAAGCGAATGTATTTCTGATTATGAAATCCATTCAATTTAAACACATTTAAAGCATCACTTATGCCTTATGAAAGAGCAGGCACTCTTCTAGAGAGGAAGTGTGTTGCATGAGTAATTTTTATATTAAAGCAATATTTGCTTCAAAATATGATTTATGTTAGTTAACAGTTCTCCTTCAGTTATAGTTCAGCCTGGATTTCAAGTCTCATCACACTCCCACTGTTTTCTGACTTCTTAAGAGCCAAGAAGGTAGTGTGACGTGATCAAAACCCAGAGTGCTCGAACAAGTTAACTGCTTAGTAAAAACATTATCTCTAGGAAAAAAAGAGCAGGAACAGGGACGAGCATCTGCAAGATTTTTGTTGTGGCAGGATGGTTTTGTTTGCCTTTTTTTTTTTCTCAAACCAGGTATTAAAGGGGATGCTCAGCAAAAGGTACACATTTCAAAGGTGCTGTCAAACAGAGTTTCTTTTCTGTGTCCGTTACCTGAATGAGAAATGCATTGTAAAGTCTAACTGACCAATAAATGGATTTTAAGCATGCAATTTCGTTGGGCTTTTCCTCTTTTTCATTTGAATCTTGTTTGATTACCATTTTTTTTCAGATGCTTTCAAATGTTTACAGTCTATCATGAGAGCCTTCTTTTATGTAGCACAGTACCTCCTTGCACTGGGCACATCCCAGCATGACTCCAGCGTTTATAGAGGGAGGATGATTCCTAATAGGCTAGTTCTTCAACTGCAAGTGGAATAAAGGCTAATTGCAACAAACCACCCCAGTTTAGTAAAACTAGAAGTCTCCTGGCCAGTCAGACAAATCCATTAGGATTTTATTGGGTCCTAAAAAGAGTTATGTGATTCCCTAGGATCCAATCCTTGTCAATCAGGCATGGTAAATTGGATTCTTGAATAGGGAAATCCCTTAGGGAGAGTAGATGTTATCTAGATCAGATGCAGTGATTTTTTTCGACTCTGTGCTCACTAGGTTCTGTTCTCTCTTTAGTGAACCAATAAAACCATAATAAGTATTGATTAACCCATTACTGAGCATTATCCACTGGCTTCTGCCTGGCTGTATTTAAACACTACATTGTACTTTCACAGCGCCACTGTACAGACACTTGCCTTGTTTTCCCTCTTGCCAACATGGTACCAAGTGTATTTCCTTTTAGTGAAAACTAAATATTTCAATTATACTACCCCTGTCTGTTTCCAAGGTGCTTTGCTGGTTTTCTGAAGAAAAAAAAAATCATGCAGTTGGCTCTGGTACAATTGAATATATGCATAAATCAAGTGTTTTAGTGTTTTCAAATCTCAGGCAATATTTTCCACCAGGGGAAGAAATAAAAGTTTCATTGCAAAACCTAAAAGCTTCTCATGTTGACAAAGAAACTTTTTCATTAGTCTAGCCCTGCGTGTCTTTTAACAAATTATGTAATCTTCTAATTATTTAAGATGTCAGTAGAGGGAGTTTTCGTTAACATGCAGCTGATTTCATTAAGCACTGAAAACTTCGTAACATTCAAGAGACCTCCAAACTATAGTCTGCCTGATGTTACAAAGTTTTAGTGGAGATGTTTAAAGATTACCCTGTAAATCGACTATGTTTGAAGATAAGATTTATGGGAGGGCTGGCTGATCTACAATATTTTCAGAAATTCCTTTAAGGACTAGCCCATTTGTAGCTCTCTGATCTTATTTCTGCATGCGACGAATAGTTAGAAATGCAAAGATCAGCCAGCTAAATTAAGTTTGATTAGAGGGGACAAGGTCATGTGCTGAGTGGAGATAGGTCAATCTCAGGCATCAGAGCAAAATACACATTTTTTTTACATCTGCATGAATTATTATGTTTTTATAAACTATTTTCTCTCATGCTTGTTCTGACTACATACAGTTTTTAGGAAAAGATGTGCTTTGAGAAATTGATGTGTATTTATGCTATTGTGGAGTTTATAGTTTCCAAGGCTGTATTGCCTTTTGTGTTCATTATGGAATAGTCATTTGATCAAGTGATTTTCAATACATTGTCAAAATAAATTACATTCACTTCATTAGATGTACGGAAGTGTAGGGAAAGCAGGGACAAGTATTAATTTAGGACTCTGCAGAAACTGACACTCCATCTTATGACCCTGAGGCTGTATTATTCAAGATACCTAGTGATGGAAGGAAGTCTGTCTCCATAGCAATTACCTAAATCTTTTATCAGTCATTTCTGGAAAGAAAATTAGAGCAATTGTGTCAGGATGGTCATATGGGCAGAAATTGCACACTCATTCAAACCACTTATGTGTCTGACTTTGTCCTTGCTTGATCGCTGCTTTTGTTTACTACTCTGTGTTTGAAAGCTTGATTGGACATGAGCAGATGTGCCAAACTGTAACCACAAAAGGTTGGTCTTTTGTTTTCTTATTTCTTTCTTCCTTCTTTCCTTTCTTCCTTCCTTTCTTTCCCTCTTTCTTTCTCCTTTTTTCTTTTTCTTAGCAATATTACTAAATTACACTGTTTCTGCCCAGTAAGCAAATTACTCAGATAAAACTAACAGTATTAAGGAAACTCAATTAGGTATAGTGAAAGTAAGTTGCAACAGCTCTTTGTCCTTATTAGTATTCCACCCAGTAATATTTAATAGTCAGCTAATTGCCAGCTTGTAGAAAATTTGGCAAAGACTATATCTCTTCTCATCACATTACATGACATGTGTGTATTAATCGTTTAGATAATTGATGTCACACCAGTAAACTTGTCAGTGTGGAGGGCCATTGTCTAAATATGATTTCATTGATCTAGTCTAGAAGTTTTAAAAATATTGAAACAAATTAATAACCAAGGAGGCGTTTCAGTTGCACTGTGGGAAAAGCTTCAAAAATCCCTCTGAACATTTAGATTTTTGCACCGTTGGATTTTTGAAATAAGAATAAAAAGCTTAACTCTTGATCAATAAGAGTTACAGTTTTCACTGAGTGGTGCGAACAACGCAGTCTAAGCTTTCCCTTCAAGTTCCTTGTTCAGGAAAATTTACAATTAATGGCTTTCTACAACAGCAAAGATATCCCCTTCTTCATGACTCAGCTAGGGACCTGCCAGACTAATCTATTCCCAGTGGGCTGGCCATGGTCCTTTACTCTATCTGTCTTAGCATATTGATTTCTGAGCTGTCTTATTGGTTCCTAACATAATTATAGCAGGATTGGGTCTCTTAGTACAGCTAATACATTTACACCATGGCATCTAGCGGAGCTTATTATAACGGCATCCGGTAGTGCCGCTATAGTTAAGGGTCAGTTTCTATTTCTATTATAAACCTCATTCTTCAGGGAGTTTATACATTAGCAGTTTTAATTCATATTTAAAGAAAAAAAAAAGGCCTGCTTTGTGTCATCCAAGATTAACACATTTCTTCCCTTAAAAGTTAATAAAACTGAAGTCTCTATGTTTGCCATACTTCTGACATTTTCAGGAAAACAAATGATATTTTCTATTCTTATGGGATCTTTGACTTAGCAACTAATTTGACGTGTAGTTCGGTTGTGGTATCAATAGAGATTTTTTTTATATCCTGAACACCTTATGAATAGAATACTGGATTATGTTTTCATCTGCAGAAGTTCTGATGACTCCAGGCCCCCAAAGATTAAGTAAATATGTTTACCCACAAAACAGGTAAAGATTTGACAGAAACAATGTTTCTTGAAATGGAAAAATTACCAACATGACCTTTTAGGGAAATATTCAAAATAGAGAACTCTTTCTTTCTTTTTTTTTTTTTTTAATTTTTTTTTTAATGTTTTATTTATTTCTAGGAGAGAGAGAGACAGCGTGAGCAGGGGAGGGTCAGAGAGAGAGGGAGTCACAGACTGAAACAGGCTCCAGGCTCTGAGCCGGCAGTCAGCACAGAGCTTGACGCGGGGCTCGAACCCACTAACCGCGAGATCATGACCTAAGTGAAAGTCGGACGCTTAACCGACTAAGCCACCCAGGCGCCCCCCAAATAGAGAACTCTTTCTAAATATGATAGCACAATATGCAAAGAAAGAAAAGTAGCCCACACAGGACAATTGTGTTCACTTTGCAAAATTGAAGGTATACAGAAGATTAAACAATTGACTAATGAAAGTTTGGTTTCACTTTGTGAAATCTGAAAAATACGAAGCTGCTTTGTCTCAAAAACAGCATGGTTACCTGGGAGGTGGGGAACCTGCACACAGATGACTCCTTCAGTTTTTGACTGTGAGTTTGAGGCATTCACGGGTAATGACTTGTAAGTGGACATTTCACTGCTGCGTTGGATCCCAGGATGTTGAATTCACTATAAATTTCAGAACATACCAAAACTTCCTACCAGATTTTTGGTGTTTTCTCTGACCATTCTTGGAAGCGGTGAAAGATGGTGCTTAAGATCCAAAGGAAATTTGTGGAATGGTGTAACTTATAATCTTTAATTTCCCCAGGTCTTTAGTTATGCTATGCAAGCCCTAATTAAACTATGGTACAATGAAATTCATGTAATAGTCAAACTGGCCCTGGAATCATTTCTATTTTTTTAAATATTCAAATGGTATAAGAAATTCAGACTATGTATAACATTACATATGCATTTGAATATATAGCTAATAAACTGTGCACTACATAGAGAATATATAGTATATATTGATAGAGAAACTTTTCTGATAACCCAAAATTTACTCCTCTAAGGAGAATGAAGTTGTAATCTGAACATTTCTAAATTGCATCGTATGTCACTTTTTGTACTTCCCTCTGTTATAATACAAGGCTTCATCTGATATTATTGGAATATGGTTCAGCTCATCCATTTCTCCTATTTTTATGACAAAAGTTGTTCTAAAAATGGAGAGAGAGGACAGATTCAAAAATAAAAATATTAAATCATTCCTACTGCACAAAAGCTTATAGTTTAGAAAAAGAGAAAATGTTATAAATGCTCTACTGAAAGTAAGTAAAAAATATTGAGAGGTGCCTGCGTGGCTTAGTGGGTGAAGCACCCGACTTCAGCTCAGGTCATGATCTCAGAGTTTGTGGTTTTGAGTCCCATATCAGGCTCTGTGATGACAGCTCAGAGCCTGGAGCCTGCTTCAGATTCTGTGTCTCCCTCTCTTCCCCTTCCCTGCTCCCTCCCCCTCTCTGTCTGTCTCTCTCTCTCAAAAAGGAATAAAAAATACATATTGAGAAGTGTAGATCCCAGAGGAGTTAGTGATGATTCTGATTAACAGTCGAGAAAGGCTTCAAGAAGGACATAGTATTGATAGGTAGCTAGTGTGACCACATACTAAATAGCTTCAAACTATTATGATGGATTAATCCATCAGTTGACTTGTCGATGGATTTATTTACCTATGTTACTGTCTTCCTGGCATAAAAGGCTGTTTTCAGTGTACATGTGTATGGCAACAACTGGTTTTTATTCTTCCTCATTCTCATTTCTTTTAATTTATAGTAGACTAGAAAACCAAGTAATACATGTCAGGTCTACACAAGGAATAAAAACTAATTAGAATCTGGATGGCCACTTTAATGGCTCTGTTACATGTAAAGTGCAAGTATTTTAATTCATATACTTTACAATAACTATTTTAGGCATTCTGAGCACCTCTTTTCTTAATCACTCCTGCATTCCAATTGTAAGAGTTTGCTAATAGTTTACATCAGAGTAGGTAAAATAGAAATTGAAATTAGAATTTTTGGTCAACTATACTTCAAGATAAAATAAAATAAAATAAAATAATAATAAATAATAAAATAAATAAAAAGCACATTTTTTGGTGCTGATCTTACTGGGTCAAATGCAAATTTTACTCCTTAATGTATGACCTTGGAAAAGCTCTTGGCCTTTCTTGCGTCAGTTTCCTTATAAATGAAGTGGAAGTAATAATAGCAGCTATCTTATAAGGTTATCTGTGAAGGCTAATGGGGCTAAGATGTAGTGAGTGTTTAAAACCGGGTCTGGCACGGGGCACCTGAGTGGCTCAGTTGGTTAGGCATCTAACTTCAGCTCAGGTTGTAATCTCGTGGTTCATGAGTTTGAGCCCTGTGTCTGGCTCTGTACCTTATGTCCAGCTCTGTGCTGACAGCTCAGAGCCTGGAGTCTGCTTTGGATTCTGTGTCTCCCTCTCTCTTTCTCTGCCCCTTGCCCGCTCACACTCTGTCTCTTTCTCTCTCTCAAAAGTAAATAAACATAAAAAAAAATAGGCCTGGTGTATCGTAGGCACTATTTTTAACCATTTGCTATTATGTAGTGTGCTATAAAACTATTGGCGTCATTGTATTGTTACCAATTATGTCCCAAATAGTTTATAAACTCCTTGAGAACAGAAGCAAAGTCTTTCTGAGCTCATTCCCTAATGCTAAGGAATCTGAACTTTATTCTGTCATCTGGTCTCATGGTGAGTCACCAAAGGATTTCATGCAGGGAAGGCTGTAGTCACAGTTGAGTTTTGAAAAAATTAATTCTGGCAGCCAGGGGATGGTTTTGTAAAGAGTATGTAGTGGGTTGAATTGTGTCCCCCTAAAATTCATATCCACCCAGAACCTCAAAATGTGATCTTATTTAGAAACAGGGTCTGTGCAGATGTGATTAGTTAGGTCCAAGATGAGATCCTACTGGACTAGGGAAGGCCCTAAATTCAATGACTGGCATCCTTACCAGAAGCGGAAGAAAAATAGAGGCACAGAGAGAAGGCATGTAAGAACAGAGGCAGAAATTGGAGTTGTGCAGCCACAAGCCAAGGAATGCCAAGGATTGCCAGTGGTTGGAAGAGGCGAGGGAAGACTCTTCCCTGGCTCCTTCAGAAGGAGTGTGGCCTTGTAGACACTTTGATTTCAGACTTCTGCTTGTCAGAACTGTTAGAGAATAAATTTCTATTGTTTTAATCAAGAAACAAAAAGAAGGAAAAGAAAAAAATTGTTTTGATCTTTATGTAAGAGTAGCAGAGCAATTCTGTGTTCTCTTCTTCCTGGTAGCTTGTAGGTAGCTGTGATCATGTGACTACCACCTAGCCGATACACTGAGAGAGGAAGGGATGCGTGTGGTTTCTAGAGGACTTTAGGCTGTGAATATACTTCCCGTGCTCTCTGTTTGCTCTTCCTAGGCTGGATAATATGGCCCTAGTGGGTGGTAAAACCACAGAATGGAAAGTACTTGAAGGCTATGAATCACCCTGTGGAGAAGAGTCCTTCCCCTAAGCCTGCACTTTCAGCACCCGGGAACACAGTATGAGGCGTATATGATCGTACACGGTACGTGTGATTGTTGTTGTAACCCAGATCACCTAAATTACACAATATGTTATGAGGGTCTCGTTATGCGTGAAGTATATAATATATATTTATTAATAATTTTAATTTCATAGATTACACATATTACATTAAAAATGTTTTAATGTTCATTTATTTTTGATAGAGACAGACAGCACAAGTGGGAGAGGAGCAGAGAGAGACACAGAATCTGAAGCAGGCTCTAGGCTCTGAGCTGTCAGCACAGAGCCCGACACGGAGCTCAAACTCACCAACCCAAAATCATGACCTGAGCCAAAGTCAGATGCTTAACCAACATGAGCCACACAGGTGCATATTACATTTTATTGTTCAGTAATTTTACTCTTATTCTTAAATAGATTTTTTAAAGCTCTTTATTTATATACTTTTGTTTCTTGATTTAGTTACTTTTGATTTTTCTTCCAAGAAGTCCTGGGGAAGACAAACGCAATGACTGTATGGGATGAAGAGTTAGAATTCAGCTTTTAAATAAATTGACAAACTTAGTCAGATAATCAATTAGTAGCTGCAGACAGTTCAAGTTTCTTACCAGACGGGCTAGTAGTTTTGTAACCATAGAGCTCCAGTCCAGCCCATTAAATTTCACTTTCTTATTACAGGTTATGGGCCACAGATTGATGGACATACACAGATGCATATAATCAAAGACATGACTTCATGATTATGCTACTAACAGGTAAATCTTTGAAGTTTATAAATTAGATCAAATTACAATAAACTTTAAAGGCTTAGCATTTCAGGCAGCACTCTTGAGTCATTCAGATTTTCTCAGAACATTTCATGAACCATAGGCTGGATATCTTTTTGTACTAAAAATAAACTTTAACTAGACATTTAACTTTTTTAAAAGACGATTTTGTGAGTTCTGTATGAAGCCTGGACTTACAGCGGCACAGGATTTGACAAATAATGAGGTGAAAACTGCTTAACCAAAATTTTCAAATCTTCAAAAGAATTCTCCTCTGGTTTCTAACAGAAGTGCCTCCAGATCCTAGTCACAGCAAGAGGGCTGAGCGCCGCAGAAACACAATTCATATTCATAAAATAGGCTTTTCCTTGGTAAAGATGGCTTTACATCTCCTGTCATAACAAAGAAGAATTGCCAACTATTTATTTCAGTGTTCCTAATTGTTGTCAAAATGTGACCTAAAACTCTGACACAGAATTTTTCAAAGTCAGGCTTGCAGAAGGCACGCGCATTTATCAATGTTTATCCCGCGTTCACCTATGCGGCAGCACTTGTGAAGGTCTGTTTTTATTTAATTCTCAAGATTTTGTTGTTAATGGGAAAACCGTCTCATAAATTAGGGAAGTGCTCCATTACAAGGCTGACAGAGATTGATTTTGGTTCTGCTGGTGGTCACTACCGGCAAGCGAAGGCCGCGGGAACCGCAACTCCAGCCAATGCTCGTCACTTCAAAGGTGACCATGGGACAAGTGTTCATTACGAAGGGAGCGGAAGCTTGGCAACACCCCGCGCCGTGTGCGTTTGCAGCACTGAGCTGTATGGGCACGCCCCTCGCCGTCCAGTTACACGCGTTCGTGTGATAGAGTCATGTAACTCTGAAGAGTTTGCCCACAGATCTGACAAAAACGAACAGAACCAGTTAAAGGCTTCAGGCATCAAATGTAAAACAAGAAAAGGATCTTGGTTGAGGGGACAGCCATCACCCTGAAACTCCACAGAGTAAAATGGCGCTCGGCTCTAAGACAGTGGACCCAAAATATGAACTTAAAAAAATCGAACTTGGTCCAGCCATATGTTGTGAATACTTTCCTGAAATTCATGCAAAATAAGATTCAATCGGCTAGAATTGTAAGGTAATTGCAAAACAAAATAATATAATAAGGAAATGTCTGAATCTTTGTTCTTTGAAAAGGAAATCACAGTAAAGCTGAAAACTATGATTTTTTTTTGTTTTACTTTCCAGATGGACAACCCATTTGAATAAGAATTTTAATTCTTTAAAGATTTTTCAAAATAATTACTACCATCATTAAAGGACTTATTTAATGTGTTTAGAAAAATTCAGGTATATTTTCTGTCTAAAGTAACCAGCAAGTGACATTTTGGATCATAAACTACATCAGAAGTAAAAATAAGGTGTTTCTGGGTGGCTCATTTGGTTAAGCACCAGACTTGGGCTCAGGTCGTGATCTCGCGGTTCGTGAGTTTGAGCCCCCCTTCCAGCTCTTTGCTGATACCTATGAGCCAGGAGGCTCTTTGCTGGTATCTCAAAGCCAGGAGCCTGCTTCTGATGCTGTTTCTCCCTTTCTCTCTGCCCCTCTCCTGCTCACAGTGTGTCTCTCTCTATCAGAATATTTTTTTATGGCAGATTATATGCTTCCATAATTACATATGGCAGACTAATATAAAAGATAAAAATATGGAGGACATGGGCCTAGTAAAGTCCATGGTCTAAAAAAGTGTCTCGATTATGAGGCTTCTTGAAGATATTATTAAGAGATTAAACAAAATCCCCTAGATCTGATATGTTGCTTTCAAGGATTCAAAAGGACATTTTAAACATATGTAAATACTATATCAACTTAGCCTTCTGATATCAACTTACCTTACAGCTTCAAATGTGTGGTGTGCATATAACTAAAGAGACAGAATGGATCAGCTAGTTCTCCTGTGTCTCTTCTTGTCTTTCCCTACTTAGTAAATTAAATAATTACTAAAACACATCAACTCCCTTACAAAATCTGAAATAGAAGGGTAAATAGCTCACATTTTTTTCTTCAAAAATTATATTTGATCTTTATATTCAATAATATAAACACAAAACTATAATATGTTATTTACAGTTTTAGAGCTTTTGTTGGCTTTTCTCTGGACAGTAGAGTGCTAGGATATTTGTGTGTTGTGTAGACAATAAAACTTAACAATGTTTCTCTGGAACTGAACTCCATGACTCAGATTTTTCTATGAGGAAGGAGTAAAGTCAATTTTCTTAGGGGCAAATATAACCTGAAAGTGTTTTCAAGAGAAATAAAACTGTAATGCCCTAAAATCTAAAGCTCTTTTCTCTTTAAAAGTAACATCACAGGGCCTTGGGGTTATTATTATTATTATTTTTGCTTTGCATTGTTTTCAAAGTCACCTAATGGCAAGCATGGACTACACATTGACTACCACTGAGTTTTGTTAGCAGGCTTCATGAAATAGCACATTTGTTGGGAGCCAAGGATGAATATCACTATAGTTATTAAATTACTGTTCTTTAAAAAACATTAGACAAATAACAGGAAATCACGCTGTGCAGCAAGATAATATAATAAGGCTTCAATTATAAGAGTTACGAACAATAAGCGAGCCTCTAAATGGCAAAGTTGAAAGTGGCCTTTCATTGTAGCATAACGTTTTCATGGTTTAGAACTTAAATCACTGTTTCTTCAGCAACAACAACAACAACAAATAGAGTGCGTTTATCTATATGACACACACAATTTTTTATAAACCTATAGGGTAATAGGATTTGAGGGAAATTACTTTGTAGTTTAATTTAATGGATTCTACTGGCAGCTGCATTTTAGTTTCTAGTGACTGGACATTTTATCAGCTTTGCTAGTTACAAAGGATCCAAATTTCATGTCTCTTTTGGGCTTAATTTACTTTTTAGAATATGGTTTCAAGGGAGACTGAAAATGTGGATGTCACATGGACATTGGATAGAATGACAAGATTATACCTACCAACCTTTATGGGCAGGAGTATATGACATGTGAAAATTTCTAAAAAGTTTATAAATTCAAAAGTCTTCTGCTATCATAATAACTTGATCATTCTCATTCATTTGATGTAGCAATGATTAGCCTTCACTTATCTTTTAATTACCTCACTGACTAGAAAAATCCTTCTCAAGCATCCACTACCTCTGAAAACATTCTGAGTCTTCTTACAAAACTAATTTCTTATTCCTGTGCTCCAGTAACTCCCCTACATTCTGCGACAGCTTCTATGGAAATAATAATAACTATCTTTCTTGATCATTGGCTCTATGCCAGGCATGGGTGTGTTATTTCATTTGCTTCAACAACGTCATATATAGAGATGAGCACGACTGATGTTCTCATTTCACAATGAGGAAGACTTGCTAAGGCTGGGCTGAAAAGTTATCAGCCAAGATGCATGGAAGCTGGGTCTGTACTCCAGATCTTTCTAATTTCAGAACTCATTCTCCTTGATCATTCTTGTATATTGTTTGTCATGTTAGTCCCAGGTATGAAATCATATAGATTTAGTTCAGGGGTAATCTGAGTCATAAATAACATCTATGTTGGTGAGGCCTTCTATTTTCCATTGTCCGTTTAAAATAAAACAAAACAGTACACCACCACCACTACCAACAGCAACATCAGACAAAGCCTCTGTACCATGCTTCTCTATACCCATAGGCTAAGTAACTTCCAAGGAGTTTCCTGAGCCCTGTATGAGAAGTTAGCAGGGGACGTTTGGGAGTGTACATTGTCATGTGTGGTGGTTTGCATTATCAACCCCAATTTGACTCCTCCATTCATAAATCCTTTTGTCCTGGCCTCATCATGGGTAGAGTATATATTCCCCCTCCCCTGACTTGGAGCTTGGGTATGTGACCTAGTCTGGCTAATAATAAACAGGCAATTGATGGTGTGCCAGTTTCATGTCTGGGCCATAAGAGATCTCACATGTTTCTGCTTGCTGTCATTGCCCTAAGAATATGACAAGGCTAGCCTGCTGGCTCCAGGAGGATATGGAGCAAAGCTGCCCAGCTGAACACAATGCAGAGAAGCTGAAACCCAGCCGGACCACAGGCATGTAAGCAATAATAGGTATGTTGCTTTAAGCCTCTGGGTTTGAAGGACATTGCTGTGTACCCATATTTGTGACTAACTCATCATGTGCAAAGAGAATCACAGTGAGTTAGTATTAGTTTAGCACTTACTACTTTCAGCAAATAAAATAAAGATAGCATTATATTGGTCAGTAATGCTTTGCCACTATGATATTTTGATTCCTAATATTTCTAAACATTATCTTGATAAGTAAGAGAAAGTCACGGAGCTCATGAACATGCTTTTTTGATCTGGTTGAAGCCTCTGTTTCTGACAGAACAAACTCCTGTCATATAATATCGCTCCTTGAGGGAAGATATATTGAGAGTGAATTCAATGTGATCCCTCACAAGGAATCAATATTATAAAGTTACATGACCCAAATGGGACACTAAAATCATATTCACTACTCTCTATATCCCTAGCTAACTCATAGAACCTTCAGTAGTGACTCTCAGGAATTAAAACTGATATGTCCCAATGCCCAAAGTTCTCAGGATAAATTCCCATAAAATCTTAGCCTAAGTTCAAGAGGAGACAACAAAGGTAAAAGAACAGTTATGGTCCTGTTCCTGTGGCCAAAGTGCTGCCTCTTAGATTAGCCTGTGAAGACAAAGATATTTTAACTTCTGGCTTTATGTGTTGGCTTGCCCTTCAATGCAGCTCAGAAATCCTGCTAAATGTCTCAGACTGGCCTCTTTGGTAATCATCCCAGCATGTATTCCAAAGCTTCATTACTATTCTGAGACTTCTTTCTTCTTCCACCACTCCTTTTTTTTTTAATTCGGAATGATGCCTTTTATTTTTGTTTCACATAGAAAATGGAGGTTACATGAACTACCTCCATTTTCTGCCCTTTCATTTGTACACCTATTAACATTGGCCCCAATTTCAGAAATTCTTCCTATACAAGTCTTCTCTTCTAATGCAATGCTAATTTATTCATATGAGCTCTTGATTCCTGAGTCTTCGACCTTTCATTTTTCACTGAATCCTTTAGTACAGGAGCATGCTGACGAATCTTCCATTTCCACACACTTCCCCACTCACTCTCCTCTTTAGCCATCTCCATATAGCTTTGCTTTAAAACCAGCTTACAGAAAGAGTAGGATAAACTTCCATTTATCCTACCTTAATAGTGTTATTCGTATCAGGCTAATTTTCTACCAGATAAAAATACAAAAGTGGAATAAAATATATAAAAAAAGTGCTTAGAAGTACCACAGAAGAACCAATGGAAAAGATCTAAGGAGCCATAATTCTAGAAAGAAGAGGACACACAGAGGGAGTTTTTCACTAATACTTGCTGTTTTACCAGGAGTGATTCACCACTTCTTGCTACAGAAAATAGACTTCTTTTAAAAATCGGCAGCCTCTCTGGGCTGAGGAGAAAGAGGTTGGAGTGAGGGGCTTCCAAAGCAGCAAATACTTGAGAGAGGAAATCGTCCAAAAGAGTAACCTGCACACGATTAAACCCAGAAACGGAATATTATTTGGCAATAAAATAGAATAAAGTGTTTACATGACATGACATGCCTGTTGTAATTCATCAGGTAACCATGAGATTAATATTAAATAAATTTTCAGGAAGCCAATTAATAAAAGAGAAAAATGAAACAAAAATACTTGAATCATCCAAAGTAGTAGATAATGGAGAAAGGATAGGACAAAGCAAATATGGAAAGAACAGAAAATAAACAAACAAAAAGAAATTCAAATTACTTATGTTAATACTTACATGAAATGTAAATGGAATAAATAACTCACTTCAATTCCAAAGACTGTCAGACTGAAATAAAAAGGAAAATACAAATATGCTGTTGATAAGAAACTTATGATAAATAGGGCAAATAAAAATTTAAGAAAAATATTAAATATGAAAAAAACTAATAGAAGAAAGCTAGGGTAGCTACATTAAGCATAGAAAAGGTGAACTTTAAGGCAAAATCATTATAGGATATAAAGAGGAACACTTAATTTTTAAAAGGATCAATTGAATAGAAAGATATAGTAATCCTAGGTGCATACAGTTAACACATGACAACATTTCTAAAGCAGAAATTACAGCAACAAGAGGAGAATTAGAGGCACCTGGGTGGCTCAGTTGGTTAAGCTCTTGATTTTGACCCGGGACCTACTCTTGATTTTGGCTCACAGAGCTCACAGTTCATGGGGCTCTGTGCTGAAGTCATGGAGCCTCTTTGGGATTCTCTCTCCTCTCTCTGTGCTCCTCTTTTACTCATGGTCTCTCTCTCTCTCTCTTTATCAAAATAAATAAACATGCTTAAAAAAAGAGAATTAGACAAATCTACAATCCTATTTTGAGAGTTAAGCATACTACTTGCAGTAATTGTAAAAGAATGGCAGAAAAATATATTAGTAAGATTAAACTTGATTTGAGCAACATAAATGAACAATTTGAACTAATTATTATATTCAAGCACTATATCCACCAGTGGCAGAATCCCTATTCTTTTCAAGTACTAAGACACATATATCTGAGTAGATTTAGACATAGTAAGTGAATGTGTAACAAACTGATAAACAAGAAAGAAAAAGAATGAAAACATTTCAGTAATCTAAAAGAAGTCGAAAGAGAAATGATGGGGCCAAGACAAATGAAAAAGGTATAAAATAAAATTTAAAAGGAGACAGTAATTATAGAATTATATAGTATTATATACGATATAAATTGGATAAATATTTCCATTTTTATGAATAGGGAAATTCACGTCTGTTAACATGTCCTTTCTGTTTAAGTTGTTCTAAGGATTCTATAAAACTCCCCTAAAAGGATTCCAGTACTTTATTCAAGTTTTATGCGCAGACTGACAAGCTGATCTTATATTTAGTTGAAAAGCAAAGACCCAAACATAGCTAATATAATATCGGAAAGCATTAATGAAGGAGGATGAATACTACCTGGCTTAAAGAGTGACTCTGAATGATAAAGTTACAGGAATTAAGACAGTATTGTATTGGTGTAAGAATAGACAAGAAGACAAAGAAACCCACATAGGCAATGAGGAAAGAGAACCATCCACATACTGTCACAGATGTGAAAGGACTTATTTTCCAAAAATGGAGCTGATTCTTAAACCTATATGGAAAAAAAAAAACTTGAGGTAGACAAGGTATATAGTAAATAGTACACACAAATATTAATAACTTGAACTTTGTGAAAATTAAAAATTTCTCTTTCCTAAAACTCTATTAAGGGATAGAAAGAGCAAGTCATGATAGAGGAGAATGTATCTGTGATTCATATATTGAAAAAAGACACATATTCAGAATATATACAGAACTTCGCAACAAAGCAATAATAGAACAGTAGGCCATCAAAAATGAAAACTGTCAGAAGATTTGCATGTGTATTTAACAAATGATTGCTAACAAAATTAGGCTTCAGAAAGGCAAATTAAAATCACAATGAAACAGCAGACAAGTGTCAGACTGGCAAAAATAAGAAGAGATGGAAAACACAAGTGTTGGCAAAGATACAGAACAACTCTCATACTTTGCTGATGGGAGTGTTAATTAGTGTGACCACTTTGGAAAGTTTTTGTGTTTTCTTATTAAAACTAGACATATGCCTACATTCCTATCTAACAATTTCATTCTTAGATATACACCCAAGAGAAAGGAGTACATAGCTCCCAAAAGATAAGGATTAAGAATGTTAATTGCAGGGGCGCCTGGGTGGCTCAGTCGGTTAAGCATCCGACTTTGGTTCAGGTCATGGTCTCACGGACTCTGTGCTGACAGCCAGCTCAGAGCCTGGAGCCTGCTCCGGATTCTGTATCTCCCTCTCTCTCTGACCCTCCCCTGCTCACGTTGCCTTTCTCTCTCTCTCAGAAATAAATAAAACATTTAAAAAATTTTTAAAAAAAAGAAATAACAGTTTAAAATTCTTGAGTATATTCATACCATGGAATACAATGGAATACAAAAGAGCAAATTATAGCTACATGCGGCGACATATGTTTTGTAGTCAAAATTCGAGAAAAGGAAGCTAGACACAAAAGAGTATGTTTTACACAATCCTATTTGGATGAGGTTGAAGAACAAGCAAATGTGATCTGTCATGATAGAAATCAGTAGAGTGGTGGTCTCCTTGGGTTGGGAGGGTGTGACTGGGAGGCGGCACAGGGAGACTTCTGAGGTGCTGGAAATTTCCTGTCTTGAATTGGGTGGTTGTAACTCAAGCGTATCTGAACGTAAACATTCCCTGAGCCTTTCCCCTGCAGCTCCATCTCTTTTTTTTTTTTATAAACTGCATTTACTCTCTCTCGATGTCTCACTGTGACCACCTCACTATCTGCTGCGTCCAGGTTCACCTCTCTCCATGCCACTGAATCTGCTATACTAATTAGGTTAATTAATCATGACCCTTTCACAAAATGCAAAGGGTATTGAAACATTTCGATACTCCTTAACCTGTCTGCTGCATTTCCAATCATGTATTGCTCGTCACTCCCTCACCACTGCTCACTCACCAGACTACTAGCTTCGGCCACCTTCCTGCCCTTTCATGTTCTCGTAAGGAGTAAGGACTTGGCCAGAGTTTCTGATAGCACAGAGGTCGCCTTTGTGCACATTATTTTAAAATGCCCCCTCTGGGCAGATGGATTACAATGAGGCATTTGCTCTGAACAAATGAATTAGCAAAAGGACTTCTCCTTTTGATCTGAACCTGCTGTGCTGCAGGGAAGATGGGCTTGCAAATGGACAGAGCCATATTTCAGCCTTCTCTTTTTCTTTACCCCTTGGCTGGAAGCCCTTGTGTGGATTTTCACCTATATAGCTCTTCCTTGTGATACCAGGCCTGGAATAAGTTCATCAAAATCTTACTCATTATGTGAGGCTCATTTCAAGTGTGAACTTGTCTGTGATACAGTCCCAGCTGTCCCCAACCCTAGAATAGACATCCATTCCTCAGTTTATTCTGCCATTCCACACAAAAGCAGCTGACCCATTATACTGCGATTGCTTGCATTCCAATCTGAGCTGTAACCCATAAGGGCCAACGACGTGCCTTTTCAATTTTGTAAATTCAGCAACATACACATAATGCAGCCTCTAAAGGTAATCAGTAAACATGTTTTGAATGAATTGATGAATAAATCCAGAGGCAAATAAAGACAAAAAAATAATGTCCTCAAGAAAAATACAGTGATTTAAATGGCAGCATCAGATCCAGTTTAGGAAAATTGAAAGGTTGAGAGTTTTTGCAAGTTAAAGGACTTACAAAGAATAAAAGGACATGTTAAAGTAATGGATGAGGTGTTAGTCTAAAGGAAATACTTAAAGCCACAGGAAGTTCACCTCACTGATATTTATTCAGTATGCTTAATGGATATGATATACTCTACCTTTCAATGTCTGATAGTTAACAAACTAAATAATAAAAATTTGTCTATCCGAATGTGGCTTAGTCTATGAATCCTCTACAAAAGGAAATTGTTGGATGTCCAAAGTAGGGCCATATCATTTTCCATTTTCAGATACGGCAGCAACAGAGTGCTGAGTAAAGTTTACTAACCCATCCCCAAATGCTCCTATATAAAGATGCAACACTAGACTCACTGGCAAGAAAATATGTAACAGCACAGAAACTGAGATTTTGAAGAGATTTTGCAATATTTCAAGAATTTGTGTTTTGAATTTCATTTCTGCAGCAATTCCTATGAGTAAAATTCATCTTTCTAATTTTAAGAACATTAAACAATTACATTAAAACTTTCGTAGGAGCCCATTGATTATACAAGACCCCGTGCCAGACACAATAGGTGACAAGAGTAAATAAGTTGTTAAGGCATTCCCCATCTCAAGGGAGGGAGAGACATATACAAATAGATCAATGATTTGAGGCACAGACATTACTTGGCTTGACCTTCTGCTACATCCCCTATCAATGGTGAAAACTTGACAGATTACACCACCACCAGTTGTAAAAAAACTTATATCAAATTCTTATTAAAAGCAGATAGCCATTTAACTATTATTTTGGAACAATTCTGTGGACTGAATTCTTCCCATGTTGGATTCTTGGTAAAAGACATTTTGAAAACAGACTCCTTAGTAGTGGAGTCCCCACAATAATGAACATTCCCACATCTGGCTTCCCTCCTCCCATATTGATTAAACAAAGAAAGCTGATCTTCGAATCTTTACTGTGGTTCACGCTCATAAGTTCATCTGTCATGTGACATCTCAGGAGGAATTCAATGCACAGTATCAGTGCTGTGGCTCTTCACTTATATTGGCTCTTCCTTTGCACTTAACGCTGGGACATGTCCGTGACATCTTTTCAGTGTGAGGAGATTATTTCACTCTCACTGACTCTTATTCTGCTTCTACTTTTACTTCTACCTCTTAGGTTCAGAATTCTTAGCCTTCTTGAACAGATGAACTGCAGCAATTTCTCCTCCTCTAAAAGTTCTACATTTGAGGTGCACTCAGACACAGAAGTATAGTGGGGCACAGATGTGAAAGTTGACGATTTAGAGGAGCTTTGAGAATTCTTCTTCTCTGCGCTCCTGTCTCAGGAAAGCATCCCATATGGCTGCTCTCAAAGCTTTAATCTTTCCCCTCGCTGTAAGTGCAATCTACCAAAAATATGCTTTCTTTTAAACTCTGAATGAAGAGAACGAGAGAGAAGCTGGAAGAGAGTGAGAGCTAGGACAACAATTCCTGTCAATTTATATAGAGAAAATTAAGTTTTAGAAAGGATTTTTTCTTGGGAGATAAGCAATGAAGTTTTACTCAGAATGCTTTGTGTTGTCTGCCATGTAAAAAAAAAAGTTATTATGATTGTACTTAGGTAATTACCTGTGCTTTACAGGGAAAAATATTCGGAATCGCTTTCTTCATGATTAGGTTATTTTCAAGTTTTTCTGAAATAATGAGACTGATAGCAATTTGAAGTATAGGAAGGAAATGAACTCTTCTGATTGAGATAATGACATTTTGCTCAAGTTAGGTTTTGTTCTTCCTGTTTTGGTGTGTGTTGTTTCTTTTTAGAATATTACTGAAGGTTCTTAGGTGAGGAATAGGTATAATATTATTTATAGTGAGAATAGGGTCCTAATCTATGCTTTTAAAGTACCAGAGGGATGGATGCAAAGATACTGTAAAGATAGAACTGACGGTGTCAAGGAATTAATTGTCTGAAGAAAGAGAGAGTGGTAGTCTTGCGTGAGAGACTAGGAAAACAGAAAGAACTGTTTTGAAGGAGAGACAACATGTAGAGCTTGAAAGTGCTCCAGCTCCCCCATGAGAGGCATTTCAGAATGCAGTGAAAACACAGGTCAGAGGGTTAGGTAATAAGACACACCTAGAGACAAAGGTTTCATAGTCTTTTTCATGGAAGTGAAAATTAAAATGGTGGCGAGTGTTTGAAATCGCTACAGTGTATAAGGAGAGAGAACAGTGGATGCAAACGTGGGAGGGATAGTAGGAGAAAAGATCATAGCCTTTGGAAGATGATCAAAATGCCGATTTGCAAATGGCAAGTGAGAGGAGACACTGAGTGAACTATGTCAATGATGTCAGGCATTCAGAAAATTGGACAACCGGTGATGTATTGAAGAGGAATCATGGTCTAGGAAGTGCTAGCATGAGGAAAAGCTGAAATACTCAAAAACTGATGAGAAAGAGTTGGACAGAGTAAGTCTGTATGCTAGACAGGTGAGATAAGTGTTGAAGAAGGATTCCAGAGAACAACATGGCATCAATTATCACAAATAGAATGCTCATCTTAAAAAGAAGTGGTTTCTTTTTTCTTTTTCTGACTTTTGGGGGAAAAGGGCAAAAATAATGGTGTTTATGCAAAAGGAGAAAGTGAACAATAGGGAAAAGATCTGAAGTTAGTTCTTATCCAAATTTTCGATATAGTGGGAATTGAAGGTAACTGCTCAGGGAAATGTGATATTATATACATTTGAGGGTTTGTGGCAAGATGAATGATTGGTCTAGCTGATGATCAAAGAAGGAGTAAAAGATTGAGAGTAGCTTTAGAATCCAATGAGAACTGGCTAGAATGAATTTAAAATGTAACCATTTTAGGGGCACCTGGGTGGCTCAGTCGGTTAAACGTCTTATTACTTCGACTGAGGTCATGATCTCACGGTTTGTGGGTTTGAGTCCTGAACTCATGGTTCATGGGTTCAAGCCCCTCATTGGGCTCTGTGCTGACAGCTCAGAACCTGGACCCTGCTTCAGATTCTGTGTCTCCCTCTCTCTCTCTGCCCCTCTCCCACTCATGCTCTGTCTCTCTCTCAAAAATAAATAAACTTTGAAAAAATTTTAAAAAAATAAAGTGTAACCATTTCAAATGCTTTTCTCCCCAGAAAAACTTACAACTCAAGAGCCAGGATTAAAACAAAATGTGCATTTGAGTCTATTCAACATTGGGTGAAGATATCAAAATACAGCAAAAAACCAAATGGAATATGGAATTATGTGGGGAGGAATATTAACCTGTCTTAATGAATAGAGTCACTAGATTCAAAATTATAATAAAGAAATTCAAAAGACCAGGAAAAATAAGAAATTTAAGATCCAAGGGTGCTTGGATGGCTCAGTTGGTTAAGTGTTTACTCTTGATTTTGGCTTAGGTCATTATCTCAAAGTCATGAGATCAAGCCCCACATTGTGTTCTGCACCTAGATTCTGTCTCTCTCTCTCTCTCTTTCTGCCCCTCCCCACCACTCTCAAGGAAAGGAAGGAAGGAAGGAAGGAAGGAAGAAAGGAAGGAAGGAAGGAAGGAAGGAAAGGAGTTGATGATTTAATAAAGTAATAAAATTTTCAAATATTTATGGTTAATAGAAATTACAAAATGATAAATTCATAACAGATTTCTGACAGTATATTCTTTTCAGTAAAAACTGAATGCTAAGAAAAAAAGCAATTTAGAAGTGGATCAGAAATTCCTTCAGCAAAACAAAACAGAATATAGAGGTGGTGGGGGACTACTACAGAGCTACTCACATTGCCCCATAGGAAGAAGACAATGGAAAGAATGTCCTTAACGTAAATGAGATTTATAAGAATCTTGCCAAAAATCAAAGTAGTCTGAACTCTTCCCAAAGTTGCCCTCAGAAATACTTGAAAGAAAAAGTGGGAAGATACTGTATTAAGCAGGAGCAGATGCTAACACTGTACTAGAACAATAAGCAACAAGGAGAAACCACCTCCAGCATGACACATTGCTACTTGATAGAGTACATCTTGCAATTTCAACAGAAGGAAACTCAGGGATTTGGATGGAATAAGAGAAACAGGAAGCAGGTGCAGAAGCAGAAGGTCTCCTCCAGTCTTTAAAAGGGGAGCCTACCAAATCTTTATTCCTATTTAAGTAGACAGGAAGTGGCTTATCTATGAGAGACTAACTAAAATATTTTCTTCATTTTCATCCAAAATAAGAATTTCTATTGGTAAATGCAACTGAGGAAGATGTAAAGGCTGAAGCTGTTTGCAGTAGAATATCATGAAGTTCTTTACAGCTTGAAGTGAAGAAAAGGGAACAAAAATAAGGGATGGAGGGATTGAGAGATGGAGAAAATGAGGTGGGGGTCAATGAACTTTGCATAGAGAATAGAAGATTTTTCTGGAAGGAACAGACTTGGAAAAGAAAGAGGTTATCATTGGAGAACAGGGTTTTAGCATCAGATATTTCTGAATTAGGTGATCAGAGTCTAAGGTTTTGCTGTGGGAAGTGGAGGCACAATGGAAAAAGTCGTAGACGGAATAAGTATACATGGGTGTGTCAAATGTGTCCTTCATGTCTAATTTGAAGTCCACATGTACGATGAAGTTGTACATGTTGGAGTGGAAAAGAATAGGAGTCTAGAAGTCCTCATTAATACATTAAGTGGTCAAAATAATTAGAACAAACAAAAACAAAAACACCTGCCAGTTTCTTTCATCCTTGCCAGGAAGGGTTAATTGTTCATCCCCCATTAAACCCCAGCATTCCTTTCTTGATAAAGCAGCCACAAACGTAGGATACAATGAAAGTAGTCACAACTCTTATTATATATTCGATGGCTTTCCAATAAGTTGGTTTTCAAATGCCCTGAACTGGCACACTGGGTGTGTAGAAGGCACTGACAATAAGGTTCCTGTGCGGGCAGGTCCCAGTGTCACCAAGGAGATGGCTCACCCACCGTGAAATAACAAGAAGATAATGAATGCCACCACTGTTTAATGACTCTACAAGCAAAGTGGAAGTCACACACTTTGGAGGATGAGTGAAAGAAGGAGCAATGTGAGGGAGAAAGCAAGGACATGTGTTATTAGGAGTCCTAGGGAGTGGTAGAACTGCTTGTACACTAATCTAACACTGACAGCGTTTTTTGACACTCGGTCCCAGCACAATGCAGTAAATCAAATTTTGATTAAGTTCAGTACTATGTCTTCATAGAGACTCACCTTCGGCAGGTAGGTTCATATACGCCATGGGACTATTCGCACTAATTTTTCAGCTGTCGTTAGTCTTTCTTGTGGAATGCAGATGGAAGCAAATAGGGGTCCAATACATTGGCAGGGAAGCTATAAAATTTAGTGCATTATAAGGAAAGGTTTTGAGCCTAGAGGTTTCAGTGAGTGACAGTTGGTGACCGGCAATCGGGAAGGGAGAGAGGATGCTATAACTGAAGGTATGAGCCTCAAAGGAGGTCTTGCAGAAAGAATCCAGAGCCTTGTAGGAGCTCCAGGCAAGAGAGGAGACAAGTACTCCATCTTCTGGCAAGGAAGCACAGGGGCTGTACCAGAAAAGACTTACTTCCGTTTGAAAGGACTGATTTAAGAAACATCCTGTTTCATTTAAATCAAAGAGGTGGCAAAGACGAAGCTGAAAATATGAAAACGTTAACGGACAACAGAATAAATTTTTCAAAGGCCGATGAAGCTGATGTTCAGACCAGATTTCAAGAGATTTCTGCCCAAAAGGTGGGATGATTGCTTCTGATGCAGAAGTCCGAAATAATTCACTCAGTGATCCCGAACTTTACAGGGAAGGAGCTCCGCCAAATCGTGGGGGGAACCATTTTTTCAGAGGCCTCTAAAATGCACCTCATAGCGACACCTGGTGGGCTCAGTCGGTGGAGCATGTGACTCCTGATGGGGTTGTGAAGTCAGGCGCCATGCTGGGTGTAGAGATTACTTAAAAATAAAATAAAATGCACCTCATATATACATTTTCTCTCTTTTATTAGACTAAAGAGCTAGTTACTCATTTGCATCTATCTATTGATTTTGATGTCTACTCTTTTATATTCCGACCTGAAGTTGTACTCCTATCTTTGACTGCAAGGGTTACATTTTAGATAATATCAGTAAAAGGCAGAGGACTTGTATTAATACAATACTTGGTCCTAGATATAGGCAATAAAAAAGGAATTATAATGATAAGCATAACAATAATAGTAGAACAGTGTCTTCTTTACCCATTGTTAGCGTACACTACACATTCATTAGCAATTCCCTTTGATTAGACATTGTTTTGTCTCTTTATTTCTCAATCAGGAGGATTGGTCTTCTAACTAAGATTAAGGTAATTGTGTTCTCCATCCAGGAAATTGGAAATGAGGACTGAGACTAAGGGTTCAGCAAGTCAGTATGGGCTGATCTCCTAAAAAGAAAAGGTATTAAATTTGAGGCCATGTGTAGTGCATGCTTGGTGACATCCAAAAGGATTATGGAGTGCGTTTTTGTCAGAGGCCTTCAGCGCTGGTGCTAAAGGTGAGGTGAAAGGTAAGTCATTTTATCGAAGACTCAGGAGTGCTGTCTATTCTTTTAATGATTGGAAACGTATCTGGCAAGTAAAATAAAAATGTAAATCATAATCTACATAAGTGGGCAGGCCCCCAAATAGTGATTCAAATAATAGAAAGGCTCCAGGGCACCCCCTGATTATCTTAGTTTAGGTATTATAGAGTCAGGTTTGACCAACATTTACTGGGGGCCGACAGTGCAGCCTGTCACCTTATCTCCTCCCCATTACACTTCCTGCCCTTGCTCTCCTCACAAGGGGTAAATGATTTCCAACATCTCAGAACGAGATTCAGGCCCTTTGACTTCAAGCTTTGTACTTTTTCTACTCTTTCTGGCTATCACTCAAGACAAAAGTTTATTCTGAAGTAGAAAACTAACTGATTCTTAGAGTGATAACATCTACTTATTAGCAGTGCTATTTCCTATTTCTTTATTGAATATCTTCCTCATTCCACAATGATGGAACAGCCAAAGCAAATAGGTATGAAAATTGGGGCAAGGAGCGAATTAAAGTAGGAAACTCAATCAAAATCAGAAGTAAGATTCATCATTCCCTTTTATTGCAGGTGGAAGGGTTTTAAGCTTACTAGCAGTCAGGTAGAGAGGGAGAGGGAGGGCAAGTTTAATACTGTGTACTTGCCCTGTTATAGCATTTTGCACACTGTATTACATTTTTTGTTTCCTTGTTTCAGTTGCCATGTAAAGTATGATTTAAAAAAAGTTAATGTCTTCTTTTCAAATACATCTCCAGCACTTCTCACTCTTCTTAGTACACAGTGGAATCTCAATAAATATTTGTTGACTAAATGAAAGAATTAATGAATGACTAAGTGAATAACCAGGAAAGCAATCAATCATCCTATAAAAATACTTAATGAATTGTAGGAATTAGCTCTTGAATATCCTTCACCAAACTGTAGCTCATAAATTAGTGTTGCTTTGTACCTTTCTCTTTCATAAATTCACCGTCAGTAAAGCTCTTTTTCCCCCAGACTTCTTCTCATCCTTAATGTTCAATACAAATTGAAAGGTATCCAAAATTTTCCTCTCTCTGTTTTTGTTTTTAGCCAAATAAAGAGCTAATCCCTATGAGATTTTTAGTCCTCAAGTGTAGACATAAGTTTGAACAAAAAGAAAACACCAATATTCAGCCACATTTCCAACAAAATGACTATTTTACATATTTAGTGATATATTTTATTGACCTTAGCCAGGCAGTAAGCTGCCCTCCAAATATCACTGAAGAGATTGGAATGCACGGCCAGGTCCTCAGTGTTGGACAGTTTCATTTTCCCACAGCATTTAGAGAATATTTAGTACTCAAAAAATTCATGTCATGAGCAACTTACGGTAGAAACCGTGAACAAACTTATCAGAGGGTATGCTTTTCCCTTCTAAAGCTTTACAATGCCAGAAATCAGAAGAATTCTGTATATTTTCCTCTCTTGTTTCCAAATTAGGCAGATTATTCTGATCCAATATTAAGGCTACCACTTATTTAGAAATTATATTGACTTTGACACATATGCAACAAGTTTTTTCCTCATAGAACAACATTTTCAAATGTATACAATCCTTGGAAGTTTTCACAAATGTTTTAAATTGCCTTGATTCAATAAACACCATATTTGTTATTGAAGCACAATAGCTATTAGACAATTAGACAATGTAGTTTTATTCTGGGCTTATAAGGGATCTTCAAAGATAAAGTGGCATTTTCTCAAGAAGTCATAAAGAAAATAAACTTATACCATTTTCCCCAAAGAAAACGAACAAAAAAAAAATGTGCAGTTAAAATACCCCATCTTTCTTGCCCACTGTTCCATTTTGCTTTGCTATTTCCCAAATATTGATATGCAAATGATACAATAAAGAATAAACTTTCTTAACTTTGTACAGCCAAACATTTCCTTAAATTTCACAAATTAGAAAAGTATGTGTATTCACTATTGTACAAATTGTTCTGTGAAATAACTCTAAAAATCAGAGTTTATATGCTACATTTGTATGCGGTTGTGTGGTTTCTTAAGAAAGACTTCAGCAGCTCATAATGTGGTAGTTATTAAGAAAGCAGAATTTTTTCCATGAATAGTGAAGGGGCATGTTTATAAAATCCATACTACAGAAAGAGCTAGTACATGAAGTAGAGGGGCATGACTCTTTAGGATTTGCTTTTGCTTCCTTCTCTTTCTAAACACTTACTAGAGACTATCATTAACTCACATGACTTTTTAGACTAAGGTGTTGATATAAGATTCTTGGATAAGTCCAATGAAAATTTCATTATTGCCAATTAGAATTCTCTAGTGAGGTTTAAACCAGTAATGATTTTCAATTTAGTAGAATTTAAAATAAGATAGATGTAGATTTTACAACACAAATATGCCGGCTCTCTTTTCAATAGTTTCTAGTTCATTAAAACTTCACCAACGTATACATATATTTGAGACCACAATTAGTTTCTCTGAATTTGAGAATCTACTACTCACTGACAGTAACTGGGTTTCCATTAGTGCCCTCTGAAATGTTTATATTAAATCTGTTAAAAGCTCTCAGTATTATGATGATTTCTTGAAACTTAACAGTGATTTTTCTTTTTGTGATTTTCATGAATTTACACGGTAAATGACTAACCACAAATTGTTTAAGAATTCTTTGCTTTCATTTAAACTCTCTAGTCTCTAACCTCTAATTTCTGGAGAAGAAAAAAAAAAAAAAGGCTCTAATACATGAGCCAAGGTCTGTTCTGGCTTGGGTTGCAAAATTCTATGAGGAAGAATCCAAAGCAAACCAGAAAACTTTCACTTCATTACAACTGCATTAGGGTAAGAAGCCTAGTCTCCTCTCATAGTTGTTTTATGAGGTGATAATGAGGGGAAAATTCTCTGGCCTAGACAATAACACATATTTTAAAGTGGGTTAGAACACATCATTTCAACAGACTCAATTCAATGATAAAAGGGGATTGAATGACATCTTCTGGTTGAGAATAAATTGACCTTTTTAAGATAAAATAAAGAGCCGAAGCATAATAATTAATTTATCAAATTAAAAGTTATATTAAAAAAAAAAGAAAGCCTAAAGTTTTTCCTTATACCCATAAGGATTGCTGTCTTCCAGTATATCACTTTGGCATTCTTAACATTTGGAGATGAAAAAAACTGAATTCAGTATTGATAACTCCTTCAAATTATGTACAATATTGTCCATACTATTGCATAATGTGCTGATGTAATGTAATTCCCAGAGGAAAAATATATTGTCACTGTTGGTAAAGCTATTGAAGATGAGACATGGAGGGTATAAAATAAGTTACTTACACTGTAAAATGCAGATTACAGTTCTCTTTGCTTAAAGTAATGTGCTTATCACCTTATTAATATTTTCATTGTAGAGATTAAGAGAGGAAGAAGAAACTATTAGTACCATCTCTTGGAGAAACTGATGACGACCACAATAAATTTTGTGTATTTTCCTGCCATCCTTTCTCTCCTTTCCTATCACCTAGCAGAATTTTTTTTTTAAATACACAGAACCTTTCATTGGGTACCTCATGGAGATATTAACAGATATAATAGTAATAATTCTGACTGGACATAACAACCTAATGATAATAACAATCAATAACATAATATTGTCACCATGTGTAGTTTTAAAATTTAACAGCACTTTCATATGCATCATCCCATATGTCCTCACTCCAATTCTGGAAGAAAACTGAGGCTCGGTAAGTGGATTCACTCATTTGATGAATCATACATTGACTAAGTAAAGGAGCTCAGAAAGGAATCTCCCCAAATGTAACTGAATACAACTAAAAGATATATTACACAGTTTTTTGAAAAAGACTTGGTCTCACTTATATACTTCCAAAGAAATCTTTTCTTACATAAGAATAGCAGGTACTCAGCAATATTTAAAGAATTAATAAATGAATCATTAATGAATCAAACCATCCACTCACTTCAACACTACCTTAAGTGAGTTTCGAGGGATATGAGTTTCTTTTACATCAAAAAGTACAGGGAGATCTGGAGAAGACAACATCACATAGGATCTATAGCACAAACCATCCTAGTTAAAAAAAAAAAATCTTTCATTCTTTCATTTATTCAAATAGGCATTCAAATTGGAGACTGACAATAGAAAAAAAAATTAAGGGTACAAACTTTTTTGGTTCCAATTCACACCATTCAAATGGAAATAATTTTCTCCTCTTAGAAAGTACTAAATATATTTCAGACCATAAGACATTCTTGAAATCCATAAATAAGACCCAAAATATAGTAACTTAAATAATCCTATGAACTGTAACCTTAAAAACACTGCTGTCTTACACTCATAATATATTAAAATGTTAGTTGAGAAAGAAGAATAGAAAAATAAAAGACCATGGTTTTTATTTCATCAGTTGGTACTCTGAGATACAGATATTCTGTTTTATGCATTATATGTTATCACATAGAAATTTCATATTTCGAATAAAGAAATACCTTTTGAAACAGAAAAAAAAAAAGTTGGTGCCCCTGGAAAGTGAACACATCGACGTTAATGAATGTGTTCAACTGCCTATTTTTTCCAAGGACAGGTAATTCAGACCCCAGTTTTATTCATGACAGCACATGTTTAGATTTAATGTTGAATAAAGCATGGTAGAAAGACTCTGTGAATCAGGAAGAATAAATGCTAATTAACTCCAATTGATCTGATGTTGTTCATTAGTGCTAAATATTCCTCAATTGCCAGTGCCTCAGATCCAAAACAAAACATCTCCCAATCTAGCTTTACATATTTAGTAGCATATGGAGTCTTATCAGGTGGCTGGGAACTTTCTCATCTACTTCATTCTGAAGCAAAGGTGTTGCTCCTAATTTAGTACCTTGAACTGATTCTATTTAATGTGTAATCTGCCTTAATTGCTATTAAGATACTGAATTTTACAAAACAACTGTTTAATATCATTTGTGAGGTAATGAGAATCATTGTACAGAATAGAAAATGCATAAAAAAATCCAAAAACAGCTTCTTTTGAAAGCCAATTTCTTAATTAATAGTGTTTTGAAATTTTTCTGGAGTTTTTAAAGTGAAATTCTTCAAGATTTTCAATTACAGGGTAGACTATGGAAGTTTACTACCAAAATTAAGGAATAATATTCTGAAGAAAACCTCGCTGTGTTTAAAAACCTGCTGCCCAAGAAATAAATATGATTTTTTGATTCTTCTATTTCATTTGAAATGAGTAGAGCTAATGAAAGTGTTAAATTCTTGAAGAAATTTATTTAATGTAGTATAGATTAATGGGGACAGATATGTGCTCACTCTTGTAATGGGGGTATAGCGTACGACTGGGGTATAGCATAGGACTCCTTTAGGGTACGCCGGTAGAACCAACTGTGACACCTTAAAATGCCCAGGGAATTGCTCCAGAAATACGGGAACATATTCTTATAAAAATGCTGCTGGTGGTATTGCTGGTGACAAATTATCAAAATGGCTAAGACCTTCCCTATACCAGAACCTCTATAGGTCTATCCAAATACTAGGATTCCTGCTAGGATTCCCGAGGAGTTCTTTAATGTCTCAAGAAAACATTCAAAGATGTAGGGATTTTATATCACAAATGTATACCTTGAGAGAACATACTATGTGAAAATCTCTGAGAATTTTTTTTTTTTTTTATCCCTTGGACTTAGGCAATGTGAACTATACAGTTGTGTGAGGGGTAAAGTGATGCTGAATTACTGGAGTAGGGCAAGATACTTCTCAATCCTGCAGTATTTAGAAATTAGTTAGTGTTAAGAACACCTTCCAGAAAACAAAATAAACTGTTCCTATCTAACTTTTGGAGACTGTCACATTTCCTCCTAGATTAAAATAACATATTTGGTCTAATGGAAAATTGTCATGACTATGCATTTTGCTATTACATGGAGAAATTCACACTTACTTTCCATTTCATCTAGGCCAAACACGGCTTTCTTTAGTAGGAACTGATCCTGATCCAGAGAAAGAGTATCTAAGGACTTTGTGTAATCATTATTTGGTTAAAACATAAAGATGTTAACAGAGTCCATAAGACTAACTAGGAAAAAGTGAGTATATCAGACAGTTTATGTGAGTCAGCCTTACGTAGTTCGTTTGAGAGGTTGAAGCTGCCTATTGGAATCTGTATTATATTCTGTGATAAAAGAAATAAGATATCAGTCATGTAGTAAAGTTCTGTGCTATAACAACAAATATAAACATTTAAGCACTAATTAGCTAAAGTAGAGTCTGCATAACATCTATATTAGAAGCATTAGCAACTGAACACTAGCTACTCAGAGTCAATTGTCAACACCAAATTTATTTATTTTTATAGGGAGAGAAAATCTTACAAGTAAGACCCCTAATTTTGGTTTGAAATGATGCTTTCTTATTTTTTAGGTATAATTGACATATTTTAATTTATAATAATGTTATAACAAAATTCTTTATTTTAATTGGAAATGTATATAGGTTATTCAGGAAGCAAATACCAGTATCTAAAAATGGTGGTACACTCTTTAGGAATGCCCTAGAAAGAAAAAATTATAATGAAAAGTAGATGAATTTGAATGCATGACATATAAAGGTACTGCATCGCCAAAATAAAATAGGTGTATTTATTTCTCAATTCAATATTTTAAACTTATTCTGCTGTATTTTCTAATAGATTTTAAAATTTCTTAGTAGAAATGTTGCAGGACTTTTTACCACAATACCCGGGATACATTGTCTCACCACTTGGAAGAATGAGGAGGTGGACACAAAATGAGAAAAAGCATTAGAGTGTGAGATCAGAAAGGAAGAATAGTAGGAAAGCTCTCTTGACAGAGAGGGGACACTTGGAAGTGAATGCCCTTGACTATAGGCAAGGTCTTTGTTTTATAAGGTTCTGGCCCTGCCCTCCCCCATACCTCCTCCCTTGTTCCTTCTCAGGTCCTACCCTAATTGGCTTGATAGCTCTAGACACTGGATTGTCCTTTCCTGATTGTGTGAGGGGTGGTGTAGGGCCACATTTAGGTCTTTTGTCAAATTCCTAAGGGGAAACCAAAGGGGGGTGGGCGGGTAGGTGCGTTTGTTACATTCTCAAGAGGAACCTTAAGCCTGAGGGGTTTGCTGTGTCAGACACTCCCAGCATTGTTCCCAAATAGGTGTTTTTCCCCACCCACGGACCTCAGGCTCTAATCTTCCCCTCTTAGCCTCCTGAATCCTGTCTTCTTCTATCATAAAACACCTTTATCATTTATTTGTGTGAAAAGTGTGAGATAAGAATTTGGCTATTGTGTTTTTTACCAATCAGAAGCTAGAATACTGTAGGCAAATGTTGAATTTACATGTAAATGTAAATCCTACATTTTTCAAAGCCCTGCTCATGCCAATTTTAAATATTCTCTTAATCCTATAGTAAATACATAGGCGTTTAGGGTCTGTTTCTAGATTTCCTATTCTGTTCCTGTATTCACCATGATGTTTCTGATTCAGATGCTTTGACCCTAAAGGGACTGCCCCTCCCCTCTGAGGCCTAGCCAATTACTAGAATTGATAAACTACTTGCCTGGGAGCAGGCTTTTCATCTGCAAACCGAACAATCTAGAGCCCACAATCCCACCCTCTTTATTGGACTCTTATAACCACTATTTCCCAACCCTAATCTCCCCAGAGCCAGGTACCAGACAACTAGGGACAGTTCCTACCCCCCCAAAGCCTGCTGAAATTATTTAAACTAGCCAAGGTTTACTCTGCCTTGCCCATTCCTTCCCAGCCAAACCACAATAAAGGCTCTTGCTCATATTGTTTTCCTACACCTCTGCCTGTTGACTGACCCTGGTGTTTACCCATGTGATCCTGCAAGGCACTGCATGGCTTGTCTCTTTCTCTTTGGAATTGCAAAGTACACATTGTTTTTTCAATGGCAGTCGTCTTCTGATCTGTTGCCTTACCATACATGAATAATATTTAAACTTCATTTTAAAACAATTTCATTGCTCTGTGACTCTAATCTTATTCTAACATACTTTCTCTGTGCATGATTTTGTAATATCCTCAAAAATTTTGTAATACAAAGACCCTCTCACTGTTTTCTGAATCCAATATGGTTGGCTGAATTAGGATCTGAGTAAGTTAACATGAGTATGAGTAATATGTCCTACATAAAGCCAATGAAGGAAAATGTTATGCTAAATTTTTAGAAATATCCGTAGTAGTAGAAAGTAGAATGGTGAAGAAAATATGTATAAAATTAGGATGTCAGAAGGTAAGAATTTTGATCCTAAATATGCTAAGTAACTTTATTACTGTAAGGCCACAAGTCTAAATGTCTAAACCAAACTGACTCCATGACAGGCTTTAAGTTTCCCCTCTGAACTAGAAGGCCTGAGTTTCAGCTTCCCCGAAACTATCAGGCAGTTACACATTGCCCAAGGCAGGAGAAACCACCCTTGCAACACCCGATCAGGAAAGGCCAACGACCACCCTCCACATTACTGAGGGAGAGGCCTGGAGGTAGAAACTATAGATAGGACCCCGTTACCTAATGTTAAAGTTAACCTGTTAGTCGCAGAACAAGACCCGAGTCTCGCTCTGTAATTGGTTGAATTTAAAGGTACTCTAAATGTTGTAATTGGATCCTGCCGAAAGTAACGAATACTCTAGACAATGTGTATGGTTAAACCCGCTGTCAGTGATGTTGAATAATTATGATTGGATCACTGTTCCCATGTCACAACTTCTGTAACTCCCCCGTCTCAAACCCCATAAAAACCTTGCTCTGCCCTTGTTCGGGGCTCTCAGCATGGATCCACTGCGTTGGTGAGGTCTGGGAGCCCGAGCTTAAGCCGGGAATAAAGCCCTTTGCCTTTGCATGCATGACTCGGTCTCCCTGGTGGTCTCTGGTCGGTGAGGATACTGCGATCTGGGTATAACAATTACCTTAGAAATATCACTAAACTTTCTTAGCCTCTTGTCTATTACCCTATAGAAAGAATGAGATCTCTCCCAGTTAAAATTCCTGCATCTACCATTCTAACACTATTATTCTACTGTCCACTAAATGCACATGTCTTAGTGGACATGCAGAGAGTTTCGCAGAGAAGATGCTCCATGTAAGCGTGTGGGAATCAGTTGTTTCTCCCCATACACACTCTCATGGCCATGATATTCACAGTCACACTCTTGCCATGCAACTTTGTTTTCAATGTGTGCTATCTTAGCATGCTTTCATCCTCATTAAGATCATATGTGTGTCGAGGCGCCTGGGTGGCTTAGTCGGTTAAGCGTCCGACTTTCGCGTAGGTCATGATCTCGCGGTTCGTGGGTTCGAGCCCCGCGTCGGGCTCTGTGCTGACTGCCAGCTCAGAGCCTGGAGCCTGTTTAAGAGTCCGTGATTCCCTCTCTCTCTGACCCTCCCCTGCTCACACTGTCTCTCTCTCTCTCTCCCTCTCCCTAGAAATAGATAAAAACATTAAAAAAAAAAAAGATCATATGTGTGTCTTTCTATTTCTTCAAACTGAAGATAAATTGTCTTCCTTCAGCCCCCAATGTTCTTTATTATTAAACTTCGGCTTTCAAGGCAAGTCCATCTTCATTGTGGCAACTGCTTTGGTCATTATGATGTAGACCTAATTTAATAATAACTTAGCTGAAAAAAATAGAGTTTTGTTCTAAGGCATAAAATTATTTAGTTTAATCAAGATACAGTAATGGTATAGACTTCATGCAAGGGAACTGAAAACACTGTGAAATATATCTGAACATCTATGATCATTCAACAGAATGAGCAACTTTTTACATATTACAAAATATTCAAAATACCTATGTTCCTATGAAGCTACAACAAAGCAGGAGAATCTCATCATGGTTAGCAATTTATTTTACCTAATAAATTCTGTGACAGTATTGAATACAAACACTATGCTATCAGGCATATCAGTGATAATTTTGCTGTTTCCTAAAACTAATAAGCTAAAATTCATCATTGATGAAGAAAATGGAATACTCAAGGTACTTTTTTCATTGAACAATCAATAATTTTTTTACACTCATTAGAGCTCTAAGAAATGTATTAGGCAAACTTCTAGTCTTTTTGCTCTGAATCTGGAAAGAACAGAATCCTTCTCATGACATGTTTTTATTTCATGGGTTTATATTTTTGAGAAAGTGCTAATTCACAAAATCTAAAGGTGAGATTTAAAGAGTTCAGGCTCCCCCAGAATTTAAAATACTAAATCATGGGGGAGCACACTGGTAATGTACTTTCTATAGACATCCGCGTCTGAATTAAGTTTTGCTTCAATATTAGAAGTCAGCAGGAAGAGATAATTAGGGGAAAATATACAGTACATACAGTTTACCCAGTGTTTGACTTAGTCCATTTGAGTTGCTATAAGATACCAGACTGAGGCTTATACATGACAGAAATGTATTTCTCACAGTCTGGAAGCTGGGAAGTCCAAGACCAAGGTACCAGCAAAGTTGGTGTCTGGTGAGAGCCTGATTCATGTAAAGGCCTCTTCTCACCATGTCCTTATGGTGGTAATGGATGAAGGATTTCTCTGGGGTCTCTTGTATAAATGCACTTTTATATAAAAGTGACATAACCACCTCTCAAAGACCCCATCTCTAAAATATCATCACATTAGGGGTTGGGTTTCAACATATGAATTTCGAGGGGACACACACATTCAGTCTATATCAATGTTGTATCTGATAGTCAAAAAAAAAAATACAATCAGAGCTTACATAAGGAGTAACAACGGCACTAAAAAATGAGTCAGCTTTGGGGCGACTGGGTGGCTCAGTCGATTGGTTAAGCGTCCAACCCTTCATCTCGACTCACGTCAAGATCTCCGGGTTCGGGTTCGTGAGTTTAAGCCCTGGAGCAGCACAGAGAGTGCCTGGGATTCTCCCTCTCCCTGCCACTCCCAGCTCTGCCCCTATGCTTGTGCATTCTCTCTCTCTCTCAATAAATAAATCAACTTAAAAAAATTAGTCAGCTCCTTATAGTCACTAATCTATGAGTGGAAAAAATGCATTAAAACTTGGTCTGGGGTATAAGGACATGCAGTATTGGAGCATTTCAGAAAAATATCAGTGATATGGTATATTTTATTTAATAAAAGTTCAGAAACAACAGTTGTACATGGGTACAGTAACTACTGCCTATGCCATAATACAGGACAGCATCCAAAAAGCTACTTTAAAGATATCAAAGAATATTACTACAGATTAAATACACCAGCATGCATGCATGAACTGCTGAGGGCTGGGAATTAGCTGCACTTTTCCTATTAATAGTAAAGTGAAACTAATCCCTTTAAATGTCTTGAGATGCTATTCACTGACTGCTCAGTCCCTTTTGTAATGTTTATAAATAATAAAGAGATTAGTAGTTACTGCTTAGGAGATGCATGTTGTATATTTTCAACATATTTTCAGTACCTAAAATTTTACTTTAATGTCATTTTATATAATCAATGGTAGAATGACTTCCTAGTCTGCTACTCAAAAGATGATGTCTATTTTGAAATTTATAATAATTGCAACCATTTATTAGGTACCATCTAATAGGACAAACCTATGAGTACTGGGTATTGTGACTTCCATTTTAAAGGAAACAAATTGCAGAAATGTTCCCCTAGTGGACATTGTCACACAGTGCCCAGATCCCCTGCGGTCAGGAGTGCTATTAGCAGACAGCCTTCAGCTGTGAGTCCCTCAACGATTTGTTTGATTTATTTCAGCCACGGAGAGCAACTCATGCAAGGTTAGACCCCTTTCCTCAGTGATCCTCATCCAATGACCGGTTGATGTGGGAATATCAAGAGCCGAACATCATTGAAGAGCTGTTTGAGCTCCAGAGTTCTGTGGGACTTTAGTCAGACATCCCAACTCAACTTTCCCTTCTGCTCACTCTGGCGTCTTTTCTCTACTTTTCCACAAGTTGGCTCCAAGGGCACACCTCCATAAATATCCCGACTGCTAGACTCTCTCATAGTCTGCTTTCTGAGCAATCAATCTTGCAGCCGGTTACTTACTGCCCAAGGTTATTGAACAAGCAGAGAAACTGGATAGGATTCAAGCTCAAGTTTATATAGCTCCAAGCCTGCCCTACTGCTTCTACTGTATACTCCGAGCCTTCTCATCCTACAGAGCACAGTTCTGTTTCACTGAATCTTCAAGAAGATTGTATCCACTTGTAAAGCATTTCAGCGGAGGACTAAATTTTCACTGGACTTAGCCACACTGCAATTATCACACAACTGCCTAATTATAGGCATGTGGTAATTTCAGTCCTAATTAAATTATTGTCTTCCCATGGTCCCATTTCTAATTAGCCTTCTCATTTCTTTGAAGTTGTATTTTAGCTTACAAGCAGCTAAATTGTATGGTTGCTCTAATTGTGCACACAAATTTAGTGTGGTTTAAAAAGATGACCTAGAAATGTGCTTTTAAATGCATCAAATCCATATTATAAACATTATATATACATATATATAATTTTTAATGTTTATTTTTTTGAGAGAGAGCATAAGCGGGTGAAGGGTAGAGAGAAGGGAACAGAGGATCCAAAGCAGGCTCTGCGTTGATAGCAGTGAGCCCCGTGCAGGGCTCAAACCCACTAACCGTGAGATCATGACCTGAGCCAAAGTCGAACGCTCAGCTGACTTAGCCACCCAGATGCCCCTGTAAACATTATATTTTATCATTTGTACCTGTTCAGATTTACTTTAAAAATCTCTGGCACAATTTAACAACCGGATTTGTAATATCTGAAGCCTGACAGCTCTCAAAATAAGGTTTTAAATATAAAAGCAATTTCTAAGCTTTCAGCTAGATCATAACAATAGATCCATTTGCTTGTGGAATTAGCATCATACCTCAACACTATCAATATGTCTGTGTAAGTTAGCAAAAACATATCTTGATTGCAATGAATGCTCCACATCTCAAAATGACTGTTACTTTGCATGCATCATGACTAATGAATACACGCCTCTTTGCAAAGAGCATTGTTTCTGGAGGAAATAAAGTGTCACTAGTAATGTGTGTTGATTGTTCAGATCCTCTATTCAAAGAGAAACATCGATGGTTTTTATGTGTTATTTGTGCCTGGTAGAAAATAACCCCAGAATCCACTGTTTCTCAGATTTATTTCCCAGAAAGAGTATTCTTGGGGAATCTACATGGCTAAGTGCCCTGTGATCTGGGAAGTTATTTCACCAGAGTGGCTGCTGCTGCCTTTACAGGGAATGGGCGGGGAAATTCTTTTAAATTAATTCTTTGGGCTGTTCTGAACCCAGACCTCAGCCCACCTTCAGATACGCACCTCTGTCCTGGACGCCAGAAGGGCTGTTTGAGTTTGGACTGAGCTGTCAGCCTCTCCCACTGGTGTCGTCTCTTTCTCTTTTTCTCTTTCTTTCTTTTTCTTTTCCTTTTTTTTTTTTTTTTTTTCCTTTTCAAAGCCCCATTGTTGCCGAGGCTCAGCAATGGGCAGGGACTGAGGAGCTCTTTGAAAGGAGACCAAGCTCTACTTTGCCATGGGGCTGAGCAACACTAAGCAAAACCCACCTCACATCTGTCTAAATCACACTGAAGCGAATGAACTTTTAAACAAATGAGCTGCGTGTTTTTCTCTAATGCTTATTACTAGCTGTGCAGTGAGGCTGCACCGATTTCAAAGGCTTTTCAATTCCTGCACAGAACTGAGAGGCTGTGGCAACGGTCCTTTGAAGAGAAAACACCGCTGTTGGGACAGGCGTGCGGCTCGAGCTTGGCTCAAAGACCTCCAAAAGTGACAAGGAACGGCAGAGGGGATGGTTCTGGCTACAAGCAGCTCAAGAAATTAATATAAAAAAGGCTTTCCTGTCCCCTACTGCAAATATTTTCTCTTGCAAGAGGAATCCTTGGAACTTGTCATACATATGAATTCTCTTTCAAGTCCAAAGGGGCTAACTTTCATACCTGCCTGTTGGCATCACTATAGATTTTAGACATTTTAATAACTATCTCTGATTTAAAAACAAAAACCAAAACAACAACAATAAAAAAAACCCTAAATTTCGCTGAAGCCAAGCTGCTCTATTTTTGTTTTTCCTAATTTCTCAGTTGTTAAGCATTTCTAAGAAAGGTTTATTTATTTATTTTATTTTATCCCTTTTATTCTCCATAAAAGGATTTTGAAAAGAATCAGGTATAAAGTAAAAATATTTATCAAGTTAGGGATATAAACTAAATAGAACATGTTAATGTGTTTTACATAAAAGAAATCCACAATACAAGCTTCAATCAACAGCATTTTGAAGAGTGCTTTGGTATGTTAATTGGAAATCATTCTAATCTGTTTAACCACAGAACTTCTATTCCTTGGCCCTGACTAGGACAGTTCAAGTTATGTGCTCTACCTAAAAATGATGAAGCTATATTTCTTCAAGAATATCTTACAATTTGGACTTCTCACTCACGTATCCCAACTATTCTCTTTGATCCAAATTAGTGAGGCTTGGTGTTGAAATTTAGACTAACTCAGAAATTCTGGGCAAACAGAAAAAAACCCTCCAGATAAAAGTAGAAGAAAACTTTATGTTAAGTATTTCTAACACTATGGCCATTGCCCAAGTGTCTCATACAAATCCTGGGAACCCCAAGCATCACTTCATAGTACAGAGAATATTCATAAAGATTCTAAGTGTCTATAAATGAATTCAACATGGAATTACAAAACCATCAATTTATGGAATTGGATAGACTGGGCTTTATTAGTAACTCTGTCACTTAAGGAGATGCTGATCTCGGTCAATTTTCCTAACATCGCTGAGTCTCACATTTTCACATAAAGTGCAGAAAAGATTGGTAAAAGAAAATATGGAAATAATTCCCTCGATAATAAATAACCGTCAACATTAGTTTCATCTCCCCCACTTAATTAAACACTTCAACATTAGAGTTCAGATATATTTTACATAAACTCTCAAAAAGTGTTTGCAATGGACATTTATTTAAAAACCTCTATTCGGCTTCTTAAGAATGATTCCTGATGGTCAGAATGTTGTAACTACTATGTTACTGCACCACACAACACAGTTTTTGCAACGTTGAAAATCAATTCTATGGAGGTATAATTTACCTAAAATAAGTGTGCAATTTGATGAGTTTAGATAGATATATATATGCCGAGTAATTACCCTGTTAAATCAAGGTAAAAAAATATTTCCAACATCCCCCCAACTATTCCCTTATGGTCCCTTCCTAGTTGACCCCCAACTCTTCTACTGTTACAGACTGAATGCTTATGTAGCCCTAAAATTCTTATGACGAAACTTCACTGCAAGTGCAGTGAGATCATCAAGAGACCTCATCATGAGGGACAACTTCATCAAGATAAAAAGGTTCTGCACAGCAAAGGAAACAATGAATAAAACTAAAAGACAACCAACAGAATGGGAGAAGATATTTGCAAATGACATATCGGATAAAGGGTTAGTATCAAAAATCTATAAGGAACTTACCAAATTCAACACTTGAAAAATAAATAATCTAGTGAAGAAATGGGCAGAAGGCATGAATAGACACTTTTCCAAAAAAAGACATCCAAATACCAAACAGACACATGAAAAGATGCTTAACATTGTTCATCATCAGGGAAATACGAATCGAAACCACACTGGGATACCACCTCACACCAGAGTGGCTAAAATTAATAACTCAGGAAACAAAAGATGCTCGCAAGAATGTGAAGAAATGGGAACTCTCTTGCACTGTTGGTGGGAATACAAACTGGTGTGGCCACTCTAGAAGATGGTGTGGAAGTTCCTCAAAAAATTAAAAATAGAATTACGACCCATTAATAGTATTAGTAGGAATTTATCCAAAGGATACAGAGTGATGATTTGTAGGGGCACATGCACCCCAATGTTTATAACAGAGCTATCAACAATAGTCAAATTATGGAAAGAGCCCAGATGCCCTACAAATGATGAATGGATACAGAAGATGTGGTACACACACACACACACACACACACACACACACACGCACACACAATGGAATACTACTTGGTGATGAAAAAGAATGAAATCTTGCCATT
Source organism: Crocuta crocuta (assembly GCF_008692635.1). Lineage (NCBI taxonomy): Eukaryota > Metazoa > Chordata > Mammalia > Carnivora > Hyaenidae > Crocuta > Crocuta crocuta. The sequence continues at coordinate 755,661 of NW_027527951.1, forward strand.
TCCAACAATGTGGATGGAATTGGAGGGTGTTATGCTAAGTGAAATAAGTCAAGTGAAATAAGTCAGTCAGGGAAAGAAAGATACCATATGATTTCACTCACCTGTGGAATTTGAGAAACTTAACAGAAGACCATAGGGGAAGGGAAGGAAAAATAAGATATGGATAGGGGGTGTAAGTCATAAGAGACTCTTAAATAAAGAAAACAATCTGAGGGCTAATGGGGTTGGGGAGTGGGGGAGTAGGGAAAATAGGTGATGGGCACTGAAGAGGTCACCTGTTGGGATGAGCCCTGGGTGTCTATGTAAGTTATGAATCACAGGAATCTACTCCTGAAGCCAAGACTATGCCGTATGTTAGCTAACTTGACAATAAACAACAAAACAAAATTTCTAAAAAAGTAGTGAGAGGGGCGCCTGGGTGGCTTAGTCGGTTAAGCGTCCGACTTTCGCTTAGGTCATGATCTCGCGGTTCGTGGGTTCGAGCCCTGCGTCGGGCTCTGTGCTGACTGCCAGCTCAGAGCCTGGAGCCTGTTTCAGAGTCTGTATCTCCCTCTCTCTCTGACCCTCCCCTGCTCACACTGTCTCTCTCTCTCTCTCTCTCTTAGGGGAAAATCACAATCTTTTACAATCAGTAGTTTATCAGACCAAGAGCATCTTTCTATTCTTGCTTCTTGACAGTTTTTATCATGAATGGGTATTGAAGTTACTCAAATTCTTTTTCTGAATCTCTTGAAATGATCATATATACTTTTATCTTTTTTTTCTATTTAGTGAAATACATGATTGATTCTTGAGTCTTAAATTAACCTTTCATTATTGGGATAAGTCCACTTGGTCATGATACCTTTATGTATCCTTAAATTTACTTGCCATGATGTTATTAAAATTTTTTATTACTTATCTACATAAGAGATATTGTTTTCTAGTTTTCATTTATATGTTTGAAATTTATACACACACACACACACACATATGTAATTGGGGGAGAGGTCTAGGATAATGGTGGCCTCTAAATTTGAGTTGTGAAGTATTTATTCCTTCTTTCTCTATTTTTGAAAAGAGATCATGTAGGGGCAGTATTTCTTTGTTAAATATTTGGTAGAATTTTTCAGTGAAGCAATTTACACCTGGGATGTTCTTTATGCAACTTTTCAATTACAAATTCAGTTTTTTTAATATTTTGATTTTTTTTGAGTGAGAGAACACGAGTTAGGAAGAGTGGCTGAGGGTGAGAGAAAGAGAGAAAAAGAGATATAAAAAGAGAGTAGACTAAATAGACTCCACGCTCAGCGCAGAACCTAACATGGATCTGTGATCTCGTGACCCAGAGATCATGATCTGAGCCAAAATCAACAGTTCAACTGACTGAACTACCCAGGTGCCCCCAACTATTTTTATAGTTATTCAGCTTTTTAAATAGCTTTTTTGAGACACTGCTAATAATTTCATTGTTATTTAAATAATAGAATTTTTATTTCTAATAAAAGACATTGTCTTTCAAATTATTCTTCTGTTTCATCTAAGATGTTGAGATTATTGACAGAAACCTTTTCTGTTTATCCTTAATCAGACCTGCTAAAAAATTGATCATTAAAATTATTTTTTCTAAAAACTCTTTATTTTCCTTCTTATTTACTTTCATCTTGTTTGCCTATTTTCTACTAACTGATTTCTGCTCTTAATTTTTATTAATCCCTTCCTTCTATTTGTTTTGGATTTAATTTCCTTTCTTTTTCTAGTTTATTGAGGTGAGCACTTACAACACTGACTTTATCTTATTTTTTTTCTTTTCTACCTAGAGCATTATTTCCCTCTCAATAATACCAGATCAATATCCCACAGCTTTTGATAGGATGAGTTGTTAATGCTCCTCTGTTCAAAATATTTTCTGAATATGTTCTAATTTCCATGATGATTTCTTTGAATGATGGCTTATAGAGAAGCCTGTAGTTGAATTTTCAAACATATAAGAATTTTTCAAATACTTTCCTTCATTATAGACTTTTTAAATTCTGTTGTAGTCAAAGAATATACTCTGTATGATTTAATTTTTTAAAAATTGGGGCGCCTGGGTGGCTCAGTCCGTTGGGCGTCCAACTTTGGCTCAGGTCATGATCTCACTGCTCATCGGTTTGCGCCCCGCATCAGGCTCTGTGCTGACAACTCAGAGCCTGGAGCCTGCTTCAGATTCTGCATCTCCCTTTCTCTCTGACCCTCCCCTGCTCAGGCTGTCTCTCTCTGTCTCTCAGAAATAAACAAAACATTAAAACATTTTTAATAAAAATAAAAATTGATGGAAACTCACTTTATAACTTAGCATATGGTCTATTTATGTGAATGCTCCATCTGCACCTAAAGAAGAATACACGTATTGCATGGGATTCTGCAAATATCAAATAGATACTGTTGGTTTTTAGTGCTTTTCTGGTCATGTATATACTTACTCTTTTTTGGCTTACTTTTCCTGTCAACTTTTGGGAAAAGACTGCTTAGATTTTCAAATATAAATATGGATTTATTAAATTTCTATGGATTTTACCTATAATCTGCTTTCGTATTACCTTTCCAAAGGTGTTACATGTAATCCTAAACAAAATGCAAAAGTTTTAGTTTAGAGACTAGTGATAGCAGAAAATAAACATTATAAGAAAACATTCAATTAACATAAAATAAATATTCTCTTTGAATTTAAAATTTATGCTCAACATAGGCTTCAAATATTTAACATCATGAATGGGCTTTATGAAGTTAAAGTTAATACAGTTAAATAAATTTCAGTAGAATGATGAACTAGTTTTTGAGGAAATAATTCAAGGTAGAATATGTCTTTCTACTTTAGTAATATAATAAAAAATATTATTAGACTTAATTTGTATTAACTTCAAACAGAACCCCAAAAGGAATAATATAAACCATAAGAGACATAACACCTATGGTTTATATGTGTGTGTGTGTGTGTGTATGTGTGTGTGTGTGTGTGTGTGTGTGTATCATCAAAAACTATAACAGATAGTATATCTGTTACATCATATGTAGTAATTATAAGATAATAGCTAATACAAATAGACTAATAGTTGTTGATAAATGTTTTTGCATATGCTGGGGGTTTGTGCAAATGTTGTATAGAAGGGATGATAGAAATTAGAATAACTGTTAAACACACCCTTTAGATTCCCAGTAAACTCAGATTATAAAGCTGAAAATATCATTGCCACCAATATCCTTATGCTGAAATTCAGCTGATTTTCATAACTACCTCTGTCTTTCTTTACATTGGAAAACCAGAAATAATTAGGGGTCTTTTTTACATTTCCTGGAAATGATGGATAATAAACATGAAAAATCACATTGAGTATATATATATATATTCAAAAACATACTCTTCAAAGGATTTCTTTGCGTTATTCAGTAATGATGATATACCTTTGTTAGTCCTCCACCTTTCTTTCCTTTCCCATATACCAAAAAGAAAAGCCAAGCACACAAAACTGCATTCATAATAGGAAATAACTTGAGAAGTAAGATGTTCTAAATGACATTAACAATACTGTGTTGTGTAGTAATTATAGGGGAACAACATGGTTTTCCTGTTGTTGTTTTTTTTTGCATATATTTTTAATTCATCTAAATGGTTTCATTAATGAGATGACATACTTCTTACTTTTTTAATGACATAATATATTTTTTAACATCTATCTATGTGACATGTAGTCTCCTAAAACAACAGTACGTTGTTTTCATGTATTCAACTGCCTTCATCAACTGTGTGTGTTCATGTCATTTTACCTATTCTCATACTGATGGACACAGAGATTGCTTCCAATTTCTGCCACTACAAATGATATTTTCATGAACATCTTATACATGACTGAATGGAAATGCTTCACCTTTGTAGAGTATAGCAATTTGTCTGACTAGTTCAGTGTGCTTTCAGGCTGACTGTACCAGCCTAAGCTCCCAATAGTAGCTCCCAATTCTCCTTACCTCCAACAACACTTGGCACTAGACTTCTTTCTGATGTTTTTCAGTCAATTGAACGTAAAGCCGTATGTAGTATGTCAATTTGCATAATCATAGAAATTTACAATGATTATGAATTTGTCTTCATGAGATTGTTAAAAGTTTTTATTTTATTTTTATTTTTTGCAACTATTCCCCAAATCATGGACCTTGAAAACAAATGAAAATTTGATGACTTGTGAAATGAAGGTAGGAATGTGAAATGAAGGTAGTCAAATCCATTCCTCAGATTCACCCTAGGTCTTAAATTAGAACTACTTGTTCTTTCATTCAACTTCACTCTACATACATATTTAAATCAGAGACTAGTAAAGCTAAAAGTGACCTTAGCCACTTAGACCAAGTTTTTGGTTTTAAGTGTGGGGAGAGTTTCAGATTTTTGGAAAATTTGGGGATCATACTAAAAATGTAGAGAAATTTTGGTTGGAGCAATATCATAGTATTGCTACTGATATCATTATATTCTGTTTGTCCCAATTTTGTCCACTTCTGTCTGATCTACAATTACCTACTGCTTAGCAACTAGCTTATAATAAATTCTAGCTGCCTCCTTATTCTTTTCCAAATCCTTGAACAATTTTCACTGTTTTCAAAATCTTTTAAACAGCAATTTTAAAAAAGACATCATCATTCTCTTTTAAAAAAAGACTTCACCTCTGTCACACTCCTGTTTTGTGAAAAATATGTGCTTTTGAAGCGATTTTTTGAAAGAGCTCTGACATCATCTGCTTCTTTTTTTTTTTTTTTGTCATAGAACTAAAGGTCCCATAGATAAAAATGCAAAGGTAGATACATACCTGTTTTTTTCTATTTATGGTAGTAGATTGAATTTCAATTTANTTCTAGCTGCCCCCTTATTCTTTTCCAAATCCTTGAACAATTTTCACTGTTTTTCAACATCTTTTAAACAGCAATTTTAAAAAAGACATCATCATTCTCTTTTAAAAAAAGACTTCACCTCTGTCACACTCCCGTTTTGTGAAAAATATGTGCTTTTGAAGTGATTTTTTGAAAGAGCTCTGACATCATCTGCTTTTTTTGTTTTTGTTTTTTTTTTGTCATAGAACTAAAGGTCCCATAGATAAAAATGCAAAGGTAGATACATACCTGTTTTTTTCTATTTATGGTAGTAGATTGAATTTCAATTTAGAGTGTAATTTACACCTTTCCAATTTATNTTTAAAAAAAGACTTCACCTCTGTCACACTCCTGTTTTGTGAAAAATATGTGCTTTTGAAGCGATTTTTTGAAAGAGCTCTGACATCATCTGCTTCTTTTTTTTTTTTTTTGTCATAGAACTAAAGGTCCCATAGATAAAAATGCAAAGGTAGATACATACCTGTTTTTTTCTATTTATGGTAGTAGATTGAATTTCAATTTAGAGTGTAATTTACACCTTTCCAATTTATTGGAGCAAAACACCCCAAGCAACAGGGAAATCTGTTTTCCCTGATTTCTTGCTGCTCTTCTGTCCAATTAGCTTTTTATTTATTTCTTCCCCATAGCCTAAACACAGCACAATTACTTAATTTTATTTTCTAACACTATTTTCTTTTAGTAGACTACAAGAAGGGAAATTTCTCACTATGAATGTAGGATCCCTTGTTTGTCCAATATAATAAGTGATGTATTCCAACTTATATGTAATTGATATGCACTTAATTCTTTACCAGAATGTCTTAGGATGATACATATTTTCTTTATAAATAGTAATGATTCATTAGAAATAATAGTTGCAACATTAGGTTTGTGAGCTCTTTAAAAAAACTTTTTTCTCTAAACAACAGAATAATTAAAACCAGAATGTTTTCTCTAAACAATAGTATAAGAAAAAACTTTAGCCCAAGAATTTATTCTCTCTAATCTCTTTCCTATCACTGTTTTGGTGGGGGTGAGGGTAATCTAGTTCAATGTCTTATAGACATAAAATTGATTTTATATTATTGACTTTGCTTTTGTGCCACTCCTTTATATATTCCATAGGCTTCCCATAAACTATTGCTTAAATTCCAACTACTCTTATAAACAACTATAACCTTGTCATGATACAAATAGATCTGCTTTTCAGAGAGTTAACTCTCAAAGAATAGAAGTATTTCATTCATCATGGAAGAAATAAGACACTAAGTCTATTTTTATTTTTGTTTTTTTACTACCACTTGAGAGTACGAGAAAATAGTGAAGACCAAGAACTCAGCAAAGAACATGAATCTTTACCTTTTTTTTCCTGTGGTGTTACCCATACTGTGAGATTACAAAATTCAAAGCTGTACAAAGTTTATTTTAAATATATAGTTATTCAAAAGATCAAAGCACAACTGAAATCAATAATTAAGGTCTATTTCAAAATGTTTAGACCTCTTTGCCTACCTAAAACTATAGATCTAAAGAATAGGGGTCTTTGTGCAAATGGGAAACTGGAGTATGCTAGGATCCGAGCAGAGTTAGTGTGGGCACTGTTTAGGGTTTCAGGAAGCAAAAAAGTAGAAGAAAAATTGCTTCCAACTGGCTGCTTCATCACAACTACAACCTTTATGAAGTATGCCACAACATACTTCATTCAACATAATCATGAAGGCAATTAACTGAGACCAAACACTGAAAGGACTCAAAGAAAGAGGATTAGCCTATTTTGGATTTTAACCTACCCATTCCATACCAGTTTCTTAGTACACTCAAGGTGATCACTTGTTTTGTCTCTGTTTCCCATGTGTCCTAGTAGAAAGAGAATCACCAGGTCTCTTCTCTTTTGTTCTTGGGGCCCTCAAAATGCAGGTTTTATTTTTATTTTTGTTTTTAACTATAAGTCCTTGATATTGCTATAAAACTTTTGGAAGAGCATTTAGTGTCAACTAGTCTTTCATAATCCAAATTTTATACATAAACTTTCTTATGTTTTATTTCAGTGAATAGATTTATTATGTTTTTTTTCTATATCAATTTGGTTACAGTTAAAATTATGATGTTTAATGGGTTTTTATTACTTTTTGTAGACTTTGTCTTAGCTAGTTCTTGATGATTAAGAAAATCATTTCTGAGACAAGCATAAGGCAGCTCTTTGTCTTCTGGGAGAAAATAGCTCTTCAAGCACTTAAAAATAGACTTTTTAAAAATATGTCAAAATATTGTGGTACTGTGATATATCCATTTTGTAGCTTTTAACTAGCTGAGAATTTGCACCACTGTGGATTTGTAGAAAACACAGTTAAAATACTGCTCTCAGTATTGAATCCTAGAGACTGACTAGTCCCCAGAACATTTAATGGTGCTAGAGAGCCCTCTGGGTAAATATCTGTGTTTCATCATTCAGGCAATGTTGACAAGCTCATTGAAGCAGACATTTTTACTGCACTTAATATATTTTGCTTTTTCCCTTCTCTGTTTATCCATATGTTTTTTGATGATAAGAGCTGAGGAAAAGCCATGGTTTCAGGCTGGGTAAGTCTGTTCTGAGTAGCTCATTTCACTATAATCTCCAGATCCTTCCAGTTGCCTTCATTGTGTTAGTAGACTTTCCAGGAGAATACATAAAGGGGTGCATTTGCTGTTTTCTCAGTCACAGTAAACATGTACCAACTCTTATACCATAGCACATTGGAAACACCATCTTGTCCCCAGGAGGGATACATTTGAGTGGTCTAGCTATAGTGGCCCAGGTGGGATGAATTAAAATCTAGATGAAGGATGAAAAATATCTCTTTTATCCGTGAGCAAAGAAAAAAATAAGTACTCTATAAATCTGACTTTTTTCTAGCTTTGATCAATGATAAATTCCAATCATTTAACACATTCTACATGCTTTGATCAAAAATATGTTCATGACATTCACAAATTTGATATTATCTTCATCTTTTGTATTTAAGCTTTAAGTAAATATTTGGTACAGTCAATATAGTCAGTTTGTCTTAGTAATTGGTAGAGCATAATTTTATTAGGTGTTCAAAAGCTGCTTCTGTTTCCTCTTTTACAATAAAAATGAATTTCTTTCTTTCAAGTTGATTGGTATAATTATATTTTCATCTTTGAAATAGTGCTGGTTACTGTTTTAAGCTTTTAGTTCTTTGCAATATACCCAGCCCAAACTCATTAGTATATGATAGTTAAACCTTTCTCACCTCAGTTTTACAGTGGAATTAATCCCTAGTGTCCTAAGATATTCATTTCATGTAATGAATATGTAAGTATGTAATGAATTCTATGTATCTAGAATGATAGTAGCTATGAACCATTCTTGGCAGAGCTGAGAAAATGGTCGCTCAGATCATATCCAGTAGGGTTTAAATCTTTTATAAAACTCCAGTTAAGAAAAAATAGAATTAAAAATATTTTCAAACTTTGCTTTCTTCAAATAGAATTTCATGTTGAAGCCAGAATGGAAATTAAATAAAAACTGTGCTATTCTGGATCAAATAGTAGAGAAGTTTCTGGAGAAACTCTCTGGGTGCCTTAAATAATGCCCACAGATGGGTGGCACACAGTTACAAAGCTGCAGTGTTTTGAGTATGCCTTACAAACTGATAACCAGAGATATTATGCAACATGTGCCCAGTAGACTTCTATCATGTCCTTTTGGAATAATGAGTTAATTTCTTTCAGAAAAAAAAATTACTCACTCACACACAGTTTCAGTAAAATCAAATGGTGACTATTTCTGGAATGATGGAGTAGACATACTTTTCCTTCTTTTCCCTGCTAAATACAATTAAAAGTTCTAGACATTATATATTTAAAAAAATAAAAAGCCATAGACTGACAAGTAGAAAGAAGAAGGCAGAAGAAGCAGTGACACAGTGGTGAGTTTCCTGGCTTTTCTTTTTGCTTCATAGCCTAGAGCTGAAGGAGGTGGTGACCTAGAAATATGAACAAACCCAAACCAAAAAGAGTTTAACAAAAGACTATTCTCTCTGGCCGCATACCATAAAAGGGGCTGCTTAGCAAGACAGAAAAAATTTAGATAGTAACCATTCTAGTTCAGCCAAACACCACAGAAAAAAATAAGGCCTCACAAAGGCTGAGTGAGGATCTTAGACTTCTACTCCTGCCAGAATGGAAAAAGATGTCCCAACCCACTGCTAGATGGATATCAGATAAGACCAGGTAGAAAGCCAAGTGACAATGAGCCTTCTAAAGACCACATGGGGAGCCTGGAATACCATCACCTGGTAATAAAATGTATGCTTCTTCCTTCTCAGTGAAATATCAGAGGAGGATGAGCAGAAAGTAAGAAATTACATTACTGTTCAGTTGTAATGAGGTCACATTGCCATCCATGTGGCGTTAATGGAGTCCAAATGGGGAGAACGAACAAGGCACTTTTTACTTCTTCCAGCCATGGAGGTACCAGTGGAAGTCTAGTGGGAAGCATTAGTCAGTATCTATTCCCTTGAATATAAAGGAAGTCAAGAGGATAACCCTACCGTATTTACCATCATCTGCTAGTTAGAAGGCGGTGCCCTCTTCTTTCTCTGTTAGAGCAGTGTCAGAATAAACCAACCCATTTTTTTAAGTTTATGTATGTTGAGGAAGGTAAGAGCAAAGAGAGAAGAAGAGAGATAGAATTGCAAGCATTGATAATGCAGAGCCTGATGTGGGGCTCAAACCTTGAGACCATGACCTAAGCTGAGATCAAGAGTCTGATGCTTAACCAACTGAGTCACCCAGGAGCCCCCTAATTGGTTTAAATAAGATCCAAAATCTTATTAAGTAATACCTAGATGTTCAGGATTAAGTTTGAAATCATTTGTCATATCAAGAACTAAAAAGATCTCAAACTAAGTGAAAAAGAAAGACAATCAATAATTACCAACACCAAAATAACAGAGATGTCAGAATTAGCTGAAAAGATTTAAAAGCAGCCATCATAAAATTCCTTCAGTGGAAATTTAAAAAGATCAATTATAAAAATGTTTGAAACAAATTTGGAAAACGTAAAGTTCTTTTATTTTTTATTTTTTTTTAAATGTTTTATTTTATTTCTAGGTGAGAGAGAGAGACAGCGTGAGCAGGGAAGGGTCAGAGAGAGAGGGAGACACAGACTCTGAAACAGGCTCCAGGCCCTGAGCTGGCAGTCAGCACAGAGCCCGACGCGGGGCTCGAACCCACGATCCGTGAGATCATGACCTAAGCGAAAGTCGGACACTTAACCGACTAAGCCACCCAGGCGCCCCCGTAAAGTTCTTTTAAAAGAAGAGGAAGATAGAAGGAACAAATGGAAATTTTGAAACTGAAAATTTCAATAATTATAATGAAAGCTCAGTTGATGTGCTCAAAAGGAGAAGAAAGGGCACAGGGGAAAGAATCTGAGAACCGGAAGAACAATAGAAATTACCCAATCTGACAAATGAAAATATACTGAGAAAAGAAAATTTGAACAAAGCCTCGGGGACCTGTAAGACTATGATAAAAGAGTAAGTGTTTGTGTCATCAGACTTCAGAAAGAGATGAGAAAGAAAGTAGGGCTAAAAAAGTAGTTGAAGAAATAATGGCTGAAAAAGTTCCCAAATGTGGTGAAAGATATACATTTACAGATTCAAAAAACTGAGCTAACTTTAAATGTGATAAGCTCCCCAAACCCAAAAGAAGACACACTTCTGAAACTAAATCCAAAGAAACATTCGAAAACATTAAGAGTGAATTGATACCTTATCTACAGAAGCAAAACAGTTTGAACTACCACAGATTTCTTAAACCACAGAAGCTGAAAGGAAATGGCACATTTTCCAGTGCTGAAATACAAAACAAAACAAAGCAAAGGTGTCAACTCAGAATCCTGTATCTTCTGATAGTATCTTATAGGAATGAAGGGAATATCTAGACAAAAGGAAACTAGAAGTATTTTTACCAGCAGATCTATACTAAAAGAGTGGCTAAAAAAAGCTCTGTAAATAGAAAAGAATGATAAAAATAGAAAGAAATCTGGGAACATCATGAAAGAATAAAGAACATAGTAAGCAAAACTGTGGGTGTATAATAAAGACTTTCCCTTTCTTCTTGAGATTTCTAAATAATGTCTGATGATTGGGCAAAAACTATAATACTGCTTAATGTTGTTCTAAATGGATATAGAGGGAATATTTAAGAAAATTAGGAGAGTAAAAGGATGGATGAAAAAATAAGGGTTTTACACTTTACATACTAGCAAAATGACACCACCAGGAAACTATGATAAATTATGTACATATAATAAAAGACCTTGAGAAACAGCTGAAAAAAATACTGTACAAAGGTTTACACTAAAAAGTAATATGGATGAATCATAATAAAATTTAATAGTTTTAAATTTAAATAGCCCATAGGAAAATAGGTAAAGAAAATAAAAGGAAAAAGAGAGCAGAAAGAGAAAATCAAAAATAAAATAAAATGGCAGAGTGAAATGTTAATATATTAATTATTAAATAGAAAAGATCCAAATGCAACAATTTAAAGACAGAAATTGTCGAGGAGGGAGCAAGATGGCGGAGAAGTAAGGAGCTCCGTACTTGCACTCGCGCCCATACATCANAAACATGATGCAACTATATACAGCTTACAAGAAAATCAAATATACCAATATAAGCAGGCTAAAGTAAAAGGATGGTAAGTTACATCATGCAAACATTAATCAAAAGATAGCACAAGTGACTATATTAAAGAAAATTACCAGAGACAGGGAGGGGCTTTATATATGGATACAAAGGGCCAATCCATCATGAAGAAGAGTGATCCTAAAGTGTATACACCAAGAAACAGAGCTGCAAAATATATAAAATAAAAACTGACAGAATTAAAAAGAGATATAGACAAAATCAAAATTATAATTAAAGATTTCAACTCTCACCTCTCAACAATCCATAGAACAACTAGATGAGGATTAAAAAAAAAAACAAACACTTAACAGCACTGTCAAGCAACATTATCTATTTGTTAATCCCAACACTGCCCCCAACAACAGCATAACATACACGCTTCAGCAGTTCCCATGGAACATATACCAAACAGTCCATATGTTGTCCATAAAACTAACCTGCACAAATTTTAAATAATTCAAATCAGATAGAATGTGTTCTCTGGCCACAAAGGACCCAAATTAGAAATCATTAAAAGGAGTATTATAGGAAAATGCCAAACACAAACTAACACACTAAGCCAAAGAGGGAGAGAGATTTTTAAAAAAATACATTGAACTGAATGGAAAAGAAAATACAATACACCAACATTTGTGAAACACAGATAAAGCAGTACTGGGAGGGAAATTTAAATCATGTCTAGTAGAAAAGCTTATACTCCAAGTGACTACCTCTAGCACCTAGAAAAACAAGAGCAAAATAAACTGAAAGCAAGCAAATAGAATAGGAAAAAGATAACAAAAAAAAAATCTATGAAATGGAAAACAGTAACACAACAGAGAAAAATAAGTGAAACAAATAGTGCTTTGGTGAGATTAATAAAATTGTCAAGTCTCTAGCAAGACTGATGAAGAAAAAAAAGAGAAGACACAACTTTCCAATATCTAGAACATAAAAGGAACATCACTACAGACCCTGAAGACATCCAAAGGGTAACAAAGGGATACTACAAACAATTCTACACATACAGATTTGACAAGCTAGGTAATATGAACCAATTCCTCTATAAACACAAACTACCAAAATGAATTCAAGCAGGAATAGAAAATCTCAATAAACTTACAACTGTTAAGGCCATTGAATCCATAATTTAAAAATCTCTCCTAAAAGAAATCCCCATCTCTAACGGGTTAACTCAAATTTTACCGAATGTTGAATAAATTAACATCCATTCTGTACAATATCTTCCAGTTATAGAACACTTTCCAATTAATCCTCTGAGGCTGGTACTATCCTGATACCAAAGCCAAAGAAGAGGTCAGGATTTCTTGTGAATATAGCAACAAAACTCTTAATAAAATATTACCAAATAGAACTCAGCAATATAAAAAAGGAATTATACACCATGCCAAGTGGGATTTATTCCAGGGATGCAGGGCTGGTTCAGTGTTTAATATCAATCAATGTAATGCACTATATCAAGTAGCTAAAGAAAGATCATCACAAACTCATATGCAGAAAAAAGCATTTAATGAAATTCAACACACATTCATGCCAAAAATCCTCAGAAGTATAGGAGAAGAATTTCTCAGAGGAAATTCCTTAACGTGATCAAGAACAGCAACAACAAAAACTACAGTTGACATTATACTTATTTGGTGAAAAGTTAAATATTTTACCCCGAGATTGGAAAGGATGTCTGCTCTCAACGCTTTTATTTGTGAGTGTTGGTAAAAAGAAAATAATAGGCATACAGTTTGGAAAATAAGAAATGAGCTTCCTATTTGCAGATGATATAATTGTCTATGTAGAAAATCCCAAGGTATCTATGAGAAAACTCATAAAGAACTAATACATGAGTCACAAAGTCCACACCATATAAAGTAAGCCTACACATCAAATGTATTGCTATATATACTAGCAGTTAACACATGGATACCATAATTAAAAATATAATGTCATTTACAAATCTCTTTTCAAGAGAAGAAAAGTAAATGGGCACCTGGGTGGCTCAATCGGTTAAGCTTCCAACTTCAGCTCAGGTCATGATCTCACGATTTGTGAGCTCATCTGTGCGGACAGCTCAGAGCCCAGAGCCTGCTTCAGATTCTGTGTCTCGTTCTCTCTCTGCCCCTTTCCCACTTGTGCTCTATCTTTCTCTGTCTCTTAAACAAAATGTAAAAATTTTTTTAAAAAAAGAAGAAAAGAAAACTAAACATGCAGTTATCATGCAAACCAGCAATTTCACTCTTGGGCTTTTATTCCAGAGAAATAAACATTTGTTTTTACATATAAAAAACTGAAAACAATGTTAATAGAAGTTTTATTTACATTGATCCCAGAATAGAAATAACTCAATTTCTCTCAGATGAATATTTAAAATAATGTGGTAAATCCATAGTAAGGAGTATTACTCAGCTTTGAAATAAAAAGAATGAACTACTGATACATGCAATAACCTGTTTGAATTTCCAGAGAGTTGAATGAAACAAGCTAATATGAGTATGAGTTCATTCACATAAAATTACTGAAATGATAAAATAATGAAATCGAGTACAGATTAGTGCTTGTCAGGGGTTAAGGAGAAATAGGGATGAGGGAAATTTGGGGTGTCTCTTAAATAGCAATGTAAGTGACGTTTGAGATGATGGAAATGTTCCATGTCCTGATGATATATAATATCCTGGCTGCAATGTTGGACTACAGTTTTGCAAGCTGTTAGCATTGGAGAAAAGGAGGTAAAGAGTACATAAAATCTCTGTGTTTTATTCATTACAACTACATGTGAATCTAAAATTATCACAAGATAATATGAAGGACAAATAATGGGAAAAAGGAAACTCACATTTGCTTTTCTCCTGGTATCACAAGTATATTGGCACATTATTTCTACAGTGAGATTTTAGCGACCATTTTAATTGCTTAGTATCATTTAATATGGACATATGCCAAAAGTAAGTACTGTCCAATTATAATGTTTGAGTGTGTTCTTTGCTGAAGAATTTTATTCTCATCAAACATATCTAGCAATGAAAGTAAAACACAACCAATTTGCACCAACCTGCAAGTAGCTCACACTTTCCTCTTGCTTTAAAGTGAGAAATGTTTTCAAAATAACAACAGTGTGTGTATACTTTCACGCACATGTATTTGCCTATTCAATTAATAAAAGACCTTTTGAACATGTAAAACATATTAAGGATAGGCAGAAAAACAATAATTGTTTTTAGAATCCTTTATTTTAGGGGTAAAAAAAGATGTCAGTGATTCTAGAAATATATATATATATAATTTTCCAATATTTATTCATTTTTTTTGAAAGAGAGAAAGAGCTTGAGCAAGGAAGGGGCAGAGAGAGAGAGAGAGAGAGAGAGAGAGAGAGAACCCCAAGCAGGGTCTGCACTGAGAGCCAAAGCAGGGCTTGAACTCACAAACTGGGAGATCCTGACCTGAGCTGAAACCAAGAGTCAGAGGCTTAACTCACTAAGCCATCCAGGCACCCCAAGAAATATATTATCTTAACTAACTTATGACACATTAGACTTCAAAGCTCCATACTATGTAATGAATGGAATTCATCTTAATCTTGAAAATAATATGTATCAGGACATCTGGGCTGAAATGGCCTCTTAAAAAAATTAAAAATAAATAAATAAAAAAAGACATTGCTTTACAGTTTGAAACTTATATCAAATTAGGCCACTCTAGATTAAAATTTCCATGATTATATACTTATCTCCTTTACATTTTCAAAAGCAACATTATTGCACAAAGGAAACTTTTCTATGAATACTTGAAAAACATGATATTCATTGCCTTCAAAATTATCTTTTTGTCTCTGACCAGTGTACACGCCAAAGAAAATTAAAGCAGGAAAGTAAGTGAATCCCTCAATGGGCAAGATGATCTGGTAAAGATCACAATATGGGTCAGATCAGTTACACTCTGTTGAAGAGCATAAGACAATGGTAATGCGATTTACATTTTAGCATTGCTGCAACATTCTTCTTTGCTTTTCATTGGTGCCTAGGGAAATGTATGTAATTATTAAGTATAATGACACATTTTGAAAAAGAGATTGTTTCATTGGATCAAAAGACAGGCTGTCAAATTTATCCATGTTCCTTCCTTTTTCTTTTTCTTCATAAAGCAAAAAGTAATTGCCTTTTGTTTATTCTCTGTCCATTCTATGAAACTTATTTTGAAGGTAGTCAGACAAGATGTTCGGGTGGACAATAAGAAGTACTTTGTAAACTAGTGTTATTTAACTAAATAGAGAAAGCTAATTTAAAATAATACTATGACCACAATAACGAGATGGCTCTGACTAAAGCCCAGTAGAATGCTTTTAGCAGCTCCCTCAGCATCTGCGGTGGTGAACAGGGGTCATCTCCTCATCCTCCTGACTTATCCTGGGAGATACATTCAGTATAATCTTAGCTTCCATTCCCGCACTTCTCTTTGATTGGTTAGAATATATCAAATGTCTGAAAAAAAGTGTTCTTTAAAAGTAAACGTATATATTTAATGTGTGTATGTAAATATAATATTAATATATACATACATATATTTAAAGATGCAGAGGAGTCAGAGGGAATATTGCAAATTATGTCATTCTTTTATTAAAGTGACAAAATACAGCTGGGGCTATTTTTGAATGACCATCATTCAATTATGAGCTGAACATTACAGGAACAATATAGCAGAGCACTAAGGTTATTGAAAAGTATAGATCGAGACTAACTATTTAATAGTAAAATCAAAATTTCCTTAAAATTAAAAGGCTTTATCAATACTTTCCCTTTGAGAAAACCTACTACATCATCTTCCATGTTCTTCTTAGTTACATCTGTTAGTGTAACAGTATATTTAGCATCAGATTTAGACATCCTTGAATGATGCTGTCTTGAATACTACTATCTCGCAGCCTGTTTATATTTAGACATTGCTTTTATCCAAAAGGTTATTGATCTATGGTTGATATTAATTCAATGATCAACATAAATGCACTACGTAGAACTACAGTTACACAGCTAAGTGGGTGCTCTTTGTTGAAACAATTTTAAAAACTGTGTTAGTCCTATGATTAAGGATCGGGATTACAATATCTCCAGATTAGCACCTTGGCATACTAATAAATGTAAAGTTTTAAAGAATCCCATGGGTGAATAAGTTAAATAAATATAAAATAAAACAATTTTTGTTTGTTTTACTATAGGATATCTCAGAACTTTTATGATATTCACGAGCATATTAAGTGGGATATCCTTTGGGAAATACTAGTCCTTCTATGGGAAAGAAAAGTCCTCTATGTGAAGAAATATAATATAAATAATATTCTCTTTTCCAACAGACATGAGGAAAATTGCCTGGCGAAGTCGTCGGACCCAGGTACACAAGAATAATGCATTTAAAAGAATCATCTGCTGCCCATTTTTCATTTGTTGTGATATTTGATCCAAACTATTTCATGTCTCCCATTTAACTTCTTGAATAAAAAATTAAAGCTAAAAGCAGGTCTAGTACAGTAGAAGAGCTGCAGAGGGCCAGAGCTAGGCCAGTGGGCTCTATTTTTGAAGCATCCTTTTATTTCTGCATCTCTGATATCCAAGGCATAGCTTTCAAAAACACTTCTCTTGTGACTGGGTTGCTTTTATCTTTCCCATTTTATTAAAAGAGTTAAATGGAAGGCATTCAGAAACTCCAATTTAGCTTTTATTTTTCAATAAAAAATGACAGTCGAAAAACAGTATAGCCACAGGAGAGGCAGGGCAAGCTGGCGCGGAGGGGGTGGGTGCCCGCTGAGCTGGGACTACAAAGTGTTTGGATAACACACTCCCCAGGCTTTCTAAATACCTTGGTGAGACACTGTAAGAAGAGTGCAAATAATAGTCTTCATCTTTGAATTCACCCGAGCTCTTTCTACTGTCATGAAATTTTTATTTAAAGAAATCTAAAAAGGAAACCATTTGAATATGGTTCTTGAATACCCTAATGCGCTTGTTTTGGTTTGATGGCTTTGTGTCATACCCTAGAAAGCGTACATTTCACATCTTCATTTTAAGCCAGAGGGTTTATTCCCTACACCTCTCTAACTAATCAAAATGCTCACTTAACCGTGTGTCCTTAAGTAATAATTACTGAATTGATAGTGATGTCCTAAATTGTGAGCAGGAACAGCCTCCATAAGTCATCTTCTCAAACATCACGTATTTATAAAAGACAGAAGTTTGACAAAAGTGCCATGATCCTTAAACAATTTTAGAACAATATCTCAATTGCATTTTCCTAAGATATTCAGTACTTAGAATAGGGTATTTAGAAGAACATGATGTGTTGGCTTATTTGATCTTTTGCCAGCACCTTGCAGGGCTGCTGGTGGTCCTGATTACTGATTTACTTTAGGGACAGTGTGTGTCCATGATACACACTACTAACTCTACTAATCTGTAAATTACGATGTAGAATGGCTCATACTGAATAAAATATGATGAAATTTGCAAATATTGTCAGTCTTGTTTTGAAAATTCCCAAATGAGAAAGGATCTAACGTTAGTGTTGACAAATGGAGACCTGGAGGTAAATAGTAAAGGTTGATTGAAGGGAGGGGCAGACCTCTCCATAAGGCAGCACTGGGAGAGGGACAAAGTCAAACCAGTCAGAGCCTAGGGTCTGCTCTTCTACGATGTAGAGTTCGTGACCTTAGAAGCAGATCTGAACGTCATACCTGGCTTTGTCTTGCTCCTGGATGGAGATACTCTACATTGAGCGAAAGCTGAATAAGCATGCGGTCCCCTTGTATATGCAAGCTTGTTTTCACTTAGATCAGCCAAGTTAAAGTATTAGTGAAAATTACTTTCTACAAGAAACATGCAAGTTGCCAAGTTTCTGTTGTTTTGAGTAATTCCCAGTGAGAAATCAGTGTTACACATATGAACATTTTCCCCAATTTTTAGCTTACAAAGTCAAACATTATTTTTTCTATTAATCATCTAACATGCTGCCAGGTACCTATGCTACATGAATAACTGCACAGTAGTAATTCAAAAGCATGAAAGTGCTGGTTTTAAGACTTTAGAATTTAGTGTTAAGATTAATGAAGTGATTTTTCTGGTAGGAAAAGAAAAACACACAAACTAATCATTTTAATCTCTTTTTAAAGGCATAGCATTGGCAATGTACAGTAAGAATTAAAATGCTAGACTCACTTTAGACTGTCTAGGAGTTGAAACTCATTTGTTAACTACGTGACTTAAAGCACATTATTTAACTTCTCTGTGCCTCAATTCTCTCATTGGAAAAAGAAGAGGATGATAGTAATGCCCATGTACAGTTATTCTGTATTTTTAAAGAATTAATATTTAGAAACTACTTTAAAAGTACGTGAAATGTAGTAAGTGTTCCTTAATTGTTAGATATTATTAAAATGTGGCATGCACCGTAAGACATACTATTTTTCCCTTGTTCACCTGGTTATCAGATTAATGCGCTAGCACATTTCCCCTTCAATCCACTCTTAGTGATAGTTACCAGAGCAAAGAAATGTTTATCCAAGCCTCTTCTTCTTTTTTAACCAGTAGTTAGAAGTTCTTCAAAAAGTAAAATTAACTGGAAGCATATAGTAGACAGAATAAGGGGAAAAAAAACCCTGTGTGACGCTAACGTGTGAATTTCCAGGGCATCTTCTCCTGGTACCTTCTGGTTGTCCCTTGGCATCCCTTTTACCATATAGCAAATAACTCAACTGATTTCACTTGATAGATATTTAACTTGTGAATATATAAATTATTTTGACATAGTGTTTTTGGTGGAGAGAAAACATTATAAAAGTTCGCTTTATATTTACCTCAAAAGAAGTGATCCCTATACTGAAAAAAAAAACAGTTACAAAGCCAAATATTTTATAATTCATAAATGATTATATCAAATAGCTATGAAAATCAAAATGAAATCATTAATATGTCAATAAGTTGACATATTTTTGGTAACTGCCTTACAGTAAAAAAACACAGACCTACCAGGTGGGTTACTTAACTTCCATTAAAAAAACAAGATTAACTCTTACACATCTCCTTTCCTAATGAAAGGAGCCATCTGCTTTATTCAAAAAGATTCCTGGAATTGTGACTCTTATTTGGTTCCTATATTACAGTTTCCATTTGGTAACATTGGCTAATTAATAGATTGATTGCATTTTGTCTATTTTGACTTTATAGAATGAAAGCTTCTTAAGAGATATGATAGCACCAGAAATGGTATTCCAGAGGACATATGATTCTATCACCTAGAGATAACTCATTACTTAGGCAGAAAGGGTTGCTATTAAGGATGGAATATAAGATGCAGAGCCTTTATGACTATCTTAAAGACATTTAAATTTCGACATATCCTACTGTCTGCTGCCTGAGGAAGTGGAAAAATAGGTTTGTTGCCTAGATAATTCAGAGTAACCATTCCCTTTGCGAGAATTGTCTGGAAAAAAAGTGTATCCATTTTCTTTCTTCAAGTTATGAAGCCTTTTTGCTGAAATTTGAGAAAAACTATTTTGACTAGTTGAAGACACCCAGGAACTCTGACATCCTCTTTAAATTCATCACCACTGTTAAAGTGTTCTTTCTGTCATGTTTGTAGCATTGGCTGAAGCTTAGTTTTCAAACAGGTTCAATTTGCTTTTTAAAGTTTGTTTATTTTGACAGAGAGAGAGTGAGAGAGCAGGGGAGGGCTAGAGAGGTAAGGAGAGAGAGAATCACAAGAAGGCTCTGCACTGTCTGCATGGAGCCCAATGTGGGGCTAGTACCCGTGACCGGTGAGGTCATGACCTGAGTCAAAACCAGGAGTAGGACAGTTAACCAACTGAGCCACTGTCATTGTGAAAATAACATACAATCATTGGGAAAAATCCAAACAATGCAGGCTTATATAAGTAGAAATAAAGGCATCCACATTCAAACACCTCTCCCACTTCTCTCCATAAAACAAGTCAGTTAATATTATTAGCTTCATGTTTCAAGGCTTTGATAGAGTACATTCATGTATAACATATCTACATGGGTATATATAATATACATATTATACATGCAAATGACTACAGATATTTTTCTACTTCTGGCTTTCTTAGTTAACACTACATTTTGGAGATATTTCTATGACAGTAAAATGAAGACTGTATAATGTTTCAAAGCATTGATATCCCAAAATTTCCTCAACAATTCCTGCATTAAGAACATTCCAGTGGCTTTCACTTTTGCTATTTCATACACTATTGTAGTAAACTTCACACATAAATCTATGTGAATATATGTGGACGTTTTGACAGATATTGCCAAGTTTCTCTGCATAAAGACTTTACAAATTCACATTTTACTAACAGCCATACCTGATTTTCCAACTGCCCAGGTCATTGGCATATCATACACTCAGTCAGTTGATGGGGAAGCAAGAGCTTGTATTAACACATCCCAAGTAGGAGGGAAATTTTTTGAGCTGAAATGTTACTTATGACTTAGAAGAGGCGTAGGAGTTCAGCAGGGAAATGGTGGAAAAAATAACTTAGACAGAACAAATGGAACATCAAATGGCCTGGAATCAAGAGAGCATCTGGTGCATGAGGGGAGGAAAGGAAGCATGTCAGTGGATGAGTGGTGTGATTTAAAATATTATGATAACTGCTCCTAAAATTCCTTCAAGGGCAGGGTGGTTTATTCCTTATTCCGCTGCCCATTTATGAATGTTGGCTTAAGATGATGCTTTGCTAATCAGTGCTAATGTTAAATTGCAGTGTTAATCAGAAACAACGAGAGGACCATTCCTCAGAAGCATCTGTTTTTTGCTAGGTATTCTCTGAGGAAGGTGCCTAGTTCATTCACGATGAATTTCATGGTGGAAATTTCAAAATAGAAGGAGAGATGTCATGATTGGATCTCCATTTAATCCAAGTGCAGTCTTTGGTATCTCTTAAACCATGTAGCATGAGATAATATGGTTCTTTCTCTCTACAGGGTCAATTTCAGCAGTACAAAACATAAACAAATAATTATAGTGCCACTGAAATTTCTTATAATTTTAATATGGATGCTATATGGCAGGTGATTAAATAAATCAAGTTAAAATTGAGAGTAGTGGCTTCCGAATATTTGTTACTTTATAAACTTGGTATCTTTATTGGTAAATAATAACTGGGAAACTTTAAATATGAGTCTTCACATCCATCTCCTTTTTGGATTGGAAACTTACCTAACTGCTCATTTATATTAAAAATGCCCATATTATATAAAATAATGTAAAAATACACTTTTTACTAACATTTTGTTCATGAATTTCTACTATGTACTTCACAAAGGACTCATGATCATCAAACACTTATCTTATATCTCTAGTTATTTAATATTCGTCTCTCCAATTGATATAGAGCAACTGATATATCAAGATAAATATCTTAAAGATTACACTAAGAAGCAGAATTCAGTTATCAAACCCATTTTATTTCATGAATGTAAAATGTGACAAATTTGTCATACTTCATTTGATACCATAATATTATGCAAATGTCCTTAAAATAAACAGATATGTTCTTGAAAAAGATATACATTGAGAATACAAAACTGTTTCAAATAAGAAGTGGTTATCAATATTTGCATAACTCAATTAAAATTAAAATATAAATGTTCTTCCAAAGGTATATGGTATAGTAAGAGAGCAAGAAGATATGAAAACTGGAAGATTTCTTTGGATAAGACTAAAAGTAGGAATGAGACACCTGAGTGGCTCAGTTGGTTAAGCATCCACTTCAGCTCAGGTCATGCTCTCACAGTTTGTGAGTTCAATCCCTCTTTGAGATCTGTGCTGTCAGCTCAGAGCCTGGAGTCTGCTTCGGATTCTGTCTCCCTCTCTCTCCGCTCTTCCCCTACTTGCACTGCCTGTCTCTCTCTCTCTCTCTCTCTCAAACATAAATAAACATTTAAAAAATTT
Source organism: Crocuta crocuta (assembly GCF_008692635.1). Lineage (NCBI taxonomy): Eukaryota > Metazoa > Chordata > Mammalia > Carnivora > Hyaenidae > Crocuta > Crocuta crocuta. The sequence goes on from NW_027527951.1 coordinate 778,193, forward strand.
TTTTAAAAAAAGAATAAAAGTAGAGATGTAAGGACGAGAAAATGCTTTTTTTGTTTTGTTTTGTTTTTTAATATACCAAACGCGGTATCCAAATTTGGTGTTTCTCGAACTGGATAGGGCTCCCCAAATGTGGGGTGACTGATCAGATGGAAGTCGATGGCACTGACGGTGACAAGAATTCACAGAGACAGAATAAAAGAGATGGCAGTTTATTGAATACACCACAAGGGAGCGGTGGGCAGGCCAGCAGAGGAGAGGCTGTCTGCCATGAGGCCGTGGGAGGGGGCTGCGGAGACTTTTCCCTTTTTCTGGTAACTGTTGCCATCGGTTAGTTAGGGCCTATGGATATTTTGAGATGTGTCAGCCTGATAGCCCTGTCCTATGTCATCAAGGTGGTTGCTGTGGGCCCTTTCTACATTCCCTCCCTCGGGCCTATGTGCCTAAAAGCAGCCTCTACACTAAACTCTTAGGAAATTATGAATTCACACTTTCACTAAAAGGAGGAGGAAGAAGTCCTCCACATGTGGTCAATGACACTTCAATGAAGAGAAAGATCAACTACAAGGGAAATAGGTGACCCTAGGTACAGCCAGAAAATTTATTTTCCATGAAGACAGAGGATAATTTAAATTATTTACCTTGATGTCTTTATTCCTGAGGCTGAGATGTGGCAGATAGCTAAAATTAGAGGAAAAGATATCTAAAGGCAAACTTAAAGTGGAAAGCCAGACTCCTTAATATTGCTTCACTTATTCTCATCAACACTGACAAGTGCTTTGTGGGTAATCCTGCACTATTATTAGATTTTCAATGCAATTATCTCTTAGATTCTTCTGGTTTTGCTTGTTATTTTTCTAGTTTTTCTCAAACATTTATCTTGCTAGTTCTTATAACAATTTGGGTCACTTTGAATTTCCTTCATGTCTTATGTCTAATGACATTTGGCTTTTTCTAGTTATACTGATGTTTGCCATAATGTTCTGACATTTAATGAATACATTTAATCTCTTCTGGAAGAGTTTACACTTACCAAGAGGTCCGAAGACTAACATCAATACAAGCTATCAGAGGAATGTTCCCTTTATGGGCACTATCAAGAGTTTTTCTGATCTGCCTCAAGATAATTACTTTTTAAAACAAACATAAATGCTGTTGTTGACACTTACGTATTGTAACACTCACTGTTTAAACTGAATAGAATCAAAGAATTATAGCTCACTTTAAAATTTCAAAGCCGGGGCTAGTGGTTTAGTTAGGTGAGTGTCCCAACTCTTGATATCAGCTCAGATCAAGATCTCTTGGTGGTGGGAGGAACTCCACTTCTGGCTCTGTGTGGTGCTTGCGTGGAATCTTCTTTCTCCCTCTTTCTCTGCCTGACCCGCTCTTGTGCTTGCTCTCTTTCTCCCAAAAGAAATAAATAAGAACTTAAAAATCAAAATTCAGGGGCATCTGGGTGGTTCAGTAGGTTGGGTGTCTGACTTTGGCTCAGGTCATGATCTCACGGTTAGTGGGTTCGAGCCCCACATCGGGCTCTGTGCTGACAGGTAGCTCAGAGCCTGGAACCTGCTTCAGAGTCTGTGTCTCCCTCTCTCTCTGACTCTTGCCTGCTCATGCTGTGTCTCTCTCTTAGAAATAAATAAAACATTTTAAAAATATCAAAATTCAAAGCCATAGATTCTTAGACTAGAGTTAACTTTAAATGAACTGATTTCCTCTCCTTCTGGACAGAGATACTTAATCATTTTCTAAGTCTGGTATTCAATCCATTTTTATTCTTGAAATACATGTCTTGCATTAAACATACATATTCATGTAGGTACATATTTTTTTACAAAAAGAAAAAAGAATCTACATTTTTATATTTTTTGTGAAGCTATTTGCTACATTTTTGGGACAAGCTTGTATCAATAGGTGTCCAAAATTTAATATATATTTCCACTTTCCTTGAGGTACAGTAAAAAATTATAAGGATGATCTTTACCAACAAATTTAATTTGTATAATTTTTGGTCTTTTCTCCAACCTGTCCTGCCATCAGCCTACGCACAGTGATTACTGATAGGTTATTACATATAAATGTGTATTTCTGGCCCCTCTGTAGCTTCATTTATTATTGGGAACAACAACTACTCTGTAGTAGTTACTATTGTTTGGAGTACATCATCTGACACAACAATTAGAAGTACAATTTTTACAGAAGTGTTAAATAGAAGTGCTGTGTTTTCGGGCTCCAAAATCATAGCTTGGTTTATACTGAAGACATTTTAGAGACAACTCTGTACTTTTTACTGATTTGTAAAGATATCCTCTAGAATCGTATTAACATCCAAATGTGAAGAGTAATTTCTTAGATAACAGCCACTTCACATTGCCTGGAACTATTGGAAATTAGTTGCACTGAAACAATTTGGCTGATCAACTGGGAAATAAACCCCAACTGGTTTATTCCTCCAAAAATCTAAATCACATTTTTTTTCAAACATGTGCCCACTCACATTATACAAATTCATCTCTAAAGAGGATCATGATAAACAAAGCAGTCCAGCAAGAAATGTCATGATTTATACAGCAAACTTTTTTTAAAGAGTTGCAGGAAAAAAATATACTCTATTATTGTATATATTTGGGTTTTTTGTCAGTTCTGTTCAGTGCTTATATTTCCAAAGGAATATTGTTTAGCTTTTTTTTAACCAAATAAAAAAATATCAAGGTGCATTCAGTAGATGTTCATATATAACTCTGTGGTCTTACATTACTTCTTTACTTCCTACTTCCCTAAATCAATCGCAATCATTTCCCATTATAATAAATCATCTTTGTGCTTTGGTTAGACTTCATCACTTAATTCTTAGTTGTTTTGTTTTATTTTCTTCCTTTCACAGAATATTCTAAATCATCCACCCTATTTCCATCTCCTTTTCTATTACAAATCATAATTCTGATCATTGGTCATAATTCATATTATACTAATTACCACAGCCATCTCTTTTAACATCTTTATTTTTCTTTCACTTGCAGTTTTGTCACATTTATGTATGCTGAAGCAGCAATAAATTATTCTGCACTCTTGGCTCTGATCTTGTTCATTACCTGCTTCTCTTTTTTAGGTTTATTTATTTATTTTGAGAGAGAGAGAGAGAGCGCGCACAGTGGGGGAGGGACGGAGAGAGAGGGAGAATTCCAAGCAGGCTTCACACTGTCAGTATGGAGCCCAATGTAGGACTTGAATTCGTGAACTGCGAGATCATGACCTGAGTTGAAATCAAGAGCCATAGGCTTAACCAACTGAGCCACCCAGGCGCCCCAACATGCTTCTCTTTCAACAAATTAGAACCTCTTGCATTTCTTCTTGTATGTGGTGTATCATAGATTATTTATATTTATTATTTTCTCTATTGTGTGATGGGCACTATAATTATCAACTTCACATCATAAACATGCTCCTTTTAATTATTTATATTGACCTTTATTTCACTGTTTCTGTTCTCCAAACTATGTTAAAATATCTATTTCTTTTTTTTTACTCAGGCTAATGTGTAAGATGTCTGAGAAAAACTCATATTTTAATGTGTTGCCAAAAAAATTATACTAACATTATTGGACACTTTTGAATTGTATATAAGAGCACATTTTCCTAAACTATTTATTTTCCCTCTTTTTTAAACTAATGTCCACTTATTCTACAGACCTGCAGTTTAATGATTATTCAGTTATCTTAGATAAGATAAACCAATTCCTAGGATTCAATATATTGTCTGCTCTTAGCTTTCTAATTTAAGCCCACAGACAGAAGAGATAATAGTTTCCTATGGCCAACCGAAGTTTAGTCTGGAAGAAAAAGTAAGGAAAGTGGAAGTGATAGGTAAGGGAGAGAAAGGCAGTTTCAGGTTTCAGTTAATTCATGCCAGTTTTCAAGTGCTTATTGTTGGATCCAAAACACAGTTGGAAGAAATATATCCCTTTGAGATCACTGATAGTCACTGGATTATTTTATAAGGAGTCCATGGCTGTGCAGACTAATCTCTTTCCTAGAACCTAGATTGTAAATGGCTTATTTAAAAGCAAACAAGCATGGGGTGCTGGTGGCTCACTCCATTAAGCATCTGACTCTTGGTTTCAGTTCAGGTTATTATTTTAGGGTTTGTGAGTTCGAGCCCTGCATTGGGCTTCTTGCTGACAGTGTGGAGCCTGCTTGGGATTCTCTCTCTCCCTCTCTCTTTGCTCCCCTTTCACTCTCTCTCTCTCTCTTTCACAAAAATAAACTTAAAATATTTTAAAACAAAAAAACACCCAAAAACTACAAATTGGGCCTCTTCCCTTCTCTGTTTCTTTCTCCCTCTCTTAAATTTCAACATCTCTTGGTATCCATTCCATTTCTAATGTGTTTGAGAGTCTATTCATTTCTTCCTACACTCTTTTTTTAATGTACTCTCATGTTTATTGCAGCATTATTCACAACAGATATGAAAACAACTGAATGCCTATCAATTAATGAACAAATTAAAATAAGGTGTGGAATGTATATACAATGAAATATTATTTAGCAACGAGAGGAAAATATCTGGCCATTTATCACAGCATGGGTGGACCTCAAGCACATTATGCTAAGTGAGATAAATCAGATAAAGACAAATACTATATTGTATCACTTATATGTGGCATCTAAAGAAATCGAAGTTGTAAAAATAGAGAGTGAAATAGTGGTTATCGTCTCCAGATATCTCCCAGTCTTGCATCTTGAAGCTTCCAAAAGTAACAAAAGCTTCTCTCTTACCAATTAGTGCTTACTTAACTTATTGGGGGAAATCTGTCCCTATCCAACATGGCTTTTCTTTGATTGTTGCCTTTTGCTGATACAGGGTGATAGTGATAATGCAAATGTCCATTTCCACTGTGATTTATTTTTCCTGCCGTGACACTAGCTCCTTCTTGCCCTTTACGTGGTCCTTTCCCTGGTTCCTTTTAATGCAGGTCCATTGGGCTTGTCAAATATTAATGTCCTTTTGCTACTGCTTATACATCTAACTGTATTCAATTAATTTAAATATCTTTATTTCCCTTTTGTCCTCCTTCCCAGGTTACATGTTTGGAATACAATATTAGAGTATAATACTTAAAGTCAGTTCCATTTCTCATTGACTTGTTTTTCTTCACAATCCAAGACAATTTTGCGAACAATTATTTTAATACTTTTTGAACTGAATCAGGGTCATTATGATGCACGAATTGGAAAATGTATACCCTTGGGACCATAGCTGCAATGGTAGGAATAGTAAAAGATCTTGAAACTTCCTCAACAATCAGTTCTACTCAAATCACTGGGAGAAAATTATTTAGTATTAAAACAACATTCATGTATTATAGAATACAAATGTAAACATTTTTAAAAGGTAAAGCTTAAACGAATTTTCATGGTTACATTCAGCACTTTTGATCTAAGCTCAACAAATATACGGAAATTTGTTTTCATTCTTCTCTGCCATTATTGACAGATGCTGCTAAGAAGTACTGATCTCAAGTGTCTTGAAATAATTCTATCAGTTCACTATTCTCACTGCCTCTGAGCAGACAAAGGTGCATTAACAAAATGAGGCCTTAACAAAAATATCCCCCTAGCCTTTATGTTTTAGCACCTCATTACCTGTTTGAATCACCATTAAAATTAGTCATTTTGGGAGGCTCCTGAGTTAAGCGCCTGACTTTGGCTTAAGTCATGATCTCATGGTTCCTGGGTTTGAGCCCCACACATCAGGCTCTGTGCTGACAGCTCAGAGCCTGGAGCCTGGTTCTGATTCTGTGTCTCCCTCTCTCTCTGCCATCTTCTGCTTGCACTCTCTCTCTTTCTCAAAAATAAACAAACATTTAAAAAAATAAAAAAAAATTGTTATTTTCAACATTTGGGAACTTTGATAAGGAAGTAATTAAAGGTACATAAATATTTCCACACAGAGATGATAATCTCATTGATAATCATGTTTGTAGCCATTCTTTCATTCAGAAGTCTCATTCAACAAGGGTACTACATGTGGTAGTGAGTAATTAAAGGTTAAAAATAGACCAAACAGGGTTGCCTGGGCGGCAGAGTCAGTAGATCATCCAACTCTTGAGCTCAGCTAGTGATCCCAGAGTTGGGGGATCAAGTCTCGCTTAGGGCTCCGGGCTGAGTGTGGGGACTGCTTAACATTTCTTTGCCTCTCCTTCTGCTCGTCCCCTTTCTCTTTTCTTTTTCTTTTTTTTTAAAGACCAAACAACCAACAATATCCTGATTAGAAAAGTAAATAAATTTGGTTAAAATGTTTTGATTAACTAATTTACTAATATATTAATATGTGCACACAGATATTTTAGAAATCAAGTTTTCGAAGGAAAATTAATAATACCAGAACATTCTCATGCCTTTTTTCAATTTAGTGAATATAAATCTATCTATGACATTCTTGATAATATGGACCCAACTTTTGGTTAAGAAATCTGTATATTTTGTCATAGATTTTATATATACATATAAACTATATGTACAAACTCACAAACCTATATAAACAAACTGACAAATATGTAAAAATGTTAGGAATGCTATGCCATGTTAGTGGAATTTGGTGATTTTTAATTTGTTTTTATTTTTCACCATTTTTTCTCAATAACCATACATTTTATAATCAGAAAAATTCTATTTTAGTATTCAATAAAAACATTCATATTCTAATGTCTACTCTTTTAGAATAGTGACCTATATCTTGTTCATCTCTGAGTCACTAAAATGGAAACTAAAACCGTCTACAGCATATAGCATATTCTCTGTATTCACATAACTGGACTCTACCATTAGGCTGTCTTCACCAATGTCACTTTACTATTCCACTGTCTTCATCAACATAAGTTTATTATTCCAGGAAACTCCTGCCTAGGAAGATAAGTTGTAAGTGACTTTATTGTTCACTTAGAAACTTCCTGGAAAAACCATTTAAATGAACATCTAACTGTTAGACTTTTCGATAAATAGCATAATATGACCATTTAGTCTTCAAGACTCTTTGTCAAACTTCACCAAAAAACCTCCCCTTACTATGTCCACTAATTCAACCTATCGTATCATAATTCATTTTCAGTTCTAGTCATCCTGTCTCTCTCTATCCCCACACAGAAAGATCTTTATAAAACCAGACTCTAAAACTTTATAAATATGCTAACTTCGCTTTCCCTCTTCCAAGAACCTAGGAAGACACTGTCAGGGTAGTGCTCTTACTTATCAAGGTATGAATAAACTTACCTTTGTTCTAGCAATACGTTTGTTTGTTGAAAGCTCTTTTAGGGCTGTCAGCATTGGACAGAAGTGTGAGTAGCACAGACACTTACATATAATAGGAATCCAATAAGTATGTATTGAAATAATGTTCAATGTAATTCACCGAAACATTGTCAATGTCTTTGTGTCTCTAAGAATTTTAATCTGTGACTCTATCCACTTTGAAGACAAGCATAAAATTGCAATTTGCTTATCTTTTGGTGTTGGTGGATACATTTCATTAAAGCAATTTAATTTATACTTTGATATTTGCTCTCATTTAACAAAGCATACTTCAGTGGTTATTGTCCAGGCTGAGAAAATATATCTGTATTGTTTCTTTTTCTTTACTTCCCATTGAAATTTTCATTTAGCTATGTTTGATTGATGTAATTAATTTTCATTATCTGAGTTTTCTTGTAGACCTATGTTTTGAAAAAATAGCCTAATAATAGAGCTATTGAAAAATGGAGTGGGTGCCTGATTTCTGGAAGTCTGTCTTTGTACTTGTTATTTCTAGACCTTTGGAAGGCAAGCCGTCTCCTTTCTTCACCAGCTTAGAGCTGGAGAGCTTAAAGATGTGCACCAGGAGTCACATATAGTGATCGGCATATATCTAGGCCAAGTCAATTCAAAAGGAAAGTTTCTATAAGTATCTATAAGGATTCTCTTTAGAAAGACATATGTAAAGACGGAATGTGTTGATGAATAGTGGTGGTGGTGGGTCCCTGTTATGAAAGCAAAGAAAAGAAGAATGCTTCTGGAGGCAAATGGGTGTACTTGGGCAAAATAACCATGTCCTTTAAGCACCATCAAAAGTGGTACCTCACAAACTTTAATGGGCATACAAATCCTCCGGGTATAATAGGGATATTCAGACTCTTATGTAAAGATCTTTATAAACAAAACAAAATCTGTTAAACAAAACAGAACAAAACAAAACACCTGCCTGTTTATGCAAGACACTTTGAGTAGCAAGAATGTAAGTGACAGGAACTCTGTCTTTGTTTGTTTTTGTTTTTGTTTTAAATGCAGGTCCATCAAACCAACTTATTGTAACATAGGTTCTTCTCAAAGAACAGTGTTGTTAATCCCAAGATTGTAATTTTAATTGTAAATTAATATGTAGATATTTAAAATTTATGAACTTGTGTCTGTGAGCTTGGTTAACATGATTTGTTTCTATCAGATGGAGTTAATAGAAATAATAGTAGCTAAGATTTACTGACTAGTTACTCTGTGACAGGAATTATGATAATCTATGTACATAGTATAACCTCATCTAACCCTCACGCTAATCCTTATGAGATACTATTATAGGCCTCACTTCCATAGATGAGAAGATTTGGGTCTGGGAAGGTTAAGTAATTTACCTTAAAAACAAAACAAAAGCAAGACACCAGTAAATGGACAACAGAAACAAGATGGCAACTCAAACATTCTGGCCCTTTGGTAGACAGAATCATGGTCTCCATAGATGTCTCCCCTCTGATCCCTAGAACTAGTGAATACGTTTTACTTTCGATGTCAACTTTACATATGTGATGAGGTTAAAGATCTTGACATGAGGGTATCATCTTGGATTATCCAGGGGGGCTCACTGTAGTCACAAGGGTCCTCATAAGAGAAAGAGAAACAAAAAAATTCTTAGTAAAGGAAGATGTGATGATGAATTGAAATGCTGTGAGTTGAAGATGGAGAGAAAGGAATGCAGGAGATCTCTAGAACTTGGAAAAGGCATAAAAACAGATTGCCTCTTAAAGTCTCTAGAAGGAAATACAGCCCTACCTATACCTTAATTGTAGGACTACATTTTGATTTTGAGCACGAAAATAAATGTGTATTAAGACACTAAGTATGTGGTAGTTTGTTATGGCAATGAGAGGAAGCTAAGACAGGACTCAAAGCTCAAGGCCTTTAACCAATTATTGTGGTATCATAAAAGATAAAGGCAGGGTAAATGGAAAAGAGAAACTGAAGGCAACTTTCAAGGGGAAAGAAGTAAGAAAACTGATGACCACTGAGGAATTACTATTTATTCACTGTATAAGGCACTGTGCTTAACTCATGATAGATGATATTTTATATGGCCTTTGTGACAATTTTTTAATTAAAACTTTTTTTTAGCGTAGTTTAAAATTCACGGCCAAATTGAGGGAAGGTTCAGAGATTTTCTATATACCCCAATTCTCATACATGTATAACTTACCCTATTAGCAATGGTACCCACCAGAGAGACACATTTAGAGAAGTGGCGGACCTAAACTGACACATCATTATCACCCCAATTCCACAGCTTACCATATAGTTAATTCTTGGTGTAAATTCTATGGTTTTGATGTGCAACAACATGTATGCATCATTATGGCTTCATAGAGTATTTTCAGTGCCCTAAAAATTCTCTGTGCTCTGCCTATTCATCTTTCCCCACCCCCAGACTTTGGCAACCATTGACCTTTTCATTATTTTAGTAGTTTTGCTTTTTCCAGAATGTCATACAGGTGGAATCACAGGGTGTAGCCTTTCAGATTGGCTTCTTTCACTTAGCAATATGCATTCATGTTGTCTGTCTTCATGGCTTGATTAGCTTATTTTTTTTAACATTGAATAATTTTCCATTGTCTGCATGTATCACAGTTTATTTATCTATTCACCTCTGTAGGCTTCCTCATTTGGTCAATTATGAATAAAGCTCCTATAAACATCCATGTGCAGGTTTTTGTGTGGGCTTAAGATTTCAACTCTTTTAAGTAAGTATGAAGGAGTGCAAATTGCATGATTGGTAAGAGTGTGTTTAATTTTCTAAGAAACTGTCAAACTGTCTTCCATGGTAGCTGTATTACCATTTAGCATTCCCACTAACTGAGTGATAGCTCCTCTTGCTAGCCACCCTCACTAGCTTTTGCTAATGCCAGTGATCCATAGGTTGGCCATTCTAACGGTGGTATCTGAGCGTTGTTTTAGATACATTTTTGAGAAATGTTTCTCATGGTGAAGAATTTTTATTATTAAAGAATGAATTTGATTTGAGGCACTGACACAATGTACTCAAGCCAAAGTCATGCCTTGAGTCCAAAGAGAAGAATTTCACTGGGACATATTTTATCATTTAAGAGATGGAAAAGGGAGGAATTTAAGATCACAGTATTGATTTTATTGTTGGAATTTTAAATTTGTTCTAAAGGCAAGAGATATGTATTATAAATCATGTGGCAAACCAGGTTCACTGAGGTAAATCTACAGCTACTAAATGGGGTACCTTTTGAAAAAAAAAGAAAACTTTCACTTGAAATTTAAGTACGGGTATGTTTGTTAAAAATATGTATTTCTTGCATTATGGGCACAGGTCACAGTAAATCAATTTATTTTATAGTCGATGGAGCAACAAGATGACACAAAATATACATAAGTCTGAGTTCCTCAACTCAGGACATATAAAAACAGTCCAGTATTCTGAGTGAACAGCATATGTCTGAAGTATAGGTAAATGGACTAGAATTAGAAATAATGAGAAGTTGGGATGCCTGGGTGGCTCAGTTGGTTAAGCGTCCTACTTTGGCTCAGGTCATGATCTCACAGCTGGTGAGTTCTAGCCCAGTGTGGGGCTCTGTGCTGACAGCATGGTGCCTGGAAACTGCTTTGGATTCTGTGTCTCCCTTTCTCTCTTCCTTCTCATGCTCTGTCTCTTTCTCTAAAAAATAAATAAAACACTAAAAAAAAAAAAATGAGAAGTTTTTTTTTTTTTAATGTTTTATTTATTTCTGAGAGAGAAAGAGAGACAGGATGAGGAGGGGAGGGTCAGAGAGAGAGGGAGATAGAGAATCGGAAACAGGCTCCAGGCTCTGAGCTGGCTGTCAGCACAGAGCCCGACAGGGGGCTCGAACCCACAAACCATGAGATCATGACCTGAGCCGAAGTCAGACGCCTAACTAACTGAGACACCCAGGCGCCCCATATATGATCTTTTTAAGATGTGTTTAAAAAAGTAAGTGGGGAAAAATGTTGGAATCCTACAAATAATGAAATAAAAAAATCTTGAAAATCATTTTCTCATCTGTATATCCTTAGAGTTATAAGCTGTCCTCCTGTGATACTTGATTATATTTGCTATTCACTTAGTACAATATTCTAATCTTTCTAATGAGTATTATCCCTTCATACAAGAATACAAATATAATGTCATCCCTAGGTATTTGGTCAACTTATTCTCTTTCCCCAAAACTACATTTAATGGTGTCCTTAAAGCTGGTATTTCTCCAGAATGTTTACAGTGTTCTCTAAATCCCTTGTTTCACTTTTCATCAGCCTCTAATTTGTGATGAAAGTTGTCCAAGAAATGCTGTTCTTAACTTCCCAATCACTTTGCTAATAATCCATGATTGTTACCAGCTTTTTATTTCAGTTTCACTTATGAAGCACTCTATTCCACTTATTGAGAATCACTTGAGACTTACTAGTTAATGATTGAACTCTCTTTGCATTCATTAGTATCTCAGAATTTCACCATTTATTTGACAATATCGAATGTAAGCCGATTCTTGCAACATTTGTTGAAAACCTACCGAGGACTACACACAGTGCTAAGTTCTTTATGTAAAAGGATGAACGAAAATATCCTTTGTTTAAAGGAATCACATGAGGGAGATTGACACGTACGTAAATAGCTTTTTTAAAAAATTGAAGTATAATTAACACAGAGTGTTTTATTAGTTTCAGGTATAACAATATAATGATGTGACAATTCTATACATTTCTTACATTCTATACATTTCTTACATTCTTAATCTCCTTTATCTCTGTCACCCACATCTCCACTTAAATAGCCTTTGAAAAGGTGAGGGATTATTTCTGGAGTCAACGTGAATGACAAAAGATGGCAGACACCTCCCTTGAATCCCATGCCCAGATTTACTAAAATCACAACCCTTGGTTTCTTCTACCTCTCTTGGTGACAATTAGGTTCAATGGCCTCATTTTTCTGAAGGGTATCAGAAGAATAAAATATTTTAGATCTTACTATAAACTGTTGTTTTTCTTCATATGCATTACTAAATTTCTTGTAATTGTTCATTTCCCTTTTAGTCTAAGAAATCATATATTTATCATGTAAAGATCTTTTTAACAGTATATTTGAACTAGCTACCCGTGCTTCTTGAATAATGGAAATATTTGCACTTTTTAATAAAAAAGACTCTTAGAGTTTATGCTCGCACAAATTGACTCCTAGTCCATTGAGGAATGTGGGCTATATTTTAGGTTAACACTCATTTTATATTTTCATACAGTTTATGATAAGATATATTGCATTTGCCTTTTCAAATTCCTAGATTCCAAAGCTTTGGAAATCTGCTTTTAAACACAAAATTTGAATGCACTTAAGCATTTCTAGGCTTAGGTGATTTCTTTTCACTCCTTTCCTTCATCAAGTACTCCAAGAGGAGGATTTGAATGAGAACTGCCCATGTGGCTCTTTAAAACTTCCTGCTTAATTTACAGGTAGATAATCTCATGCTGCACAAGAATTCACTTCTATATTCAATATAAATTCACTTCTACCACAGATGAAAAATTTGTGTTTAATGCTTATGTCTGCTCTTAGATACAACACAGATACATTTAAAGGAAACAAAGTATTAAGGTAATAAAAACTCCATTTGCTTCAAAAAATTTGCATTCATCCCACCTATAAATACAAAGGTTTCTACTATTCTATTCTTACCAATAAAGAAATAGTTTTCTTGTCACCAACTCCTTTATCACCAGAACTCTCCCCTCCACAAAGAAAACTACACTAACAGTAAAAAAAGTGAGTGCATAAAATATTAAAATCTTTAGATTTTTTTTTGGTGACAGTTCTTCACATACCTTATTTATGGACATTTACAGAAATACCTTCAAATATCATTTGTTTATGACTTCATTTAGATCTTGGAGCTATACTGAAAAGCATTGAAATCACCCTGAAAAGAGGTGGCTACCATTCTCACCTTCTTTGCATCTTCCTGTAGTCCCAAGAAGAGACAGGCAGCTAATTGCAGAAATTTGCCCCCTCCCCCAACTCCAGCTTTGATAATGGAATGTCACTCCTAGCACCTCATTCTTCCTCTCCTGTTCTTCCCCAGGTCTCCTGAAGGAAAAGATTGGTTCCACTCACAAACATGTAAGAATTTACACTGTTTCTGGTTTCATGTGATTATATCATGAGTCAGTCAAGAACCAACAGTCAATAAACATTTACCAAACCCATATTACATGGTACGCACATTGCCACTTGGTGTCAGTGTTGGGGACTTATACTCCAACAGTTGTAGAGTTACTTAGCTGTACAGGAGTTGGAGCCCAAAAGAGCAAAGAAACGTAACACTTCTATGTAAATATCCATTTACATCCCCTGATCTAATGGGATTTAATGGTCTTTGAGGTTTTCCTGAGAAAAATAATTTGAACCATCATCACTGAAGTGAAGATGAATGAAAATAGGCCCGATTGACTGGTAGCCCCAGTGTATGTCAGATGACACTGAAGAATAAATTGACCCTGACCTTCAAATATCAAGGGAGAAGAGGGGCCCCAAGTCTATGTGATCCTGGAAAAGATCCTCCTCTTCTATCTCTTCATTCTTTTTCTTTTACGAAGATTTCAATCTTTGAGCACCACCTATTTTTTTTTCAGCCAATTCTCTTCTATTCTTGCACTCAAATCAGTCTTTGATTTCAGTGGATCCTACAAGCAATTTATCTTACCACTTTTTATTAGCCCTCATTAACCCATATGTCTTCCTTTTATTCTCACTTAGATCTAATGTCCAATTTTATAATCAGTGACTTGTACAAATATACTGGATATTCCCCCCCAAAATTCTACATCTCAAAAAATTCCAACCACACGCCACCTGGAATACAGGTTTTAATTTACAAGACTATATCTTTCTACCATTGTATCCATACAACGTATAGTATCTGACACATAACAGGTGCTCCATAAATATGTATTGAATACGTAAGTAAATGAATACATATCAAAATTACTTGAGAGGCATAGGTTTTTCAAAATCTAAATTTTATCAAATAGATTATTTGAAATTATAAATAAAATATTTCTGATTTTTATAAATGGTAAAGAGAAGTTAACACAGATAAAAGTTTATGTATTTCATCAAAATAACTAGAAAATGATAAACGTCATAAAATATGTCCCTTAAATAGCTGCCAATTCTATCAAGTATGTTATGTTACAAAACTTATTATTTTTTGTACTTCTACAATTGATTGTGCACAGTTCAAGTAAATGTGATTGTGCAGTCACCCACATAGGTTGTTATTACTGTATCAAGCATCATTGTAGTTGTTTTGGTTTAGCCTCAGCTCTCTGGGCTTTGAAGGGAAATAGCAGAAACATAGTTTTATATGGAGATGGAGAAAACACTCTTAGGCTGAGTGACCAGAATAAAGACTAGACACTCAGCTCTTCCCTTCAACATTTTCTCTCAGCTCTTGATATCACAAACACAGAATCTTCCCGAGTATCCAGGTACTTTTCTAAAGCAGCAATTCATTATCCTAATATAGTATCTTAATTCATTAAGTTTATTTCTTTGAGATTATAACACCGAGTGTTATAACAGCTACTTGAGGTTCATTTGTCCAGCTTTCAAGCACTGATGCTGCCAAATGCAAAATCACTTGAGAATCACATTGACCAGCAAATTTCAAGAACTGCTATAGCTATCAAGAAAATTTTCCAGTACATTAATTCTGATGGTCAGTCTTTAGTCTCCTTTTTTACTGGACTTTCATCAACATTTGGCTCTCTTTTTCAAAAATCTCTTACCAAAATTTCTCATGATAGAAATTACTTTTCCATTATATATTTTATTTTATATATATTTTTCCATTGTATGAAAGTGGTTGAACATGCTAAGTTCAGATAAAGGTAGTTTAAGAAGGGACTATATAAAGGCAATCTAATTCCAAATATCTCTCTCCTCTAATATTTCTACCTCACCTACATCTACTACCATTCACATGTCAGATTAGAGAAGAAAGAGAGATTAATGTAGTTGCCTTTGGTGTCAAAAGACCTACTGTCTAATTCTTACTCCATTATTTAGCTGCATAAGCTCATTAAAAGATTGAAACCTAATCGTAGAACTGTAGATCACTTCCTTTCCACTCACACACCATCACCACATTTCTAAAGACCTATTTATAGCAGTTCCTTTGACTTAATACACAATGTCTGGTACTCAAGGAAATATTACAAAGCCTACCAAGGGCAAAGAGCATAATCTGAACAGATACAGAGCAAGCATCAGAACCAGACTTAGTCAGAAATACTGAGTTAGCAGACCAGGAATTTAAAACAATGATGGTTAACATGCAAAGTGTTCTGATGGAGAAAGTAGACTGCATACAAGAACAGGTGAGTGATATAAGCAGAGAGATGAGAACCCTGAGAAAGATTCAAAGGGAAATGTTAGGTATAAGTCAATTTAACAGAAATGAAGAATTCTTTCATGGGCTTTATTCACAATTAGATCTGCTTGCTCAAAATTGTAACAGCAAAAGTAAGGTGCAAGCGATCTTCCTCCACCTTTGACTTTATTTTTCCTTACTCACCGCCACATTTATGGAAGTTGATGTTTTTCCTGTGGCGGCATTCTAGGATCCCTTCTCTAGCTTTCTGGGTACTGAGAGGAGGGTGTGGCATGATGAATGATGAGAAATGACATCTTGATTCTGGCTTTCTGACTCCTAAATTGCAGAAGCGAGGCTATAGCTCAGTACTCTAATCACTCCAAGGAATTTGTAAGCTCTGACTTCCCTGCATTGGATTCCTTCATGCTTAAAACAGCTAGAATTATGTTTAATTTTCTGCACTGACAGAGTTTTAATTGGCATTTCCCCTTTCACTCTTGGCCCATAGAGTCATTTCTTTACGCAGCAGCTCAGAATGATCAAGTCATCAACTCCCCTGCTTAACATCCTCTGATCACCTTGCATATTATTTAAAAAGAGTCTCATAACCTTTAGTATAACCTGCAAATCCACTCATGGTGTGTTCACTGGCTCCGTCTTTGGCCACATCTTTTACCAGTCTCTTCTTTGTGCATTCCATCTGGCCACTATGTGTCCTCACTTCTTTATTACACAAAACTTGCTCATCTCAAGATATTTGCACTGTTTTCTTTCTCTTCCCGGAATGCTTTACTTTCAGATCCTCCTTTGCTTTCTTCTGTACTTCATTCATATCTTGCCACAAATACCACCTTATGGAACACAAGGGAAGGATCCCTGAATTGATACTATGTATTTATGGCTTTGGCCCAACCCTCCTACTAGAATCAAAATCCCATGAGGACAGGGACATTGCTTATCCTATTCGTCACTATATTCATAGCTCCTGGAACAGATACTGCCATAAGAAAGAAACTAAAAAAAAAAAAAAATTCAAGTGGGTTAAGTGAATAAATGAGTGGCATGAGTTTTTACAAAATCTTTCAGCCAAGGAGGAAACATATCTAAGTACGATCAAACTTGGCCATTTAAAAATAGTATAAAGGCTGGTTTTGGAGTGGTACCAGTATATCTTGTTTGAGATTGAACATGCAGATTTTTGTCTTCTTCGCTCATTCAAATCCACTAGTGATTAAATGCTTTGGACTGAATTGAAGTTTCTATGTGCTACAGCTTAGTCGCTTGCTAGATATTCAGTATGTGCCTACTTCTGCTATGTTTATAAGTGAAAGTTAGATTTATGGGTCAAAATAATCTTAAAATATGCAACTTTTGATATGGGGAGCACCTACAATCAGCCTGTGGTTTTACACACACCTCATTCAGCTTCATAACTAACATCTTCCCGTGGTTGGCGCAATAATGGAAATATTCCTTGTGGGACCTAATTCTATAGCTCTTATTGAAGTCATTAAGGGGTTGTGGGGAATGTTTGTAGAGTAAAGGCTGCAGGGTCAAGCCCAAGATTACTACTTTACTTGGAAAATGAGAGACACTCTAAGATGTAAACACATAATGTATACTTGAAAATATCCAGAGGTAGTTATTGTTACTGTGTGATAGGAAGGAGTATGCTGTTAAAAGCATTGTGATCTTACTAAAATTGAAGCCTCCTCAGTCCCTGCTTTATTTGAACCCTAGCTTATTTTGCATGGTTGTTTCACAAACAGTTTAAAAAAAAAAGACTAATCTCATTCATTTCTTCTCTTATTTTTATCAGTGTTGTTTTCGTTGAACAATAAAATGTCAAGGCATTGTTTTCTTATTCAATATGTAAATGTTGCAGTTAACTCATAACCAGGAAGAAAGAAAATATAGAAGAATGAAGGCAACGTTTCCTTAATTTAAGTATGTTGACAGAAGAGTTTATATTCCAAGTGGTATAAACCAATCATGTTAGTGTTTTATGTTCCAGATCAAAATGGTGATTTACCTTTTAAATATGCTGTGTATATGCATACTATAGTAATTAGTAATATAGGCATCTTCTTTTAGCTGATATTAGCATATTGTTGAATTCTGAATGGGTTCCAGAAAACTACAGAAATTGCTCTTTAAATTACTGCCCTAATGAACTGTTCAACATCATGTAGGCCAAAAATCAAATAATTGTTTTTGGCTGACATTCTCCAGTATTCAAATGGACAAAACTGCATAATCATTTTCTGCAGACCAGTTATGCCATTATTTGGGAGCGTTAAACAACAAAATTTAACGGAGTAAATTTGAAGATCTAATTGGCTTTATTCAATGAATCATGAATCAAGCAGCATCCCATCCAGCAAATGGAAAGGAGCTGCAAGGTGCTATACAAAATAGAAGGCTCTCATAGACAGAAGGGAAGATGTTTTCTATCAGAGTGAGTTTGAGTTGTTTCAGAGAAGATTGTGGTAAAGGCACCAGTCTATCATGCAGATTATCTTGCTAGTGCTAATCAGGTAATTCCAGATGACTGGTTAAAAGTCGTATTGCTAGGAGAGGCTGAAACTGACATTAGGTTAGAAATTACATCTTGGTTTGCTCATGTGGGGCTTAGCATCAGTGACTCCATTTTGAGCCTATTTTCTGTTTTGTATTTTAACAGAAATGTGGTCAATGTGGTAAACATGCCACCATACAAAACTATTTAAAATTAATTAACTGAAAGGTGAAAAAATGAAGCTGTTTTATCATTACTAAACTACTGAAAAAAGTTACTGTGAAAATACTTTTTAATAGGTAGGCTGTAGTTGTATCAATAGCTGAAAAAACAAACAAACAAATAAAACCCATTTTCCCTTTGCCACTTTGAAATCACTGAAATTAGCGGAAGGCTAAAGAATTCAAATTAAAATTCAACTAAGACTATTTGACTATAAATGGAGAATTTTGAATTTAGGTACAAATATTATGTGTCAGTTGGAAGAGTGTGATATTTATTTTTGGATTCAGGGTTTGTTTTTATCTTGCCTGTTTGCCTTTCTGTAAGTATGTATGTAGGTATGTTTGTGTATACGTATATATGTAAAATTTACAGTTAAGTGCTCAGATTTAAAGAACACAAGTCCATAAACTTTCACAAATAATATAAAACCAAATAACAAAGACCTTCATTAAGGTCTAGAACATTTTTCTTGGGCCTAGAAATTCCTTCATGCCCTCTTTCACTCTTTACCATCATCTTATCGTCAACTATGTGTTTCAGTTCTACTAGTTTTGAACTTCCTGTAAGTAATAACAAAGTGTACATTCTGTTGTTTCTGGCTTTTTTGGCTCAGTGTAAGATTTCTTCTTATTGCTGCATATATCATTGACTTTAGTTCTAGCCCTATAAACTTCCCTCTATGACCTGCTTTAAATGCATCTCAAATATTTCAACATTTTTTTACTAACATTTGGTAAAAATATTTTCCCATGTTTCTTTTCTTTGTGAACATATATTCCTTTAAAGTTTGCTGTTCAATTTTTAAATATTTGGAGGTTTTCTTGCATCTTATTGATATTGATATTGTGGTCAACTTCATTGTGGCCAAAGAAAATACTCTGCAAAGTAGAGTTCAAACTTTTCAGAACTTATTGAAGATTATTATATGCCCTAAGATAACATTTATTTGAACAAATATCCCATTTGCATTTGAAAACAAGGTGCAGAATACAGGTTTTTGTGGTAATATTGTATAAATTTTATGTTAACCATGGTTGATCATGTTCAAATTTAAATTTTCACTGATTTTTGTCAACTTATTATATCATCTATAATAGTAGGTGTTAACAATTTCAACTATGGTTTTTGATTTGTCTAATCTTACTTTAGATATGTCAGTCTTTGGTTCATATGTTTGGCATATACAATTTTTATATCTTTCTAATGAATTGCCCATTTACTTTTATGAATAGTAACTCTTTTTTTATGGTAACACCCCCTTGTTCTCAGTCTAACTTATCGAATACTAATGTAGTCATATCAGCTGTTCTATGCTTATTTGTATGATATGCTTTTTGCCTTTCTTTTCTTATTAACCTATTTGTGTCTTTATAAGTGGACCCAATCTAAGCAAATTTTTTATACCTAGTCAGACTATATTCCTCCTTTAATTTAAGTATGAAGTCCATTTTTATTTAAGGTAATTATTAATATGATTTTACCTATATCTATCATCTTGCTATTTATTTATCACTATCTTATGATATCACTATCACTAATCTATCTTAATTATTTCTTCTTATCTTTCCTGCACTCTTTTTGTATCAACTGACTATTTTTTAGTATTTTGGCTTATTGGTTCTTTGTTTCATTTTAGAGATTGCAATATAAAATCTTAACATGTTACAGTCTAACTAGAGTTAATAATTACTCTTTATATAAATTATAAAACCCTTAAGAATATAATTAGACTTAGCTTTATCCTTTCTGTACTTTTGTCACATAATTTATAAATACATGCATTATAAGCCTCACAATACAATATTATCATTCTTGTTTTAAATATTTAAATAACAGAAGTGCCTGCGTGGCTCAGTTTGTAAAGTATCCCATTTCACTCAGGTCATGATCTCACAGTTTGAGAGTTTGAGCCTCACGTCAGGCTCTGTGCTGACAGCTAAGAGACTGGAGCCGGCTTCAGATTCTTTGTCTCCCTTTCTCTCTGCCCCTCCCCTGCTTGCATTCTGTCTCTCTCTTTCTCTCTCAAAAATAAACATTAAAATATGAAATATTCAAATAACATTTAAAGATCAAAAAAACAAAAAGGAAAATTTTCTTATATTTACACCTATCTCTCATTTTTGGCACCTTTTATTCTTTCCTGTAGATCTGACTCTCCATTTGTTGACATTTCTTTTTAGCTTGAAGAACTTCCTTTAGCATGTTTTAACAGCAGAGTAAACTTAGCTCAACTTATTCATCTGAAAATGCTTTTATTTCACTCACATGTGTGGAGAATATTTTTCCTACATAAACAATTTTGAGTTGACATGATTTTTCAATGATAGATGTGATTAAAAGACATACTAATCATTCGTTCTTAAAGATTTTCCATTTATATCTGTATGAATTTGAGCCCTGGAAATGTCTATAATTATTAGCTCATTACAGATTGTTTTCATTTAGCTAAGCATCGGCATAATAGTATTGACTTCTATGTTCATAAAAATCTTAATGAAGAAACTTTTTTGCATAGTCTATAAATCTGTAGTATTGTTGTTTATCACTGTCCCTCACATGAAGATTCATAATCCTATTAGAATTTAGAAATAGAACGAAATTTATCTAACAGGGAATATAGGTTTCCTTTACTCATAGTTATATGAACCATTTTAATTTTCCTTTTTACCTTGAGAGTCAAAGCTAATCTTAAAGATCAGTTGGAGTAATTGAATTAACATAGATGTAGAGCATAAAAGTAAATTGCTTTTCGGCATGTGATAATGCTCTCTTATTCTAATAGTATTTTTTTCTGAAAGTAGTCCCAGTATAAATTAGAGAAATATGTAGTATTATAGAAATCATTATTCTACATTTTTCAAGAATAACATAAATCATAAAGTTTTATATATATTCAATTCCTTTCTATTGACAAGGATGTCTTATCAAGCNTTGTCTAGAACTATGGTATGTCATAGTTAAGGGGGCTGAAGTCTGAAAAGTATATACATGGGTACAAGGAATCATCAGTACAAAGAGAGACTAGGAAAGTCCTATTATAAGTTTGAGACTTAGAGTACAGCATAGTTGGCCAATAATGGGAACAATCAAGTGAGCCTCAATGAACAAGTAGGAGATGGGTTTATAAAAACTCCAGGGTAAACATCATGCTATGTGTAACCTGACTTCCATACGTTCCTTCTGGCATGATGGGCATTCTGGCTCCAGTAAGGGAAAAACTGATGAAATATAAATAGATAAAAGAATTAAAGAAAGCCATAAATATAAAACAGAGTAAAAAAAATATGGGGCTTATTTTAAAACATACAGACAAATAAAGTGAAAATGATACATGGTTTGTCCATCCTTGAACTTACTCTTTTCCTTTATTTGTTGAAGTATACTTACTGAATACCTAACATGAGGAAGGGAGTTTTACCGAGAACAATTAAACATAGATACAATCTTACAGAGACGTCATTCCCATTCATAAGAGAAATTTAGATAAGTTCGCAAATATCTAGAGTCCAAGGTAAATGTGATCTGTGGAACAAGGTAAAAAGAATGAAGTCATTTCCAGTTGAGTCTTCACAGATGATGTCACAGGTACCCTAGACCTTGAAGAAAAGATAGAATATGGAAAGGCAAAGGTATGTATAGGTGAAGATAAAACATTAATGCTCTAGGGGTGCCTGGGTGGCTCAGTCGGTTAAGCGTCCGACTTTGGCTCAGGTCATGATCTCACGGTTCGTGGGTTCGAGCCCTGCGTCGGGCTCTGTGCTGACAGCTAGCTCAGAGTCTGGAGCCTGTTTCAGATCCTGCGTCTCCCTCTCTCTCTGACCCTCCCCTGCTCATCCTGTCTCTCTCTCTCTCGCAGAAATAAATAAAACATTTAAAAAAAACATTAATGCTCTACATTCTTATATTCTTCTGTATTTTGAACTGATAGTATTAAGGTGAAGGTTTGGTGGTGGTGGTGGTAGTGGTAAACAGTAATTATATATTCTATCTTATAGAGAAGTTGGCACAGTGGTCCTCTGGTATGCAGTTAATATTTTGAAAATAATGGTCATTACATGTGTTGCCCTTAAATATTTCAATTATACTTATATTTTATGTAATTAAAATACACTTTAGTAAAACTAACTGTCCTGTTGACTCAAGTGGCACAAATGTCGCCTTTCCTTCCCCCTCACTGTATCCAACAATTCCCTTGGTCTCACTGTATAGTGTGATCCTCCACCAGATTTGCCATGGTAGTGGTTGGGAAAGGGTTTAATCCTGTCATAGGACAATTTGCACTATTTAGGGAAAGAGCCTGGAACTGGGGGTTACATAAAGGGTCTGCTGGCCAGCAACTCTATTGCGGCTCATCCTGTAATCATAGGATGAATGACATGCTCATTTATTTCTTTTGAAATACTTATTAGTCACAGCAGGAGGATTTTCCCAGGAGCAAATAGCTGACCAATTCTTGCTGCACTTTAATAGAACTTCTTGGCCTCAGGGATCACACTAACTGGGGATTCCATTTGCACAGGTACACGACACAGCCAAGGAAGAAGGCAAAGGTGAACTCTGCCTTAGCCTGCCCAGGTCTCTGTGGGTGACCTCTCAATAAAGGAGAAAAACTGTTTGAAGTCGTGGCAGTGTCTGACTGACATAGTGACCAACTGGAGTCCTTCGAGGAAAGAAGATACGGAGAGAGGTGTTTAAACTCCGCCTGACTTGTTTAGTAACATAGGCGGGCAGTTTCTCTGGGAAATTATGGATCTATGTGATCTTTGTGGAAAGGGAATTCCTGCTTTTTTTTAAAAAAAAATGATGTAAATATGAAAGCTGAAGCTTTTTAATCTTGGAACATTCTAACATGTCACATTTATTTTGAATCTGTGAACGTCTTTGAAAAAAAAAGAACTTTTCCACGCGCAATGGGTAAGGAGGCAGCCTTAGGAAACATACCTCACATTGTACTTTTTCCTTTCTCTCTTCATTCTCTAGCACAACATTCATTCTTTCAGGCTCAGCTGATTTCTTGCGTCTGACTTGTATAACATAAAGACAGTAAGTGTCATGAAGGCAGGGCTTTGATCTGGTTCATCTCTGCCTCACTAGGGCCTAACATAATTCCTGATTTGACAGGCACAGCTTCATAAGTATTCAGTATTTCATACAATTCTTCAACCATATGTTCATTTATGCTCACTTGTTTAGATATTTCACAATAGTTAAAATTTTTCCCAAACGCTCATGCTAGCAACATAATCAGAACAGGTATAATTCTCTCTACTACCTAATTTATCAAGAGGGGTAAGAGAAGTGGAGAACTTCAAAATCGCCTTGTAATCATTGGTATTTGAGGACTCCAAATCAGTTTCTGGACAAATAGTTAGCAGCTTACTGCAACCACACAACATGGGTAATACCAAAATGCACAAGCAAAGTTGAAGCCCTTCAGCTGGTAAGAATATTTCTGATAGAGAATAAGGACTACATAATTAATTGCTCATATTTATTAAACAATTGTTCTATTTGTACTTGATAATTTACTTATTAAACAATATAAGCATATTAAGTATATTATCTCATTTAATCAGTTAAAAGAAAGCAATTAGGTAGGTGTTATTATTATCCTTAGGGGCAAATTGAGTCACAAAGCAGTTAATTGCCCAAGATTGTTCTACCAATTTTTGGGATTCAGATAGACCCAGAGGCTGAACTATGAATAACTGCCTTGTTGGTTGCTCTTCTTGCGACTGTGTACTGACTGAGAATTTTAAAAGAGACCATCGATTGTATACTTTTAAAAATGAACTAACACTATCTTGAGTTAAATTTTTCTCTACTGGTGTTTCAGACTCAGGCAATGTTAACAGCATTTGGAAACAAAGCCAAAAGAAGGATCAGTGATTAACTGGAGTCTGTAATGGAAAAGAGATTGATAGGAATTTATTGTAATGATTCCTGGGAAGAGAGAGAGAAGTTGTGGGGAAGAATCCAGGTTTTCAAGTTTTATAAACAAAGCAGTTTTTTCTTCCAGGTGTTGACTCTCCTAACAGCGTACTGGCACCTAGGCCTTTCCACTGCACTTCATCGTATTTTCATGTTTCAGAGTTTTCAAGTATGTTGGAAATATTTCTCTTTCTGCATCCACTCCCTTCATCTGGTTGATATATTTTCAGTGGTAATTTGAGTAAATAGTGCTTTGCTTTTTAATCTGTGAATCCAGGTGAAATGGGTTGCATTTTCAATAATTTAGTGAGTGAAATTAATTTTGTAAAAGGGCCCAAAGGGTTTGGTTAGGACACATGACATGCAATCAAGAACTCAAAGGTTTACAACAAAGGTTGTCCAGGAGCTGACGAGAGGTGTCCTGGCCTGGGGCGGAAGTAGGTGTTCCCATGTGGAATTGGCAGAAAGGAGACAACTGATAAGTTCAGTCAATATCTGGTAAACTACCTTTGCTCAATTAGCAAGGTAGAAAGAAAATATCATTTGTCATAAAGGAGGTAAGGAAAAGAACTGGCTAGGGGTACTGATGAGTTGAGTTTTTGATGAGTAAAACAGGAAGAGTCAGTGGGACATTCTAGATGAAATATTTAAAAGGCTAAAGAAAATACACAGAAGAAATTTAGGAGGAGTCATAGCCAAATATAGTACTGTGAGAGTCGTTTGGATACAAATTATACAAGGTCACATGCAATGCAAAGTCACATTAGTGGTTTAGATCACTGAGAAAATACAGAGGAAATGGAAAGTAGGGAAAGACTGAGTTAAGGGTTAGGGTTGGAATTTAGACAATGTTTTCAGTGGATGACACTATAAAAAAAGACTAAAAAGTAAAAACGATATACCAGACAAATTCTAGAAGAATTTAAATGGCTCCTTTTGCTACAAAATACCCAAACTGCGTTTTCAGTTTGTTTGTATGCTATTTTTAAAATAGTAGCTCTTACATCTAGCCCCCCCTCTCCATTCATACAGTACTGTCTGAGAAACCTAGGTCTGTGCATGTTTCTGTGTGATGCATAGTCAGACCTTGGCTTCATGGGACTTGTGTTTCATTTGTTTCTTCAGCATAAACAGTACATTTTTATTGGGGTAAGTTGAAAACATATTCATGTGACAGATATATGAACTCTGTAATAAACTTTAAAAAACATTTGCTACCCATGATCATACCCTACAAATCGTTGCATGTAGATTGGTGGATGAGAATGAGCCGTGCAACTGGGCTACTTTCTTCCCGCTGTGTGCAGCACCTGAGAAGGAGGCCAACCCTCAGCATCTCAAGCTGCAAATGTGTTCTGGTAATAACACGTGTGCCTCTGAATAAGTGGTGGCTGTTACCAGCCTTATTACTAGATTTTTTTGTTAAATGAGCAAATAA
The DNA here is from genome assembly GCF_008692635.1 of Crocuta crocuta. Taxonomy (NCBI): domain Eukaryota; kingdom Metazoa; phylum Chordata; class Mammalia; order Carnivora; family Hyaenidae; genus Crocuta; species Crocuta crocuta. The sequence continues at coordinate 804,003 of NW_027527951.1, forward strand.
TCTCCTTTCATTTCTAAAATTATTTTGAGGGCTTTGTTTGATAGTTTAAAACTAAAAGAATCACATGTGATCATTTCATGGCACTTTTTCTGTTACTTAACCCTTCTCATGGGCTGAAACAGATGGCAAAAAAAGGGGCAGAGTTTATGTCCCTATTTACCTCCTTTCTCTGCAGCCTAATATTGGCTACACGTAAAGCTGGAAACAAAAACAAGACAATTGAAGATACGTCATACCTTCATGCAGACATTGAACCTTAGCTTTCTCATCTTTATGAACTCCCTGCTCTCATTAACAGTATCAAAAGAATTCAGATATTTTAAAATACCCTATTAACAACAAAAATATTGCAACTCAATGTTCATTTAAAGTATTTTGCAAAGATTGTGTTTGTGTGTGTGTGTGTGTATGTGTGTGGTGTGTGCATGCATGTCACCTTGTGGTGACAGGTAGTCTGTGCCTTAATTTTATGTGACATATTTTGCTGCTATAATTCTAGGGTGGGACTCCTGGTATCTCCTCAATGCACACGAAAAATGTGCATTATTGTACTACGTAATCTTAAACTGAATGCTAGAAAATGTTTTATGTCTTAATATAGGTTGAAGAGACAGAGTATGAAACAAATCCAAACATTTTCCTAGAAAATTAATTATTTCTAAGTTGCCTTGTGGTCATATTTACAGTGCCTATGTGTTAGCATATTTTTGGTCTAATGGTTTCATTAGGTCACATAATAAGATACTTTTCACTGTTAATTTGTTCATAGCAGATAAAATACCTATGCTTCTGCAAAATTGCAATTCTTATTTATTTATTTAATAATTCAATAAATACTCATTACATCTTTTCCCAAGTGCTTTGCAAAGTGCTGGGGAAACACTTGTGAAAAAGGCAGTTACGATCCCTGCCATCAAAGAGCTCTATTTTAGTGGAGATGTGAAGGCATTAAATAGCATGTAATTGTAATATGTGAGCTCCATGAAGCCTGGGATTTCTTTGTGTCCCTTGTTAACTGCTGTACCTAGAACAGAATAGCTACTCCACAGGTATTTATTGAATGATTAAATAAAAGAATGAATGAGTTTGATATAAGGTTCTATGGAACTATATAACAGAAAGATTTAACTTAGTGTGGGGGTCAAAGAGTTCCCTCTGGTCAAGTAAAAAAGCAGAGCTGTAGTAATTAACTTTACAGGAAAAAAAAAATCTAAGGTTAGTAACCAAATGTAAGCATAGACCAGTAACAGAGAAAAATAGCTAATACTCATCCCAGAAGACCTAAGGTAAAAGACCAGGACAGTTGATCAAATGGATAAAAGGGATTTAGTCGCAATGCAATGGGCAGCTTCAAGCCTATGGAGAAGATTATGATTGTAGAGATTCAAGTGTCTATCATTTACAATAATGCTTGATTAGAGGCTTGTCTCCAAGTCCCAACTAAAGAAGCACTGATAAATGGTAATAGAGACTTTCAGTCCAATACATTTTGAAATACCTGGCTAATTGCTTCCTTAACCCTATTCTCTCCCTCACTTTAATCCATCGTACTTATGTTTGCAAAAACCTCCTCGCTGGGCCAAGTAACAAGGAAACATTGTGAGAGAAATTATTCAGAGCACAATAAGTGATGATAACCCCAAAGTCCCCAATTCTTTTTTATTTAGCAAGGAAGTGTGGTGATCCATATTAATCATGTGTAGATTCCTATAATTATTCCCAAGCAAAATCTGTAATGGATGAAGGTTGACCATTGTTAGCACCTCACAATCGCCTCCAGACACAGGGTGGAAAGAAAGGAAGTTATTTGGTCTATAATTTTGGGAATACATTTAGCTTTAAAATTTTTGTTTGGAAGTCTATATTCAGTGTACAGATACTATCACTCTGTAGTGGTCCTGGAGGAAAAATATCTGCTTTCTTATTCTTACTACTAACTTCAACTTTCAAGTTACTATTGTTTTGGTGAACATAGCTACTCAAGAAGATTGTGCCTATGTTGATTTAATAAATTCTCTTGAAGAAAAGAAAAGAGTAGTCCATTGGAATTTCCTTAAGAACTATCTCTTTGAGACAGTTAATACCTGGTCACCTCACCTCTCTTCCTCGACAATGTCAAAGAGTCTATTTCCTGGAATGAAATAAGATGGCAGGGAAGACAAGATGGCCAAAGTTTCTGTTTGAAAGCAGGGGAAACTTTCTAGAGCTTTAGTGTCTCAAATCCCCACCAGTCACTTCTTGAAATTAACAGTCTCAGATTTTGTTTGGATTTTTCAAGTTTGCTCAGTCCTCATTAAAATGCAGGAGAAAACTGAGAGACTCACATCAGTAGGAATGGGGCCCAATCAAAGGTCAGGTCTTACTGAGACAGTGTGTATCAGCTCAACTTTAATGACTAAATGCAGCCGCCTTCTTAATTTTCTCTTGCATCAGCATTTAAACAGAGATCTGAAAAATCCTAATTATGGAGTAGAGTAACATTATCTACATTTATCCTCTGTTAACAGATATTATTTTTGCTTATTTCAGGAGCCCTGCCAGAAATTACCTACTGTATGCTCAATTATCCACCTCCCCACAGCAACACATTATTTTAATATAAACTTTTCACTGTAGTCAGCAACTATTGTGTATTTTCTTTAAATTGAGTTGTCATATCTTATTATAAAATATAAAAGGAAATGGCTGGAACTCTTAGGGTTAGGCAGAGTCATTTTACTGTGGTTTGGCTTCTATTTGCAGCAGATTTTCTCTGCAGCAAGCCTTAACACGACCATGGGAAAATAGAAGAATCTGTGAAATAAACAAAATAGTTAAAATGAGAAATGTGCACTGTGCATCAACTGGGCTAAGCCATTTAAAAAAAATTAAATGCAGATCCTTCATAGTGCTAACCTACTGTGCTATGCAAGAAATGTAAATATGTCCTTAATATGAAGATTAATATCTAGGTTAAATCAGTTTCAGGTTTCCTGCCTGATAACAAATCTCATTTACATTCTGAATACCAAATGGGGCTGAGCCAAAAATGTTTGCAAGCTATTTTTTTTCCTTTTTTAAGTTCAATCCGAACATAGAGTGACAATCTTTAAAGGTCCTCATTGATTGTGGTTTATTATTCAATTATCCAAATGCTGAGCTCACGAGTAAATGGGAATTCCTCATTACAATCTCACTATGAAATCAAGAAATGTAGACTAAATATGTCAAAATATCTCTCCCACAGTATCTTCTGAACCTCCCGATGTTATAATATTGGTTATCAAAATAGCAGGCTGGATAATTAAAACAGAGACTTAAAATATAAGACCACTTCTAGTTCCTGAAAAAGTGATAAATTATAGTCTATTATCTTCTTTCCCACAATGCAGGTAATAGCTTATTTTAAAGGAAGGTGAAAGAATGCTAATGAATTATTAATAGGCATGGTTCTTGCTCGCTTTTAATAATGTTAACTTTCAGCATAATTCACATTCACAAATATGACTTCCATTGACCAACCTGTAAATGTTTGGTTACTCAAGACATTTAAATCTTTATTTCCATCACTTATACGTTGGGGAAGACTATTTCATAAAGTCTCTGTCACCAATTGGGCTAAAACTATTATATTTCACAAGGACATGCCAATGGCAATAACAACCACCCAGACAAACCATAACACTTGTATTTGCTACTAGTGTCATTTATGTGAAAGGATTTTGGAAAGATCCAAATTCATATACCAGATAATGTTTGAATTCAGATCAATTGTTTTTAAAGTACCTGGGTAAAAGAAAGGAAGTCCATTGGCAGAGTAAAGAGAAACCAAGTTATTATACCTTTGTCTACATTTTGAGATTTAAAAACCAGAAATCAAACCCAGAAAGAAATCATATTCTTAAAACAAGAATATCATTGTGATCGGGTCCCAGTTTGGAAACACTGACTTTAAAAAAAAAATAAATGATACAGGATTGTTAGTTTATATATTTGTTGAAAGTTGTGTCAGTAGAGTATGCCTCGATGTCTGCCAAACCTTACTTCTCTGGCAAAGGTATGTAATATGATCTTGATTCATTGAGAAAAAAATGTCACGATACTTTATTTAGACATTACTATCTGGGAAGCTCTCCAGACTAGTACAAGTGATCTCAGATCAACTGTGAGTCTAGAATAGATTTCAATAACAAATTAAGTGGGGCATGTCTTATTAAAGTTTATAATATTAAATGAGAATACTCTCAGAGAACCCATGCATTTCAGCTCTCTATTGCTGTATATCAGATTGCCTTAAAACTTAATGGCAAAATAGCAGCCATGTTATTTGCTGACAGTTCTGGGGAGTTTAGTGTTTAGTTAGCTGGGTGGATCCTGTGCACCAAATGCCATCATCCAGAGATCTCTTGTTAGGTATAAATTAGAGCACAGATTTACTGGCAAACCTGGTAAAAATTCCAGCTTCCCTACCTCTGTACCTTTTGGCAAGGAACTTGACTTCTCTACACTTCACCCTATTCATCCATAAAATAATAATAATAATAATATCTACCCTGTAGAGAAAAGAGCTTTATTTTATTTGCCAGATTGTCAAGCATGGATGAGCCAAAGATATCACGGGTTAGAGACACTGTGTTAAGACAAAAACTCTCATGCCCCCTTTTACACATTTCCACCTCAGATTCTTGGATTTGTGTCTTCTACCCCTAATGAGGTGGTACAATCAACTAGTTAAGACAGGGGTCCAAAGGAAGCCTCGTTTCTGCTGCTTCCTCGAAAATGGAGGTTTAAATGGACCCAGGGCTCTTTGGGGATCTCTCTGACTTTGCAAGCAGACCTTAGTGTGTGGATCCCAAGGTTTATTTTTAGAGAGATGTTTGAAGCTTCATACGGGGCTTGAGCCTGGACCACATGCATCAGTTTAAGTTTTATTCAAGCTTTGTTTACATTCTCAAAGCTCATGTGACTCTTACTGAAATCATTTTTTTTTCTCAGTTACCTATTTAAAAAAATTAGTTTTATACTACTCTACTAAGAACTCTTACAAAGAGAGGTGATTCAGCCTTTCCCGAACCTCTGGCTACTACCCCTTAATAGTAACCCCCCAAATAACCCCATAATATCTACTGTGCAGTGTTTCGAAAATCAGAAAGGACTCAGTCAACCTTAGTTGCCTTTCTCTTTTCTAAGTCAATTTTTTAGATGTTTATTACATAGAAGATAAAGCTGACAAACTTTTATATAAGAGGTATAACTTGGAACCTAAATATAAAAATTGTACTCTTATTCAATTTTCGCAAGTTTAGTAGGTATCTAAATTACTAAGAAAGATGTAGCTGATTTCAGGTTGTAGCAATAGCTAGAAACAACACAGGCATAATGTCACACAGTGAATTTTTAATTTTCAATACAATTCTTATTGATTTATTCAAACACATATTGAGCCCTCCTGTCGACTCCACTGCAATTTGCATGATGTGGATAGAAGGAACATAAACTTTACTTTTAATGACTTTCTTGTCTGGGTAGTGGGGTAGAGGCTGGGGAGGATGGTAAGTTATGCCCTAGACAGGCACGCCGATACTCTGAATGTGATGCCTTCTGTGAGAGTGGTAAGTAGATGCCACTAGGGAAGCACAGGAAAACCGTCTAAATTTAGACAGAGTGCCAAGGAAAGCTTCAAGGAGTAGCCTTGCTTCCTATCATTCTAGTTTGACACCCACAGGCAGGTTACATAACATTGTTAGGCCTGAACTTCACAGCCAAAGTGAAACATGATTATTAGAACAATTATCTGAGAAATTTAGGATTGTAGGCCAGTGAAATTACTCTATACGAGACCGTAGTGGATACGTGTCATTATGTATTTACTCATACACCTATAGAATGTACAACACCAAGAGTGAACCCTAATTAAGCTATGGACTTTATGATGGGCCAACATAGGTTCATTGACTGTAACAAATGTATCACTCTAGTGACGGATGATAATAACGGAGGTGAGGCAGGTGTGGAGGCAGGGGGTGTGTGAGAACTCCCTGTATCTATTCCTCAATTTTGCTGTGAATGTAAAACGCTGTTAAAAAAAAAAAGTCTTAGGGCTCCTGGGTGGCTCAGTTGGTTAAGCGTCTGACTCTTGATTTTGGTCTCAGGTCATGATTTCAACATTCATGAGATCAAGCCCCACATTGAGCTATGTGCTGGGTGTGAAACCTGCTCGGAATTCTCTCTCTCCCTCTCTCTCTGCCCCTCCTCTTCTCTCTCTCTTTCTCTCTCTCTCTCTAAAAAAATAAATAAACAAAAAGAAAAAAGCCTTTTTAAAAAAATGGGATTGTTGATTATGTCATCTCAGTTAGTAAAATCAGATCAGGGCTAGTTCTTAATTTTTCTTATAAACCTTCATAAAATCAGTTCTGTCCATGTAGTTATTGTTGCGTGGTTGTTCCTCATTATTTATGTTGTGCACTGTGTTTATTGTGAGAAGGAAAGGGACTCTGATATGTCTGAGTGGCTTACAAAATTCAGCATTATTTTTTTCTCATCTTTTTCACAGATATTATTGCTCGGTTACTATTCCATTAACTTCAGAGAGGTAGAATCTCAAGCTCGTAAACCATAGTAGTAAAGTCTAATTTTCAATTGTGCTAATTTAGTAGGCTGCTTAAATTATGTGTTGAAATTTTTTGCAAAACTTTGTACAGTACCTGCAATTTTTCAAACTGACATCTTAGACCTTCTGGTGAAAGGTAGAAATGAGGATTTGGACAGTATTCACTGACATTTCAAACTCTTTAGGAATATGAAATTACAAATATGAAAGCTTAAGCAGGTAATTTGGATGTTCAGCCCAAAATAGAATGATTGATTTTTATATGCAAATTCTATCTTTTGAACTCATTTGAAGTCCACACTTTTGTATTCCAGGGAAACCCCTCAGAAACTTAATTTACAGGAAAGGATGGTTTCCTTTGAGGAAAACATTCCTTATAGAGATCTCTTCACTGAAGTGCAACTGACTGAAACACAAAGCTTTGACCACTTGAGACTGTGATCCGAAAATACCTTTTTTTGGTGGTGGGTGGATATTTACATCGAAACTTTTTCAAAATAAAAATGAACAGAAAGCACAGCCCAATATTTTGTGATATTTTGTGAGAGCAAAAAAACAAAACAAAACAAAACAACAAAAAATACCCACAAAAGTGCATGGAGTTGATACGGGGCTATTCCCTGTAATAGGAGATTTGATAGAATGCCTGGCCAGTTCCATTTGTATAAATGGTCTGGAATGGTTTATGTTCTCACATCAGTTCAGTCATTTAAATGCTGGAGTCTAGTTCTCATAGTTGAGCCCATATGAATCTGGAATCAGGCAACTAATCATTTGTATTGCCCTGAGCTGCAATAGTAAGGAATAGCAGCATATAAACCAGATGAAACAGCTTCATTTACAATTACAAAAGCAAGGGCTTTCACAGAACAAAAAGCAGTTTTACTGTAGCAATTCCATTTGCTACATGCCATCTTCTTTATTTGAGAAATATGCAAAAGCATGGAAAATGATTTTTTTTTGTGTGTGTATACTAATGTTCAATTGCTTTATATAGAAACTCGAAAGGAGAGGAGAATGTTTAATTATTTTCAATATAATTTCATTCTTCCTGATTATGTAATTTGAAGGCACACTATTAACTCTAAGTTAGAAAAGAATGATCCAAAATATTTGTCCATAATACTGCTGGATGCTCTAACGCCATAACTGTTGTATCCTTTTATATTGTGAGATGACGTTCACAGCAGGTGCTCGTATGTTACAAGATATGACCTTAAAAGAATGATTATGGATATGGATAAAGTGATGGATAAAGTGATTTCTGATTATATTGTTTTTGTGTATTTGAAACGATACAGGCTTTATATAATAAGATATGAATTTTTACACAGAATAAATAGTATATGCTATGTCAGAAATGCCGACAGAGAAAAACCATAGCAAATAATGTGTGTGTGTGTGTGTGTGTGTGTGTGTGTGTGTTTCTGACATCGACATAATTTCAGTGGTGCATATTTTTTAGGTCAATGACCATTGGATGATGACATCCATAATAAACTGGAAATAAAAGGCGAAAGAGCCTACCATACCACAGAGTACCTTTGGAGAGAGAAAATATTGCAACATTTTGTTTTGGAATCTGCTTTTCTTAAGTGGGAAAAATGGTTCTTAAATGTAGCTTTAAGGCAAGTATCTTAGAAAGTTGACTCTGTAGTCAGATTTTGACATCTGTTAACTGGTTTTATAGAACAGTTTTTAAAGCTGGCTTCAGAGATCATTATGTAACTATATACAAGAACCAATAATGTCAGCATGTTATAACAACAAGTCACTGGACTTCGATTTCAAATACTGCTGTGCATTTAATAGCTTCCTGAATGCATTGTGTTTTTGTCCCAACAATATGATTGCATTTTGGGGCACAAATTAACAGATTAGTATTGATAGTTCTTGTATTCGATTAAAAAAATTGTGTATCTTGCTCTACATTTTCAAGTAGAATTTGTCTTTTCCCCTCGAAGGCCATCACAGTCTTACAACAAATAATAAGAAAACAGTTTTATTGTACGGTCCAATTCTCAGGATATTTAGCTTATTCTTTTTGTCTCTGTTTCCGTGAGTCTGGAATGTCAGCCTGCTTTCTCAAACGGAAGAATTTCTGATTTGAGATTTTTGAACTGACTATGAAAAACAACCATTTAAATGAAGAAGAATAAATACTTTTGGTATTCAAAATTTATTTTGACTTTATATTTATTTTTTCCTTATGAAAAGTATGAAGGAATACTATTTTCCTTGCCGGTAAACATGCGTTCCATTGTGATATGAAATGATGTATGTCACTCCGAAATGTACTTCCAGACATAAAACTAATTATGCTCTTTTTATGGGTCCAGTATGTTAGCTTTATAGAAGGTGTTCATCAAACTTTGGTTGTGATTTGTGTTCACCAAACCCCAGGCTCACACATACAGAAAGTAGTTGATAAGTCACATTATGCAATGGGAATGTGAAATTCAATTCTATCCATGTAAAAAGCCCTCAAGAAACATTTGTTAGGTGAGAAAAATACAGACAGCAATTTTTTTTTATACCGCTCGGATGGTGCATCTGAATATCATAATACACTCTAATCTGCTACATACATTACAAATCCAGCCATAAGAACACACTTAAGATCTCCAAAGTTAACCTCTGAAGGGATCACTAAGGCCAAATACTGCTTAGATTTTCATTTCACTACATTAGTAAAAGTGTCCTGGGGGAATGGAAAGGCCCCAGCTCATTTTGCATCTCCAATTGTCATACATAAACACGTAAAATAGGATATGGACGATTTGATCCATGGTGCATGTGGATTACAAACAAATATGAAAGCCTTAATTTTTCCAGGTCCTGTTCACTTTTAAAATGTCTTCTCCATTACACTGGTAGGTGATTTTACCTTCTCTTAACCATGCAAAAGCTATAGTGTTTCAAAGCTGCAGATTAGTGATGGTGGCAGCTTATTTCTCTTGGTTATCTACAGCACCATCTTACTGTCTTGGGGCATAAAAGAATATTATCTGTGTGACAGTTATGGCTGGAGCCATCTATACTGTTCATGGTATTAGCACTCAAAGTGCTCTGAATAGAAATCATTCAGTTTAAGACATTTCCTGTAGTTTCATTAAAACTTAAAATCACAGAGTGCTACAAGTTACGATGAAGGTTACACAAAATTTTCAGTGAGTCTCTTATGTGGAACAGCATATACGTGGTTGGATTTTTTTTGTTTTGTTTTTCCGTGTTTTTGTTTTGCTTTGTGCTTTGATGGGCTGGTTCATGTAGATTTGCTAATCTTCTGCAGAGGTATTGACCAGAGCAAAGCAATCTATAAATCTGCTTTGTTTCTTTACTTAATTTTCATAACAAATAGTGTGCCTCTCTGATTGCATGAAATCATCAGGACTATCTTCAATTACTACCGCATGCAGCCTCTGATCGCATCCCCTTCCTCCATCCTGAATCTGGAGGATGATGCAGAGAAAGGAGGCGGGGTGAGTGGCAAGAGAGCAAATGCACAGCTAGTTATGTATTGCAAATGTCAGGCTAGAGAGGAAGTGTATATATTCATATAAGATAATCTCGAAGCTACAGTTGTGATTGCAGTAATGGCTCATTCGTATCTGCATTTCATTTAAATGCACTGTTTTGACTCACTGAACATTTGTCAAAGACAGTACAGCTAAACTTTTTCACATGACCACTGAGGTAATGACAGCATCACATTACCAGGAAACTGCATGACTTGCTGATACTTCCATTTTCCACAGCGGCTTATGAAATAATCAAAATGTGTGCATGAAATGGCGGCCTGCTCTGAATTTATTTTAATACAGATGGGCTTATGCTGAGAGAAGAAAAGTGTTGGACCCCCCGACACAAGGGACACTTTGTGACTTTGCACAAAGCTGAATTTTACTAGCAGAGAAGATGGATATATGAGTATTAGACTTTTCATAGCTATAGGAAGGATAATCTTTCAATCAGATTAATGAGAAAATATATTGCATGGGCCCTACAGCACTTTTTGCTTTCCAGGCTAATGCGTGATTTAAATCCCCAAAGTACATTTGCAGCATTACAATATCCTTTGATAATAATGTCGCTTGCACAAAGACAGATAAAAATAAAACAGTCCCCCTTGATTTCCCATTTTAGATTTGAAGTATATTTTCTGTTCTTTGCTGGCAATGAAGTGAATTCTATTGAGAAGAGTCACATTTAATAAGACAAAGAGAATTTTCTAATTATGCTACCTGTCAAGATTGGAATCTATGGGATTGCAACCGCAATTGAAGAAACGGAGGAAGCAATTGCGTAGAGTCCCGTTTACTTTGGGGTATGATTACTGTTTGCACTTAGATATTGCTAAATGTAAATCAAGCAAACACACACAAGCACGCTTTGAGGTAAACACCGAAAGGCAGGTTTCTGAATGGGTCCTACCATTCCCATTTCAATTCCAGTAACCAATTCTCTGAGGTTTCCTAATTCATTTCTTGAAAACAACATAAAACCACTGGAAATTTTGAACAAAGGACAAAATTGCATGCTGTGTTACATAACTAGCTAATGTGAAAACTTGTAAAGCCAAACAGTCTTATGCAACAAATATACATATATATGTCTATAATTATGCATAAATATATCTACTAGAGGAAAGGAACTTTAAAAAAAATATTAAGGGAAAAAGATATAATGAGTCTAGAATACATTTATTCATTTTGTTATTTTTACCTAATTTGTATTACAACTGTGCAGACGTTGAAGAAAATCTCACTACTATTCAAATGCTTCCCTGGAAGTTATCACATGCTCTTCTGTTTGAGCCTCAGGGGAACAGTTCCTTGTGCTCCATCAAACATTACTCTCTCTCTCTCTCTTTTTAGCATTGCAATTGTTGAAACACTATGGCACATTAGACAAGGAAAATAAATATTGTGCTTTCAGTGGCTTCCTCATATGCTATGTATACACAAACTGGCACATAATCAATTATTATAAATATTATCATCTGCTAAAAAATAATTCTACTAGTACTCAGATGATAATAATTATGATAAATAGGAATTTATCCAAATCACACTACCAGAGATGCATCAAAAAGAGAAGAAAGAGTTAAGAGAAAATATACAACAGCAGCAAGCTTAAGATTATGAATTTAGTTAAAAAAATTAACCTTTCATCTTAAAGAGAATAAATAATAGATACCATTAGGTTCTACAAATACATATAGAAGGCATCCAAATGTTCTTAGCTTTGCATAGATTTCAGATTAGGTGTTTCCAACCACTCAAGCCATATTTTTGACTTTGCTATCCATTTTGTGACCATGCAAAGAGAATAAGATATTCTCAAAGCATTAATTTAAAGATTAAGCTCTGCAGATGATTTTTAAGTTATTAGATACTTTCAAAGGAAATTTATCAATTATTACAGCGATGCTATCTTTTTTTTTTTTACAATAAGAAAGCCATTAGAATTAATATTTGATTTAATTTGTAAGGACACAAGTCTAAACATCTAAACCAAACTGACTCCATGACAGGCTTTAAGTTTCCCCTCTAAACTAGAAGGCCTAAGTTCCAGCTTCCCGAAACTATCAGGCAGAAATTGCCCAAGGCAGGAGAAACCACCCTTGCAACACCCAATCAGGAAAGGTCAGTGACCACCCTCCACATTACTAAGGGAGAGGCCTATAGATAGAAACTATAGATAGGACCCTGTTACCTAATGTTAAAGTTAACCCATTAGTCGCTGAACAAGACCCTAGGCTCGCTCTGTAATTGGTTGAATTTAAAGGTACTCTAAATGTTGTAATTGGATCCCGCCAAAAGTAACGCATATTCTAAACAATGTGTATGGTTAAACCTGCTGTCAATGATGTTGAATAATTATGATTGGATTACTGTTCCCATGCCACAATTTCTGTAACTCCCCCGTCACAAACCCCATAAAACCCTACTCTGCCTTTGATCGGGGCTCTCACCACAGATCCACTGCATTGGTGAGGTCTGGGAGCCTGAGCTTAAGCCCGAATAAACACCCTTTGCTTTTGCATACATGACTCAGACCCCTTGGTGGTCTTGGGATTTTGGGGAGATCGCGATATGGGCATACAAATTCACTTAATGAATCAAAGTTCTGAGCATACAAAGTTAAGGAATGTTCCATTCTCGAGCCACTCTTTCACTGTCTAATAATACGTGTCTAATACATGTTATGGGCTGAATTGTGTCCACCCAAAATTCATATGTCAAAATCCTAACAGTTAGATCTCAGAAAGTGATTGCATTTGGATATCAGATCTTTAAAGAGTTAACAAAATGAAATTATTAGGGTGGACCGTAAATCCAATATGACTGATGTGGGGATAGGAAGAAATGGGGATGCACAAATGTTCAGAAGACCATTTGATGGCACAGAGGAAATGGCCATCTGTAAACCAAGGAGAGGCCTCAGAAGAAACCATTCCTGGCCATACCTTGATTTGGACTTCTAAACTCAAGGATTCTATGAAAATAAATTTCTGTTGTTTAAGCCAGTCTGCAGTAGTTGGTTATGGCAGCCTTAGCATAACAACATGAAGGTTGTTGACGTGAGATGTGGAAGATGTGATTTGAGATGTGGAAGGTTCAAGCCTCTTGTTAATGTTAATTCACCTACCGCTAAATTTTTTAATAATGGGCTGATAATGGAACACATATCAGACTACTCAACTGGTCTGTTTTCAATTCATGAAAAACAAATTCTTAACAATTTATGGGATCATACATATATACAAACTGAGCCTGATTAGTGGAAGTTATTTGTATGTATGGGCCAAATCCTGTGAGTATACTGGTACCCACTGACTTACATATTATTTTGACCATGTCATTTACAATATGATTAAATGGATATTAATAAATATTTACTTCATATCGTGCTAAACAAATGCAGCTTCATGTACATACATGTAGGGATAGGAATTTTGTGGGTTTGTATAATTTTGTCCAACTAGACTTTGATGGCTAATATAAATTAAGAGAGTAATTTGAATTAACAGTATGCCACAATCTCAAGTGCTGAATAATAATTAACACTAAAAATAACAATTAAGAGCTAATTTGGAAAAAAAAATCTAATTTGTTTTAGGAACTGAACTAAGCATAAACACATTTTGCTCCATTTAATTCTCACAACTTTATGACCTAGATATATGTTATCCACACTGCAAAGAAAAATAAGTTGAGACTTTGTGAAATGTAATAACTCATCTAAAATCACACAATTGGAAATATCAGAGCTTGGATTCACATCTGAGATGGTATGATTATAGAGTCAGGCTTCTAAACAGAACCTCTTAGTGAAGAAATAAAAATGATAGCTCATCAATTCCCTTTAGAATTCTTCATGTTGAACAAATTGAGGAAAAATCTTCTTCCTCCTAAATTTGTTAAATTAAATAAAGTTAAAAAGTTAGGTAACTAAAGGAAAAATATTGTACCAAATCCATCTCAGATATTTAAAACTTGAAGGAGATAGGGAGTAACTAAAGAAAAACATTTACTGTAGATTTTATTGACAGTGGCTTAGAAAGATTCAGTCTACGGGTGCCTGGATAGCTCAGTTGGTCAAGCATCTGGCTTTTGATTTCAGTCAGGTCATGATCTTGCAGGTTTGTGAGATTGAGCCCCACATTGGGCACTATGCTGATAGTGTGAAGCCTGCTTGAGATTCTTTCTCTTCCTTTCTCTCTGCCCCTCCCTGCCAAAATAAATAAATAAATAAACTTAAAAAAATAAAAATAAACATGCACTCTATTAGAAACATCCTAAAAAGTATTGTTTCCTGAATTTGTTGGAAGCTCAGTGAAAAATGGGGTTATTCATCTATTCTGCCCTGAGTGCCTTCTACTTAAGGGAATGAATGCATGTATTCTTTCTTAGAGTGAGAGTTTGAATAAATTTCTATTTGCAGAGCAAAAGTGCCACTAGTGTCTTCTATTACACTGTTTAAGACAATAAAAAATTGTGAAATAGAGAATATATTTGAATCAGATACAAAATCATTATGTAATTAGTGGTGACTGAAATCACTATATATTTATCTCACTTTAAAAGAAGATCAAATGTAGGCAGCCCATAAGGTGCAGCTACCCAAGGACTCAGGGTCAGTGATCCAGGCTGTATAATATTTCTGAGCTATCACTCGTTCAATGTAGACATTGTCTTAATGCTTTTCAGTTCATGGCTGTAAGACAGTAGTCACACTCCAGACATGAAGTCCATATCTAAAAACAAACAAGCAGGGATGCCTGAGTGACTCAGTAGTTTAAGCATCAAACTTCCGCTCAGGTCATGATCTCACAGTGCATGAGTTTGAGCCCTGCTTCAGGCTCTGTGTTGACAGCTCAGAGCCTGCAGCCTACTTCAGATTCTGTGCCTCCCTCTCTCTCTGTGTCTTTACCCAGCTTGTTCTCTCTCTCTAAGAATAAATAAACATTAAAAGAATAAATAAATGAACAAAATAAAAAACAAACAAAACAAGACAAGCAATCAGTGAAGCAAAGTTTGAAAGAACCTATGGTATCTCTTTACTTTTAAAAAGTTTTCTGGGACATCTGGGTGGCTCAGTTAGTAAAACGTCAGGTGTCAACTCAGGTCATTATCTCACAATTTGTGGGTTCGAGCCCACATTGGGATCTGTGCTGACAGTTCAGAGCCTGGAGCCTGCTTCAGATTCTGTGTCCCTCTCTCTCTCCCCCTCCCCCACTCACAGTCTCTGTCTCTCAAAAAATGAATAAAAATGTTAAAAAAATTAANCAATCAGTGAAGCAAAGTTTGAAAGAACCTATGGTATCTCTTTACTTTTAAAAAGTTTTCCGGGACATCTGGGTGGCTCAGTTGGTAAAACGTCAGGTGTCAACTCAGGTCATTATCTCACAATTCGTGGGTTTGAGCTCACATTGTGATCTGTGCTGACAGTTCAGAGCCTGGAGCCTGCTTCAGATTCTGTGTCCCTCTCTCTCTCCCCCTCCCCCACTCACAGTCTCTGTCTCTCTAAAAATGAATAAAAACGTTAAAAAAATTAATAAACAAATAAAAAGTTTTCTCATAAGACTCACTTTATAGCTTTTGCTTGCAATTTATTGTATATGTCTCACTGCATATATAAGAAATTGTATAGCAATAAAGGAGTCTGGGAAGTGATATTTTCATTTTGCAGTTTGCATCATAAAGGGTATCAAAAATAAAAGAATAGGACTTTCTTACGGGTAACTAATTCAAGTCTTTACCAAGGAGTTTATAAAATTAACAAGTGTAATAACTATTCCATTGAAAATAAACTCTCTTCATAGCTTCTTTTTTAAATGTTTTTTTAAATTTGTTTCTGAGAGAAAGAGAGAGAGAGATAGAGAAAGAGAGAGAGAGGAAGAGTGCGGGCCAGCCAGCTAGGGAGGGACAGAGAGCAAGGGATCCTAAGCAGGTTCTGCACTGACAGCAGAAAGCCCTATACAGGGCTCAGACTCACCAACTGTGAGCTCATGACCTGAGCTGGAGTGAAATGCTTAAATGTTTAATGGACTGAGCTACCCAGGCACCCCTCCATATATGGCTTCTTAACAGCAAAGAAAAAAGTATTTGTGTTTGCCTTCAGAAAAAAAATGGAGGAGAAAGGCAGGAAGTTTAAAGTTTTTCATGCTGTAAGTAGTCACACAGCACTCAGAGATTTGCAAAGTAGGCTGGCAAAAGCAACAAATCAGCCAATTGCTCGAGCTGGACAAAAACAAAACAAAATATATACCAGTGCATAGAAACCAAACCTGGGTCTAAGAAATAAACACAGAGATTATGGAAAAGTTTGACCCGCAGAACATGCATAATTAAAATTTGTTGGATGGATAGGCAAATGAATTAGGAGAATTGCTTGAGATATTTAAAATCTATTTTTGGCCAATTGAGTTTATACTTAAAACAACAATTTCATTTAACCTTATATATTATAAGTTTTTCACCTGCAAAATGTAGTGAACAATATAATCCATGAAAGGCTTTCAAGAGCTTTAAAAGAAACACATTCTTGAGGGTATTGATAACAAGATTAAAATAATTCTAAATTACAAACTTGGGATTTTTCAAATTATAAAAATATGATTCAAAATTGATTTCAAAATTGGTCTATAATGAAAATCCCTTGTTATTTCTAAACTTTTAAACTCTTGAAAAATTCAGGAAAACTTTTCTTCTAAAATCTATTTGTTTAGCAACTAAAAAAATAATTTGTAAATCTTGCTTCCACTCACAGAGAAATACTGTTGTGTAATTTGTTCTCCTTTGGCTAACTAGGAAAGGGAGGAAAATAAGGTGGACCTTACCGTAATGCTCATTTTCCAACTTCAGGCAATTTCCCAAGCTGGGGTAAGAAGCGTGTAGAAAAGCACAGTTTGAAGTCTCACCTAGTAAAGAAAGCAAAGCTTAATATTTTGGGAGGCAGATTTCTAGCATATATTGGTAAGAGTACAAGAGAGTAAGGAGCAACAGAGAAAGAGCTTCATTGTATCTTTGCCTGAATAGCAATCCGTCATGTGTAGGATGACATTCCATGAAGCAAAGAATAACTATAGAAATAAATGATAGAAAAGGTTACTAAAAATGTAGAAGCCTGATAAATCTAGAGTTCAGAGAAATATGGGAATAATTCAAGGACCCACCAGCTAGAGTGAAGATAATATATATATGAGGCTTTTGGTAGAGACTCAGAAAAATCTGGTTTGTGGAGTGGAGAGGAACTAGCTGTAGACTAAATGTTGCCTAGACTCACCTTATAAAAACTTAAAATGAGCCTGAAGTAGCTCTCAAAATAACTACTTTCCAGAATAAAGTACATTCTCTAATGAAATATAACATAATCCAACACTCAACATTATAAAATTCCCAACATCTGTCATGTATTCAAAAATTTATTGAACATGTAATGAAGTTAAAAAAAAAAGTAAAGCATATGCAGAATAAACAATCATTAGAAACAGACAGAAAAATAACAGATGATAGAGTTTGCAGATAGGAACTTTAAAACAGCTATTATACATATTATAAGTGTGCTTCAGAATTAAAAAAAAAAAACCATATGCATAATGAAGAGACAGATAGAAGGTATAAAAGAGAACCAAGTGAAATTCTGGGGATAAAAATACCTAGAATTAAAGATTTCGAAAATAAAAATTTCACATTTTGTTGTCAACAGCATATAAAATATTGCAAAAGAGAAGGTCAATGAACTTGAAGACATTGCAATAGCAATTATCTTAAAATGAGAAAAATGACTTGAAACTAACAATAGTGGTCTAATGTATGTATAATTAGAAATTCAGAAAAAGTTTAAGGAGATACACAAAAAAATTTTTGAAAAATTAACAATGGAAAATTTTCTAAATTCGATAACTATAAATATCCAAGATATCCAAGTAGCTTCAAATGGAATAAACACAAGGAAAACTACTTGTTCAAAACAAGTTAATTTTTTTAAACACCCATAAAAAGAAGACATGTGCACAGGAACTAAGATCAGAAGTTCAAAGTTCTCAAAAACCATGCAAACAAAACATAATGAAACATCATTTGTTAAAAGTAGAGAGACAATCTGGTAATTTAGAATTTCTATGTCTAACAAAAATAAATACATATAAAAAAAGATGTTGAACTGAAGGATTGCTCTATGAATAAAGATGACAAAATCCATTGCCAGCAGATGTACACTACAAGCAATGCTAAAGGAAATTCTTCAGCTTGAGGGGGGAAAATGACAGTAGATAGAAACTAGGATCCACTTAAAGACGGACGAATGCCTGAAACTGTTAATGTGATAGAAGGGGACGAGAGAAAAGAATGGAAGGTAGATGGAAAAATATTGTTCTAATATTCCTAAAGTATACATAAAGGGATGTAATATTATTTGAACCTCAATTGTGATCAGTAAAAGATGTCTATTTTAATCCATTGAGAAGCCACAAAAAGGGATATAGGTGATAAACTGAAAGCAATGATTAAACAGAAACACTAACAAAAATTTAATTAAATCAAAAGTTAATTAGAGGAAAAGAAGAAGAAAGAATATATGGGACAACTCAAAAACAAGGTTATTTAGGAGAACCTGGGTGGCTCAGTCAGTTAAGCATCCAAATTCCACTAAGGTAATTTTCTCACAGTCTATGGGTTTGAGCCCTGCATCAGGCTCTCAGCACATCTGCTTTGGATCTTCTTTCTCCCCATCTCCCTGCCCTTGCCCTGATCACTCTCTCACTCTGTCTCTCTCAAAAATAAATAAGCATTAAAAAAATTTTATTTAGCAAACCTAAATACATGGAAAGACATTTGTGTTCATGAATTAGAAAACAATATTATTAAGCTAGCATATTAACAGTACTGTTAAGATACTCAAAGTGATCTATAGATTCAATTTAATCTCTATCAAAATTCCAATGGCCTTTTTGGTAAAAATGGAAAAGCTGAGTCTCAAATTCATATGTAATTTTAAGGATTCCCAAACAACTGAAACATTATATACAAAGAAAAAAAGTTGGAGGAATCACACTCCTCACTTTCAAAACTTTCTACAAAACCACAGTAATCAAAACAGTGTGGGTAGATGTACAGACCAATAGAATATATATAAGATTCCAGAAATGAACTTATACATATATGGCCAACTGATTTTCAACAGGTGCCAAGATTACTCAAGGGGGAAAAGAATAGTCTCTTCAACAAATAATTTCAGGAAACTAGATATCCATATGCAAAAATAAATAAAGTTGACCCTTAACTCTTATACATAAAAATTAATTCAAAATGGATCACAAACTAAATAAAACCATAAAGCTCTTAGAAGAAAACATAGGAGCAAATCTTAATAATCTTAGATTTGGCAAAGAATTCTTAGATATAATTCAAAAGCATGAACAAGAGGAAAAATAGATACATCAGATTTCATAAAAATTCAAAACCTTTGTGCATGAAACAACACTATCAAGAAAGTGAAAAAACAATCTACAGAGTGGCAGAAAATATTTGCAAATCACATATTTGATAAGAGTCTAAGATCCAGAATATATAAAGAATTCTCACAACTCAATAAAAAGACAAAGACCCAATTAAAATATGGGCAGACTTGAATAGACATTTCTGGAAAGATACAAAAATGAACAAAAAATACATATAAAGACACTCAACATCCTCAGTCATTAGGAAAATGTGAATAAAGCCCCTGTGAGATACCACTCTGTATCAACAAGATGGCTATTAAAAGGGGGAGAGGAGAGGAGGAGAGACAAGTGTTAGAACAGATTTGGAAAAATTGCACCATTTGTCAGAAAGGCTATCATTTCTCTATTGAACTGCTTTTGTTCCTTTGTCCAAGATAGGTCAGCTCAAAAAAAGAAATCAGTTGGCTCTATTTGTATGACTCTATTTCTGTGCTCTCTGTTTTGTTTTGTTGATCTACATGTTTATTCTTTTGCCAATGCTGCATTGTCTTTATTACTGTAGCGTATTTTAAGTCTTTAAATCAAGTCATGTGAGTCTTTCTTCATCATTGATATGTTGGTTATGCTATATCTTTTGTTTTTCCATATATTATTGATAATAACCTAGTATCCTTCAACCTTGATATATTTGCTTATTAGTTTCAGCACTTTTTTGTCAATTCCTTAAGATTACAATACATGGGCATTTCATATGTGAATAAAGATATTTTTATTTCTTCCTTTCTAGTCAATACACTTTTAATTTTTTTCTTATCTTATTATTTTACTAACTAGGACTTCCAGTGCAAAGTTAAGTAAGAGTGAGAAGAGAGGATAGAACACCCATGTCTTATTCCCAATTTAGGGAAAGTATCCAACTCACATTAAGGAAATGATCCATTATGATGTTAGCTGTAGGTTTTTTGTAGATGTTCTTTATCAAGAAGGTTTTTACTCTCTCTCACTTTTAAAAATATATAAACAGTAAAAAAAAATGTTAAAAACAAAAAAGGGTGCCTGCATGGCTCAGTCAGTTAAGCGTAGGACTTAGGTCATAATCTCCCAGTTCATGAGCTTCAGTCCCACATCAGGCTCTGTGTTGACAGCTTCGAGCTTGGAGCCTGCTTCAGATCTGTGCCTCCCTCTCTCTCTGCCCTTCTCCCACTCATGCTCTGTCTCTATTTCTCTCTCTTAAAAATATATAAACATTAAGAAAATGGTTAAGGAGGTTTTTATTATTCCAAATTTGCTGACAGTTTTTACTATGAAGGTGTATTGGATTGTATAAGTCTTTGTATCAGCTGATATGATTAGATGATTTTTCTTCTTTACCCTTTTGAGATGTTGGATTATACTGATTGATTGTCAAATGCTGAACCAGTCATATATATTTGGAACAAGTCCCCTTTAGTCATGGTGTATAATTCTTTTTATACATTGTTAGATTTTGGTCCTTTTGTTTAAAAAAATTTTTTTAACCTTTATTTTCTTTTGAGAGAGAGAGGCCATAAGTGGGGGAGGAACAGAGAGAGAGGTAGACACAGAATCTGAAGCAGGCTTCAGGCTCAAAGCTGTCAACACAGAGCCTGATGTGGGACTGAAGCTCATGAACTGTGGGATCATGACCTGAGTCGAAGTTGGACACTTAGCTGACTGAGCCACCCAGGCACCCAGGAGTTTGGCCCTTTTGATTGAATATTCCATAATGGGCTGGTGTGTTCTTATGTAATGTTGTCTTGAACCTCTAGTTCATAAAGTATGTCAGGTAACACACTGAGCTGAAAATTCAAAAAGAAAGTTGGACATCATTCAAATAAATACATGAACATTAGGAACAGCTAGAGAAAAATTACATAGAGGAGAAGGGTTGACAAAAAGTAATTAGAGATGGTAGCAATGACAAATTGTTAGGCATAAGGATTCAGATGAAAAGCAGAATAAAAACACTCATACTCAGAAAATAAAGAATAAGGGTCAAGTTTTGGGTAAACATAAATTTGACTGGACTGGAAAACCTTATCCCAACTGAATGATTAATACCAGTGTGCCAAGTTCACAATTTCTCTCCTAAGACTCACTTAGGCTTTTTCACTTTTATTCTTTACAAAAGTGTTCATTTAAGAAAGAGAATGATTTCTTATATCCATAGAAAATATGCAAAATCCCTTTGACTGAGGGAACCGCTTTTCTGCAGGTCTTGAGTGACATTTCTTTTTAGCAGTCTTCCTTCAGAGGAGGTGAGGGCTTTTTCCTTATGGAAATATAAGCTGACACAAATAGAGCTCTTCGAACTTATTTTTCCCATCTCATCATTTCATGACGATTTAGAAGAGTCATATTACATTTCCTTCTCTTGCAGAGTTTTGATGAGGAGGAGGAGGAGGAGGAGGATGACGATGATGATGATCCTTATTTTCTCACTTCCCCCAACAATCAATATATCACATACTATCACAATTTGTTACCTGTGGTCTAATGTTACACTTGAACTTATACCTGAGAAATAAAGTGCTTTACTTCTGGCTTTAACTCTGACATGTAAAAAGCTGAGGGATTGTCACTCTGTCCTTACAACAAGCAAAAAACTGAACTAACTAAAAATCAACAACTTTCTGCCACCCGCCAGAGAACTAAGGTTGTAGTAAGGCAAACCATCACCCAATCTAGAGAGACAGACAAGCTCAGAGTCATAGCCAAGATATACTTATCTAGATCAGAAGACAGCCACCAGAAACATAAAGTACTAAGAGTACTTAACTGGTAATTTTAATGAATTTCTGGAAACCATAGACTAGCATCAAAATGAAAAACTCCTTGGAGCTGTAGTCTTGAGGGCCCCCCACACTTTGTGGGGTTTCTTCATTCAGGCACCATAACATTTAGGAACAAGGGCTTCCCTGTGAAGATCCAAGGCAGATGTTCTTGTTGCTTTGGCAGAAGAAGATGAGAGAGAAGTAATCACTGCAAAATATGGCCAGCACGTTCTTCATAATAAGTGACTACACCTAGAAAAAAGCCTTTGCCAGAATCTTATCCCACCTGGAGGAATATCATTTTTTTCAGCTCTATCCCCTTCTTATTTTCTTCTTGATCTGAGGAAGACAACAATGGAAAAACACTTCTGTAGGTCATAGTACAGAGACAGAAGAGCACAAAAAGATTGTGGTTTCATCAAAGGATTATACAACACTTCCCCTCTTCCACATATAACCACTACATAAACAGGGCTCCATGATAAACAGTAATTGATTACACCTGAAAGAAACCTAAATGCAAACTCTCTGCAGGGAAGTACTCAGAGAAGACAAGAGGGGAGTCAGAAAGGACACTAGAGTCTTTGGCACTGATACCTACAGTAAATATTAAGCACAGTTCAACTCTTCACCAGCTGGAAAAAATCCTTACACTGACAGCCTTTTAAACTCAGTTCCTAATACCTGATACAAAATGTTTATCTTTCAGGGCACCTGTGTGGCTCAGTTTGTTAGGCATCTGACTTTCGCTTAGGTCATGATCCCAGTTTGTGGGTTCAAGCCTTGTGTCAGGCTCTGTGTTGACAGCTCAGAGCTTGGCGCCTGCTTTGGATTCTGGGTTTCCCTCTCTCTCTGCTACTCCCCACTCTCTCTCTTTCTCTCTCTCAAAAATAAACATTACAAATTTTTAAAAAATGTTCATCTTTCGATAAAAAAGTCCAAGTCATGGGGCACCTGAGTGGCTCAGTTGGTTAAGCATCTGACTTCAGCTCAGGTCATGATCTTGCAGCTTGTGAGTTCGAGCCCTGGGTCAGGTTCTGGGCTGACAGTTCAGAGCCTGGACCCTGCTTTGGATTCTGTGTCTTCCTGTATCTCTGACCCTCCCCCACTCATGCTCTGTCTCTCTCTCTCAAAAATAAAAAAAACATTTAAAAATTTTTAATAAATTAAAAGAGTCCAAGTCATACTAAATATAAATAAGGAAGGAAGGAAGGAAGGAAGGAAGGAACAAAGGAAGAAAATAGCCTAAAGAGACAAAAAAGTAGTATAACCAGACTCAGATGATACTCAGACTCATCATGACACAGATGATAAAATTGTCACACAGAGTTTAAAATGATTAGGTAAGCCTAGGTGGCTCAATTGCTTAAACATCGACAATTGATTTTGGCTCAGGTCATAATCTCACGGTCATGAGATTGAGACCCACATCAGACTTGCTCTAAGCCTAGAGTCTACTTAAGATTCTCTCTCTCTTTCAGTCCCCACCCTCAAAAAAGTAAAATAAAAATAAAATAACTAATTAATGTACTAAAATGTCTAAGGAAAAAAGAAAACATATTAGAACAGATAGGTAATGAAAGCAGAGAGGTGGAAATTCTAAGAAAAGAAAATGTTTAAAATAAAAAACACTGTGACAAGAATGATGTATGCCTACAGACAAGACACAAATAAAAAATAATCAGTGATCTTGAATGCAGGTCATGGAAACTTCAGAAATAGAAATGTAATGAAGAAAAATAAAAAGAATGAACAGAACAGAATATTCAAGAACTGAAGAACAATTTCAAATGGTGTAACATACATGTAATCAGAAGAAATAAGAATGAAAATAAACTAAAATAAAGAAGAAATAAGAATGTAGCAGAAAAAATATTTGAAATGATAATGACATAGAGCTTTCCAAAATTAATGTCAGGCACACAAGCACAAATCCAGGAAGTTGAGAGATAATCTAGTAGAATAAATACCACAAATATTGCACAAGACATATCATATTCAAACTACAGAAAATCAAGGACAAAAGAAAGTTTTGAAAGAATCCAGAGGGAAAGAAAAATACTTTATCTATAAAATAACAAAAATGAGTATTACAAGGGCACCTGGGTAGTGCAGTCAGTTAAGTGTCTGACTTCAGTTCAGGTCATGATCGCATGGTTTGTGGGTTGGAGCCCTGTGTCGGGCTCTGTGCTGACTCCAAGCCCAGAGCCTGAAGATTCTGTCTCCCTCTCTCTCTGCCCCTCCCCTGCTTATGCTCTGTCTGTCTCTCTCGCTCTCTCTCAAAAATAAATAAACATTAAAACAATCTTTTTTTAAAAATGAGAATTACAGTAAACTTCTTGCCAGAAACCATGTAAGCAATATGAGAATGGACTAAAATATTTAAAATATTCAAAGAAAAAAAAAGCCCAACAACCTACAATTGTATACCCAGAAAATTCATTCTAAAAAGTGAAGGAAAAGTAAAATTTTTCTCTGACAACCAAAAACTGAGAAAATTCATTACCTCCAGACATCCTTGCAAAATGTTAAAAGAAATTTTACAGGAGAAGTAAAATGATATAGCTCAAAATTCACCTCTCCATAAATAAAGAAAGAGATATTTATATAAAACTCCATGTAACAAAAAAATTCACATTCTTCTCAAGTTCTCTTGAGGGATTTTCACCAAGATAGACCACATTTTGAATGATAAAATTCACTTAAAGAAATGTATAAGAATAAAAATCATGCAAAAAAAAGTTTTCATATCATAATGAAATTAAACTAGACATCAATAATAGAATAATAACTTGGAAATCCCCAAATATTTGGAGATTAGTCCACACATGTCTAAAAAATATGAGTCAAGCAAGAAGTTTCAGGAGAAATTAGAATATTTCAATGTAAACATAAATATGTCAAATTATGTATAATGAGGGTAAAACAAGGTTTTGACAGAATTTTATGACATTAAGTGCATATATTCGAAGAGAAGAGAAGAGGGATGTAAAGTCAACAACCTAACCTTTCTCATTAAGAAACTAGAGAAAAAAGAAAACAAGTAGGAGAAAATAAATAATAAAAGAGCAGAAATCAACATTGAAAACACAACAATACTAAAAACAAAAAGAGAAAATCAACAAAACCAAGATCTGCTTGTATGAAATGGTGAATGAAATCAATAATGGATAGATAGGCTAAGAAAAAAAAGAAGACACAAAGTAGCAAAATCAGAAATGAAAGAATTCATTGGTACTTATCTACTGATCCCATGAATATTAAAAGGATAATAAATGAATCTCTTAAAATCCCATATTAGAGTTGTTAAAATTAGAAGAAAAATGCTAGTGAGAATGTAGAGCAACTGGAAATCTTATTCATTGCTGTTGAAAATGAAAAATGGCATATATTTTTAAAGGTGGGTGGGAGATGTGCCTGGGTGGCTCAGTCAGTTAAATGTCTGGTTCTTGATTTCTGCTCAGCTCATGATCTCACGGTTTATGGGATCAAACCCCACAGTGGGCTCTGCTCTGACACGGCAGAGTTTGCTTGGGATTTTCTCTCTCTCTCTGTCCATCCCAAAATAAATAACTAAACATTAAAAAAATAAAAATGGCCCATCTGCTTTCAAAATTTGGCAATTTATCTGTGACAAAGAGAAATGATCTGGCATGATACAAAAAGACATGGGTGAATCTTAAACACACTTTGCTAAGTGAAAGAAACTAGTGTAAAAGTATACTATCATATGATAATCTGTAAAAAAATTATAGAGATGGTAAAAAATCAGTGATTATTAGGACTTTAGGGGAGAGAGAAAAGGTTAAACAGGTAAAACTCAAATGATTTTTTAGGATGGTGAAACAATTTTCTATAATACTGTAATGGTAAATACATGACACTATGAATTTGTCAAAAAGTACACCTAGTAATGAACATACCTAGTGCCCAGATACTGTTTTTCACTACTATTCTTCAAGGGAAAACAAAACAAAACAAAACAAAACAAGGCTCTTCGAAGAAAGTCTAGAATGGGACAGGAAATAATACAAGATGGGCCTGGAGCACTTGTAGCATCGGAAATCAAGGAAGTATAAACACACACACACACATGAACTGATGGAAATATGTCAAAGGGGCACTGAAGTCAACTGAAAGAGCTATCAGTGGCCAAAACTGGAGCAATTTGAACAAGAAAATAAATGAAATCATATTGGATTATAATCATTGCTCTAAAATAAATCTCTAACTTCTATAAACAACTGAATAAATAAATAAAGGAGATAGGCAAATCTCACATACAGAATTCTAAATAATTTACGTACACAGTCTTCCCTAAAGGAGATTGGAGCATCTCTCCCCACTCCAGAAGTATGGGTTAGCCATAGTGATTTCCTCCCAAAAAATTGATTTGAGAAAGAAAACACCATAACTTTACAATGGAGAAAGCTGACACACATTATCTCAGTCAGGTGACCAAGATTAATATCCTCAATGCTAAGTCAGATTGACGGCATGTTTCTTGATATGATGATAGTAGGTACCCTGAAGTGATAAAAATGACACTTTGTTTCTGTGGTCTTCCTTCCAAGAACACCTTCGTCTAATTATGGGGGAAATATCAGACGAATCTCGATGGAAGGAACGTTCAACACAATACCTTGCGAATACTCCTCAAAACTGTCAAGGTCATTAAAAACAGGGTAAGTCTGAGAAACTCTCACAGGCAAGAGCTGCCTAAGGAGACAGGAGGACTAAAAGCGGAGTGGTGTCCTGAATGGGATCGTTTTGCTGTTGTTGTCGTCGTTAGGCTTAGTTGTGTTGTGTGCATGTGTGTATGTTTTTTTCTTTTCAAAGTCAATGTGATCTTAGGACCAAAAGAGACCTAGGTAAAAATCAAGGAAATCTGAATTCGTATGGGCTTTTGTTAATAATAACATATCTATATTGGTTCATTAATTGAACAAATGAACCATCATGTTAGATGACGATGATAGGGAAGCCAGGTAGAGGAATGTGGGAAATCTCTTTTACCTTCATGCACTTTCTGTAACTCTAAAGCATTTGTAAAATAAAGGCTTTATTTTAAAAATACGTTTGATTTTATACCTTCCTTGAATCACTTTTTATCATATCTGAAAGAATTTAGATAAATGTAAGTGAAGGAAAACCACTTTTCACTGGGAGTCAGTTCTTTCTGAACTTCTGTTTCGACACCTTGTCAACAGTGGAACTGGTTATTCTTTATTCTACCCTATCTTTTCAGGGATGTTTATATAATGAACAGTTTTTGAAGATTGGAGATAGTGTCTGCCTTCTATGAAAAGTGCAGGCAAGTGTATTACTCATTTTTAATTTAGGCTTTGTTTGGCCTAAATTCAGAATTCTTTCGTAACATAGCCCGGTGTGCGTGCGGGTCCTAATCCGGTCCCATTGACATTGCCTAGTGTGACTTCATGGCAAGGGGTCTGAAGCAACTGTACCGATGCTCATACTGCTCACTGGACCGTGCGTGATAATGTCTTTTGGTCCTGGCCCAATGATCGCATGTCTACCATCAGCCTCTGTAAAATGGCAGCAGTTTAATTTGTTAACTTTCAAGTGGGACAAATTTCAAACTCTTCACAGTTCTTAATGATCTTTATATTTGAATACACCCATTGATTTGTCTTTACTTGTGAGTAAAATAAACTCTAAAATGTATAGGAACTTTGTCTTTAACATTTATTCTGGCTGGAATTTTCTATTAAATAGAAACTTTTTCCTTTTCCTTTCTATTTTTCATTTCATTTGACTTTTTATTTTTATCACAAATTTATCAATCTCTCCTATGAACTATTTTATATATGCATTATTGCCCCCATGTGATCATCACAATAAACAGAAGAGGCATTAGCCTCTTGTGCACCAATTTAAATATATATTTTTTTAATTCTTTACTATTTGGTAAATAGCTTTTGTCCCAAAAACCTTTTCTCCCCAATCTATTCCCATTGCTCCTGATATTCCGGTACCTTCCCAACAGTCCCAGACCTCCTTCAATTGCAGCAACTAAAGGGTTAGCATTTCTTCCAGCTCAAGATCTGGGAATGGTTTGAAGAACTACTGGTCTTCTGTGTCCGTAAGTTTAAATTCTTAAAAAATAGTAGTCAAATATTTAATATGACGACTGATAATATCCACAGTATATTGACAATGAATCTGAGACTCAGAAAGGTAGGTAACTTACACAAAGTTGCTTAGCAATGTATTCTGAGGCCAGGGGTTAAATGTATAACTGGTTGAATCAAAAGACTTTAGTCATCCATGGCCTTTGCCTCTGTTATTCTAAGCAGATATGTTCTCATTTTAGCCTTTTAAATGAGAGATGTTTACTTGTTTTACTTTATTCATATCTGCAACTGTATCAATCCACATTAAATGATTCATAATTCTCAATATGAAGAAGCCCTAAGTGTTAACACAATAGTCTCTAGGCTTAATGTATGATGAGTAGTAAAACATACTAGAAAGTGGAACAAAAAGTACAGATCTTGAAGTCCTTCACATACCAGAAAAACTGCATTTCATCTACCATAGATCACAGTTGTTTTTCCTCACTTCATTTGGTCTAGGAAACAAATATCTGGGCAAAATGACAACACTACTGAGACTCAATGCATAATCCAGACCTAGTAAAAACTTCAGTCCATTTGAGCCACAACATATTTGCCACTAATGTGAAAATTTTAGCATTTAAGTTTCTTTTTATCAAAAAAAAAAAAAAAACCTTACTTATAACAAAGTTCCTTTTCCTTGCACACTNAGTGGAACAAAAAGTACAGATCTTGAAGTCCTTCACATACCAGAAAAACTGCATTTCATCTACCATAGATCACAGTTGTTTTTCCTCACTTCATTTGGTCTAGGAAACAAATATCTGGGCAAAATGACAACACTACTGAGACTCAATGCATAATCCAGACCTAGTAAAAACTTCAGTCCATTTGAGCCACAACATATTTGCCACTAATGTGAAAATTCTAGCATTTAAGTTTCTTTTTATCAAAAAAAAAACCTTACTTATAACAAAGTTCCTTTTCCTTGCACACTTGAATATCTTGGAAAAGATTTCATTTGAAATTATTATGTTTCTTTTCCTTCTGCTTTCCATTTCCTAATGGAATTTTGCATAGATTAGCTGCAAACAGCATTTGGTAGAAAAGGCCTTTGATAACCTCGTCTGCAGCCAGATACGCTCATGTAAATCTATGAAAATCAAATGGGACAGAATGAATGTTTGTGTCCTCTTTCTACTCAGAGTTGGAGGGTAGATGTCTGGAGATTTGAAAAAGCAAAACTGAGTTCCAGATATAAAAGTTCAGGATACCAATTTTAAACTAGAAATTAAGGTATTAAAAGAGGTTATTTAATCTTGAATTTGCAAAACTACCCAATGAAAATTAATGATTTTAATAGGATTGGAAAAAGAGGAGAGTAGGAAGCAAATATCTTTGGCAAATTCCCTTAGAAATTACATCCTGGTCACAAGCCTTACCAAATATTCAGACATATTTTATGCCTGAATTAAAAAATAGTAACACTTGAGAAAAACATTTTTCATGTGGGGAAATGTATTTGTTTCTGTACAAATAAACTGAATTGCTGACTTTTCAAATATGTGAATAAGCTTTGTTCCACCAATTCATTATTAAAAGCCTAAGCCAGGGATGCCTGGGTGGCTAAGTCTGTTAAGCAACCAACCATAGCTCAGGTCATGATCTCACAGTTCATGAGTTCAAGTTCCACATCAGGCTCTGTGCTGACAGCTCAGAAAGAGCTGCTTCAGATTCTGTGTCTGCCTCTCTCTACTCCTCCCATGTTCATGGTCTGTCTCTCAGTCTCTTCTCTTAAAAATAAATAAACGTTAAAAAAAACTTTAAAAGACTGAGCCATAACCCTCCATACAGACTCAACTAATTGGTTTATTGCTTTGAAGGGCTGGTTGCAGGGTAGCAAGAGTTTTCAAAATAGGTCATTATATGAAATAACTAAGGTAAGCCTTCTCAGACTCAATTACCAGCTGGTCAATATGAGACCATATCTTCGGATGGATAATGAGAAGAATGGCACTCTAGTTTAGAATCAATATCTACACTGCAACCTAACCTTTACCACCAATGTCGACAGAGCTCAGGAGCTCTCTATTTTCTGTCAAAATCCTTAAATTGGTTTGTATGATTTGTCCAAATATATGTATTTCTTCTTAGCAAAAACAAAAACAAAGATGATGGTATTAATCTCAAATGAAGAATGTTTTCAAAGAAAATGCATCATATCATTTTTAACAGGATATATATATATTTTAAAACATTTGATCATAGTTCAAATTTGGATTCACAATTTAGCTAGGCCATGTAGACAGGAGAACAGAGGATAGTGTATTTTCTTATTTTTAAGAAGCAAATACCATTGTGTTTATTACCAGTATTAAGGTTTCCAAAAATTGCTATTGTTGCTAATAAATGCTGTTGATTTACTAAAATGTGGTTATTTCAGGTTGTTTTCAGGTTGACCACTTATGGCTAAACACATAAGATACATGCCTAATAGGTAAGAGATGATCAACAATGCTTAAGTTTATAGGACCATTTCTGTTGATATTCGAACTTCATTGCTATTGGAGCAATGCCTCATGATCTTTAAAGTGCATGTGAACTCCCTGGGGACCTTGTTGGAACAGAGGTTCTGATTTAGGTTCTGGGATGGGACCCATGATTCTGCGTTAGTAGTGACGGTGCAAATCCATGTATCACAGTGTAGGCAGCAAAGTACTAGCACATGCATCCGAGAAACTCTGGTTTTCATGTGATGCTCTGAACCCAGCAGTTCCCTTTTTGAACAAGAGTAAGTGATTACTCATCCCCGGTGATACAAGTTCATTTTCCTGCTTGATGAGACACTAGGAAAGGCTTTATCATAAATACTGTAAATGTGCATGTGGATTCTAAAGTCATGACTTGTAGCACCAAACCTAAATAATGATTTAAGATAGGTCTTAATATTTATTTTTATATGTATATGTATATATATTTGTTCACACTAATATTCAACGGTATGATATGTTCACAGTATGATATGCCAACTGATAGTCAACAGTTCATACTGATATTCCAACAGCAAAGGGTTCATTCTCATCTTCCCCCTTTTCTTAGCACTAACGTTCTTTCCCATTGGATAAATCTGGTTCT
Source organism: Crocuta crocuta (assembly GCF_008692635.1). Taxonomy (NCBI): domain Eukaryota; kingdom Metazoa; phylum Chordata; class Mammalia; order Carnivora; family Hyaenidae; genus Crocuta; species Crocuta crocuta. Next base: position 835,548 of record NW_027527951.1, read on the forward strand.
CGCTATGCAAATATATTTGCTAATTTGCTCATTCCTAGAGTTCACTCAAAATGGTTTCAAAATTGCTAACCTGTACTACTATGACAAACACCTACTCAGTAGAGTATAATATTTATGATTTGATTTGTCCTTAGCCTTCAGTTACATAGTCAACACTATGCTCCAAAGTTATTTCAGTTCATTCTTACTGAGCACCACCCTTTCTCACCTTATGGTATGGGTGATATTCACTTGAAATACATTTAGGTTTATGTGTTTCACTTTATGTCCCATATTTTTTATTTTACAGTCTCTAATTTTTGCTGATTTCATGGATCTATTTTTTTAATTATGTAAAACACTGACATGGTTCTAAAAATCAGAACTTTATAAAAATTTACACTCAGAAATGTGTCGTATCCCCATCTCTTTTACTCTATTTTCTTCCCTCTATCTTTTTGACTCTACTTCTTTCTGTGGGGAACAAATCTCAATCATCTTGGCTTATCTTGTCTGTGTTTCTTTTTGTACAAATGAGCACAATCTATGTCTCCATGCAATTTATTAAAAAATTTTATATAAGAGATGACAATTTTATCATTTAATAAACTTTCCTGAGTTCTGAACTTCCTTTTCTATTCCACTGATATGTTTGTGTAGCCAAGTATCAGTTTCATATGTTTTAATTATAGAAGATTTACAGTATGCTTACAATTTGGTGGGAACCAGCTTCCTTATAATCTTTTATGGAAAGCTAGCATACTGAAGATTATATTTTGTTCTTTTTCTTCCTTCATTTAATAATATATGCTGGAAATCACTCCATATGGATTTTTTTAAAAAATCTTTGTCATTTTTTTAGTGTAATAGTATTCTCACAATTCAATCAACTGCTTTGTTTTATATGAACGTTTTGTTTATTTTCAATATTTTGAAACTATAAACAATACAGTGAATAACTTTGGCATATGCATTGCATATTTTTGTAAACATATCTTTAGGATAAACTACTAAAAGCAAAATTACTTTGCTAAAAAGGAAGTGCTTAAATAATTTTGTTAGATATTTCCAATTTCCCTTTTAAAATGGTTGACCTGTTTGCTTCCCCGCCCCCACTCCCAACAGTAAACGGGAGTACCTCTCTTTCTCTAGCCTCACCAAGAAAATATGTTGTCAGACTTTTTAATTTTCATCAGTCTGATAAATGAGAAATGGTATCTGAATGTAGTTTTAACTTGTACTTCTCTAATTTATAAGTGAGGATGAGTATCTTTTCATGGACTTAATATATATCCATGAATTATCTGTTAATATCCTTGCCCACTTTTCCATTGGCTTTTTGTCCTTTTTTCACTCATGTTTTAACAATTTGAGAAATGTGTTTATAACTCAGGGGGTTTCCAAGTGCACCCAACATTTACTTTCTCCTGTGCATGTTGAATCTTCACTGCCCATGTGTACTGGTTCTCTCCCAGTGGGGAAAGAATGTCTAAAGAGCATCAGGAGTTCCCAGGTGTCTAAAGGCCTTGGCTGGGAACTGACACAAACACTTGCCACATGTTATATTGGTCAAAGAAAGTCAATGATTCAAAAAAACTCAAAGTATTGGTAGTGAAGTATCCTTCACTCCATAACTGAAACAAATTTCTGTTCAGCAAGCAGATACAATCAAGATCAATGAACTGGATCACTTTTGCAAACCATCTACCATAAGTGATCTTGAAAGAAATGTGATGAGAGAAAATAGTAGAGAAAATTCTAATTTATACTGGAGAATAATTTAAGACGTTTCCAAGGAAGAATCTTTGAAGATAAGATATAAAATTTAAGTAAGAACCAGCATAATTAAGAGAATAGCAGGTAGGCATAGGAACCCAAGGCAGCAATGATTGTAGTGCTAACAATCTGATGGGCTAATTATAACAGAACTTATGTAAGGCTTATTTGCACACTAATCACTTCACAAACAATTCCCTGTAACGTAAACATCGTAACAATGCTATGAAAAAGGAATGATGACACTCTCTTTATGAATGGAGAAATGTGTTCTTGCATAAGAAGGTTACAAGCTTGACCCCATATAGAATTGGAATTTTAAATTAAGCCCTTAGTTTGCTAAACCCTATATGAATCCTTCTGTATGAGGAAATGTCTATTTCAAGCAATATTTACCCCAGAGACTATCTCACAGTTCAAACATGTCTTGCAAAATGTGTGAATGATATTTTAAACAGCATACTACATAATTGTTCATAGTAAAGTTTGTCTCAGGTACATAATTATATTGAAAAATTCTCAACTAAGTCTCTACTTAGAGGAAGAATCCATGGGATCATACCCAGTAGTTAGACTTGATCTGGCATATTTTTCTGCCAGTGGCTTTCTGCCCCAACTAAATATTTTAATCATATAAGGAATAGATTTAAATAATCTAGATGGAAGAGACCCAAGTGAGACATATTAAATTAGAAATCCTAGCATTGGATCCCAGGAATAGACATTGATTTTTAAAGCTCCCAGAATATCTAAATGGGCATTCACGGTTGAGACTCTGATCTAGAATAAAGCACAGCCCACTGGGAAAATAGCATTGTTAAACCTCCAAAATCAAAACATTAGTCTGAATTTATCATTTATAATATGCCATTGTCCAGGGAATAAGTTTAATCTTTGTTGTTCCCATGGAAGTCATCATAATCATTTATGCATTTTTATTCCTCTTACTCTTATTTGTTGATTTCGGATTTTTAATTAAAAAAATTATTATTGTGCTTATTGCAGTAGTTTTTACTGTAGACTTGATAATACTGCCTGAGGGCCGGGTACATAAAAAACATTGTGAGGGTGGCGTCTGGGTGGCTCAGTCTGAATTTTGATTTCAGCTTAAGACATGATCTAATGGTTCATGTGTTTGAGTCTCATGTGGGGCCCTGCACTGACAGCATGGAGCCTGCTTAGGATCCTCTCTCTTCCTCTTTCTCTGCCACTCCCCCACTAGTGCTCACTCATTCTCTCTCTCTCTCTCTCTTTCTCAAAAATAAATTAAAACATTAAAAACATTTTTAAAGCATTGTGAGGAAATAAGTAATGAAAATTCTTAAGAACTTATTGAATACAGACAACACATACATGAAAATAATGCAAATACTTTCAAGAAATAGAACTATATCAGAAATTGACATAAAATGCTATGAAAATGGAGACTGAAATGTATAACTTCTGACATGCAATATCAGGGAGTTTTGGATGGATAGGGTTAAGACCGAAGAGATGGATTTTAAGCAAGGCCATCAGGAGTGTATAAACTTGCTGACACTATATGGATTAAAATAATCATGTTCTAAATAGATTCTTACTTACTATAGCAAGATATCTACTATTTTGAATTGTCCATGCTTCTCAACTGTCTGTAGTGGAAGTATCTAACAATGATTGAGAAAAATAAATACCTTTGGCAACTTAATGGTCAGCACTAGAAGTTCTAAGTATTAAGTGGGATGAATTAGTTCTTCTAATATGGAATATCATTTGTGCTTCATTATAGCGTTACTCTATCAGAGCAATAAAGCACAATTTTTCAGAGTAAGTAAAAAGTCTAAATTTTTGAAAAATAGCCTTTAATTCACTTTTAATTGCTCAGTATATTACTCCATCAAAGTACTTTATTGTGTATAAGGAGAACTGCTTGGAGAAAAAGATACCTCTTGCAATTATTATATTAATTATTTGTCTGTAAATTTAAAGAAAAAAATAGTATTGGGAAAATGTTTGTTATTTTGAATCATCTATCCTGGTCTTTTTAAATTTTAATTTGTTTAGAAAATTATTTTTTATTCTTTTGTCATGATGAATGAAAATGTTAATTGCTTTTAAATATGTTGGTTTTTAGGTATTTTTAAACATGTTAGAAATAAATAATTTCTTTTCTTTTCTTTTTTTTAGTGTTCATGGGGTTTAATTCCTCATCTACCCAGAACTAAAACAAAGCATGTAACTACTGAGGATGATGTTGTACAGAGAAGCCGCCTATATAAGCATAAGTTTAATTTTCTTCACAATAGTGTAAGAATTAAAGAAAATCTTCCTGGGAAGGAGTAGCGGCCCGTTGTCCAAGTTAGACATTTGACATTCCTTAAAAAGAGGTTTTTGAGGAGCTTCAGTTTATGTAACTTTATGAATCACTTCAGAAATAGTATCATAGTGAGTTCTAAGTGTACTTTCTCATTTATCCGTTCAACAAACACCTAATAATCATCTACTATATGCAGGAGACTATATTATGTTATGTTATAATAAGTTATGTTTCTTATTTGGACGAAGTTAAGTTGAGATTGATAAGATTTTACAAAAGGAAACTTGGATCATGTGGTCAAATTTGTGTCAGTAGGCAATAAAATCATTTTTGGCTTAAGTAAATTATTGATTACAGTGCTCTGAATGAAGCTAAAACAGCATTTTCACTAGTTTACTTAGAATCAGCTTAACATTATATTTTAACATTAAATTTTTATTCAATAAAATTACATTAACTTTATCTAAATCACAACTTAGAGAGTTAACAAACTGACAGAGATTGGTAAACTAACTTAATAAATGAAACGTGATTCAAGACTTAATTGTTTTTTAGGATGGCTACAGTTTTCTCAAGAAGGCCTAGTAATCTTTTCCATCAGAAACCTATTGTCACAGTTTCTTTTCCCTTTTTCCAAAGAAAAGAACCCATCCCTAAATAAACAGCTCTCGCAGAAACCAGAATGCCATCTACTGGCAGCCGCCAAAATTTTAACTTAAACAAAACAATTTATGCTTAATCAATTAAAAATATAATATATAGTTTTAATGAAGAAATGCCTAGAGTTTGAAATAAACACCTAAGTTAAATGTTCATGTGTTTAAAAGTTGGGGTATTTTCTGTAGACACTCTACATTTATTTCCGTCATAGGAAAAACACTTTCATAGAGTAATATAAATAATATAATTATAATATAATTATCAACTAGCTAATGTCATCCCAATGTTCTTACTAATCTGAAGGGGTAATACTCCCTTAAAGAAAAATGATATTCAGAGAGAGTGGAAAATATTGTTTAATATTTCTAGATATTATTAGTCACACATTTACTTCTTATCTTAATGTTTCATTCTAAGGAATATTGATGGAAATGGTATGGTATGTAGCATAGATATGAGAGTTTCATTGAAAACCAATTTTGTGATAAAAGACTGCAGTAAAAGCATAGTGAAATTCTCCCATAGTTAGTTACAGAATTAGTTGACTTAATCAGGTTTTTTTTAGGAAAAGCTTTAAAAACACATTGTTACCAAATATATAATTATTATTTTTAAATGCATAAACCTAATATTGAATTTATATCTATAATGTCATAAATGTGTGTCTGTATCTATATCTATATAGATATAGATACATGTGCATGTATATACACCAGATGTTTCGTTCAATTGATTCTACAATAAAAGAAAGTAATGAACATGGAAAATCAACTTTAGATTTTAAAGCACCAATAAGCCCTTTGAAAAATAATCCATGCATCATTTTAATGGTTTAGTACAACCATATCCTTATCTTTTTATTGTTCTTTCAAGAATAATTGTACACACTTAGAAGATTTAATTCCAAGAGTAGACTTCACACAGTGATTGTGCAAACTTTGAGAATCCTGATGCAGAGCATAATCTGTTTCCGAAGGCACCCAGTCTCCCTACATTCTGCAGAGGACTTGTTTCTTCAGGCATCCGTCAGAAGCTCTAAAAGGGAAGCCCAAAGGCAGCCATGCCCTCCTACAAATGTGCATAATTCATGCATAGCAATGCATTTCAGGAAATCTTGAAATCTTATCATGTCTTTTTCATTTAAAGTATGAGAGGAGTACTTAAAAAGTAAGTCCTATCAGTCCAGAAAGGCATTTTTAAAAGGCCATTATAAACGAAGTTCTCAGAACTCTGGCTCCAGTGAAGACATAAAGGTTAAAAATTGCCCAGGCAACCTTACTACTCTATGATCATCTTATTTTAAATGCAGATTGTCAGCAACTTTGAACTATGCATGTTCGTGAAAAAGTTCAGAGAAATGAAAAGATACGGTAGTACGAACAAGAGCATTTTCTCGCACAGAAATTTAAGACAGAGCACAACATACTGAATAAATCAGCCTTGGGATTCTGAGAATTCTTGTTCAAGACAAAGAAGATAGTATTATTCTCCATTTGCCCACATGCATTAATATTTGTTTGATGTTGTTCATTTAAATATTCTAGTTCCCAGAAAAGTATTGTTTAGTGACATCTCAAATTTTGAATGATCCGTACAAAACTATTCTTTTAAGACTTTTGTAAGCCACTTTCAAAACTGTGAGACGCTGAAAATTAATTTATAAAGAGAATTCAAATTAACTTATGCATGTACACAGATATATGTGTGATCTCGTATTGCTTCAACAAATAAAGAAACAATAAATTATAAAGAAACGGGACTATCTTGCCCTCATAAAGGACACTATACTAATTTGGATCACTGAACAATTTTTATAAATGAATTAAAATGTTACATATCATCTGCTCTCCTTTCCATCCTGGAAAAACTTTGAGGTAGCCAAGTGTTTTGAAATAAATTTCCCTGCAGTTGCTATAGTGATGATAATAAAGTTCTTGCTTCTATTTGTGTGATAGAAGTTCTTAGCAGAATACTTAAAAAGGTAAGCTAATCGAAATGAAGACTCTGTTCTCACCTTCAACGCAGCCTCCTTGAAGGTAGTTCACAATTACAAGACTCAACCATTGTCGACGATTTTATTATATGTACATTATCATAATCTTTCTCAATGTAGTCCTAAGAAATTACATATCAGAAATGAGCCCTCTTTTTTCTTGTTACAGGTCAAAGTCATTGGACAAAAGATATTTAAGTTAATTCTGGATACTTTGTGTGAAAATCAATGATTGAATCAAAGGTACTGCTCCATTAGCTATTTTTGTCCATTTCAAAGCTTTATTTTTCTAACAATACAATGATTGTATGATATTTTGCTTCAATAGTACATGTTGTTCAAGTCTCATTTCATCTCACTGTTGATGCAAACCAAAGAGCTTAAAAGCAGACAGTTACTTGTCAAACTGGATGAATCATCAAAGACGGGTCATGGATAAAGCATGACTTAGATACATGTCCTACCACATGGACGTAAAAGACTAATAGTATTTACCTTAAAGCATTTGAGAAATTTAAATGGCTTTAAAAATTATTAGTTCAGAGAGAAAATATGCAAAACTGTTCACACAAGTTGAGAAGCTGTTTTAGGTCCTTTTGATAAAAAAGCAGAAATGTTTATTCTGACTCTCAAAGTCCAAATAGTTAAAAATAGGTATCACAGTTCAAGGGCATATCCTACTAAAATACTTACCACACTTTCTAGTCACGGCAATATTACAAATATGCACAGCATTTGTGTGCTAACTAGGACATGTGGGTATTTTATTCATAGCCATGCATATTCTTTTATATTTTCATTAGCCCTTAAGAATGAAATATTTATTGATATAAAAATAATATAAATATTAACTGATTACAACGAGCTATATTCTAAGTGGTTTACATTAGTTTTCTATTACCATATAACAAATTATCACAAAGTTAGTGACCTAAAACAACACCTCTTTGTCAATGAACCCAGGCACTGAGTGATGGCCTCAGAGTTCATCGACTGGTCCTGGTCAGAATCCACCCATTCTAAGGCTGAAATCAAGGTGTCAACCAAACTGAGTTCTCACTGGATGCTCTCAGGTAGGATCCCTTCCAAGTTCATTCAGTTTATGGGGAGGATTCAACCCCTTGTGGTTGGTACCGAAGAACGTGTTTCCTCGTGGACTATTTTTTGGGAGCCCACTCTGCTCATAGAGGCTGTCCTATGGCTCCCTTTATCTTGAATCTCTGTCATGTAGAATCTTTCTCATGCTCTGAATCTCTGACTTTAGAAAAAGACCGGTCCTTTTTAAAGGCTCAGCTGATTACTTCAGGCTCATTCCAGATAATCTCCTTTTTTAAAAGTCCACTCTGGTGTATAAATTAATCTAATTATGGGAGTAAAGTCCATGATATTCACACCCTAGGGTGTATGTACTAGAGGCTGGATATTTTGTGTGTGTGGAGGGAGCATATCTTAGAATTCTTTTATTATGTTATACAAATGTATTTAGCTATTCCATGGAACTGAGGGGTTTTTGCTGGTTTGGTTTTTGTCTTAATAGGCTCCAGATAGATTGCATATAATAAAGTACTGTCTAAGAAATTAGCTTTAAAAGTCATCTGTAAGTTCTTTCTAAGATAGAAGGCAAGTGCACTGATACTGGAAGCTGTTAGTATTCATACAGCATTATGTAAAAGGCAGGTGGTAAACAGAGCTCTCTCTTCCTTTTCAAAATTGCCAATAATAAAAGATAATCATAACCTAGATTCAAATTCTCTGAAAGGCGACTCAAGTAATTTAAAGAAGTTCAGTGGTCAGGAATTCTAACTCATGTCTGTTTTCCCAGTACTTTTTTTTTTCTTTACTAGTAGACATTTGATCACAAAAGAGAATATTATCTAAATAGCTGTGTGTGTGTGTGTATGTATATTCATACATGTGAAAGTTCAAGTGAAGTTTCTGTTAATATCAGAGAACACCTAAACTGAGACAATTAATTTCATCATTTATATAAAAGTCCTTTTACATTTACTGGTGGTTTTAAGCCATATAACAGACAGTCTGAGTCATCCTGGTGACAAAAACAATTGTGTAGAAAATTTCTGATGATAAATTTAATAATTTATTTTACTATGGGTATTTTAAAAGTGAAATTTAAATTTAAAACAGGTATTTTCCAAAGTAGTAGATGTTTATAGGTCAGAGATGTGAAGCCATAACCTGACCAATGACATTCAGGTCGTGAGTAAACATATAGTCTGCCACAGTGACTCAATTAACCATCCATCAATGTAATTGCATAATACATCAGAAGAAGTGGTCTCCCACCATGGATGGTCAGCATTTATATTAAATTTAACAGGAAAAAGCATCACTTTGCTATACCTATTTGGCTATATCATGTGAAATCTTTTAAAATAATACATTTGACATTGTATTTATATTTTTTGTTCTCTGGAAGAAATTTTTGACAAACTGAGCTTTGGGCCACTGTTAGGAAATGATTCTTTATATAATAAGCTGGTACAGGTGAAAAGCACATTTACAAGACGATTATAGTTCTTTAATCAATTCTAATCACGTGAATGTTGAAATAAGATGTATCATTCACACACTGTACAAATTGTGTATAAATTTAAAATATTACAAACTTCTAAGAAAAGCTGTGGTTGAACTGATTACTACAATTTTTTAGGCATTGAATCCTTCTATAATACTACACATGAGAAAATAATGACAATATTTTATACCCGGTATTTTAAAAAAACATGTATGGAAATTAACCCAGATTGGAAATATGATATTGAAAGAGCTTGAAATTATGAACAAATAAACATTGAGTTAGGTTTATATTTCATAATTAAGATGAATTAGGAAATGCCAAGTTCCTATCTGACATCCAACTTCTCCGTTTAACGTTCACATCCTAAGGAATGGTTCTACTAACATTATGCGAATTTGCCAATAAGCCTTAGTGTAAAGGAAAGGAAAAAGACTGGAGGGGATATTTTATTCAGTCAGTAGGTAGATTGGCATTACCATTTGAGAAGAGAAGTGATCATTGGCCAAAGCTTTATTCCTATATGATTCTTGATATGGAAAAAAATTCATGCTTTTAGATTATTTTTCTACTTTTCCAGGATTTGAAGTTCCTCTGGTATAATTCAATTTTTCTGACCTATAATTGTTTATAGGATCTTACTAGATATCTGGTTTTCTTTATTTTTCTGGAACTGACCCAGAATAAAGAATAATATTTAACACAAGAAGAATAAAATATTAGCAATATGTACCTTCTAACAAAACAAAGCCTGTATGCTGTTACTAATTACCAGTTGTCTTAGGTAACAGTCTAAAATAATTTTTAAAAAGGACAAGTCAAAAAGAGAAGGCTTCAAAAATTGTATTTGTTATAGAAACTAAACTACTAAGGTTATCAGCACTGATGAGGGTGGTTAGACTATTTGAAAAAGAAACCAGACACTGCAATGAAAAGGTATTTTCCATTATTAAAATTAACTTGAAAAGCCAACATCTACACAGACACTATTTACCCAGTTGGTCCCAAATACAAACTGTTCTCTGTTTGGAAATTGTCAGCTCTCCTTATTATTTAGATTTGCATTACTAACAAGTCTATATAGACTACTGATAATTCTTTAGTGTCAACTGTACTCTCTTTACTATTTGTCGAAATACAGAGATTTAATTAAAAAATAATGTCGTTCTTGGGGCACTTGAGTGGCTCAGTCGGTTAAGCATCTGACTTGTGCTCACGTCATGATCTCACAGTTTGCAAGTTTGCGCTGAGCATCACTCTGTGCTCTAACAGCTCAGATCCTGAAGCCTGCTTCAAATTCTGCATTACCCTCTCTCTCTGCTCCTCTCCCACTCATTCTCTCTTACTCGTTTGCTCTCTCTCTCTCAAAAATAAATAAACATTAAAAAACTAAAAAAAAAAAAATGTCCTTCTAGACTTTCATGTTCCCGAGGAAACAAACACTTTGCCACAACTCCACTGCTTTAAAAGAAAGTCAGGAGGCTGCTGAGATTATTCTTGCCCATCAAAATCTCTGACATGTTGTATTTGTCATCCTATGTAAGAGCAATACCTATGACATTCTCCTCACACAAAAGATAACCAGCAAGTTCAATGCCAATGCCAAAGCCATTCAAAGACATTTAACTGGAAAATTTTCACTTGAAAATTGTGAACTGAAACTGGCTTGTTTTTACCATTATGGATGGGTTTGTAGGCAACCTTGGTTTATGCAACTTCACAAAAGCAATAGAACTCTTGTAAAATAGCTCTGTCTGATGTTACCTCACACATTCATCCACTAAAGAAAGGCAAAGGATAGATAATGATTTCCATAATAAAATAAAATCTGTCCGTTGTAGTAAAATAGCTGTACATTTCATTTTGAACAGGTGACGTCACTTTTTACCTCAGTGAATGCATGCAGGTCACAGTAGTTCAATTTCTGCAGCCCCCTGTATTCCGCCTCCAAGCATATTTATACCTTCACCCTACTTTTACTTCTTTCTTTCTGAGTTTATAGGCCCCTAGTTTTTAACCTGGGGATGGAGAGGATGCTGTTCTTGGGATTTGGAGGCAGGTTGGGTCAGAATCACCAGAACTATAATAGAAGTCCACATAATCATTGTGGAGAGACTGATGTTTCAGGCCCAAATCAAGTTATCAGGTGAGAATAATTACCATGGAGAGATTTCATGCTCTGCATGAAATCATGCTACTTTATGTTCAACATCATTACTTATTAGAAAAATGCAAATTAAATTAAAAAATGAGTTACTAACAGAATGGGTATAAAACAAAAATTTAAACTAGCAACCAAGTGCTGGCAAGGATGTGGAGCCAACTTGAGGCATCCTACATTGTTGTTCAAAATGCAAAATGGTACAATCAGTTTGGGAAACAGTTTGGTAGTTTCAAATCCACACAAAATCCTGCCTGTACATGTTTATAGCAGCTTTATGTGTAATAGCACAAAACTGGAAACGACCTAAATGTCTCTCAGGGGAGGAATGGAAAAACAAACTGTGGTACATTTATATAAAGGGATGTTATTCAGCAATGAAAAGGAACTGATTACTAAAACATGCAACAATGCGAGTGAGCAAATGCATTTGTGAGAGAAGTCAGTAGAAGGCTATAAATTCTACTATTCTTTTTATATGAAATTCCAAAAATGGCAGAATTATAAAATCGGAAGACACATTATAAGTTGCCAAGGGTTAAGAGTGAAAGAAGAGTTTACATTCAAGGAATAGCACAAGAGAGAGAGTGATGGAATTTTACCATCGCTTGATTATAGTGGTGCATTTATCAAACTTCGTAGAACCGTTCACCCAACAGTGTGAATTTGAATGTTTGTAAATCTTAATATATGAATAAGTTATACTTTCCAAATTTTAATTTTGAACAACTAGAAAAGTTCCACGTTGGAAAATATGACTTTCTTCTCGAGTTGTAGAGATCTTAGGTGTATGTACCAGAACATGATGACTGATGAAAATTCTTGGAAGTGGCAATTCTTGGGGGACAAATTCTTTGGGAAAGTACAACATAAACCCGGAACATCTTATTGTGACAAAAAATTTTAAAGTGCTAAAAGAATGATGAGACATAACAAAAAGAGTCAGAAGTCAGTTTGATGGAGTCTCCACTTAGAAAATCTGGGATAATTTGAATATTAAAATACATATGAACATAAATTTGAATGTATTATAATCCATTGAATAAAAATCCCTGAGGGAGAGAAGGAGGGAGGGAGGGAGAGAAGAAAGAAAGAAAGAAAGAAAGAAAGAAAGAAAGAAAGAAAGAAAGAAAGAAAGAAAGAGAGGGAAGGAGGGAGGGAGGGAGGAAGGAAGGAAGGAAGAGAGAAAGAGAAAGAAAAAGAAAGAAGAAACTTTTTTCTTTACAACTGGGTGCCAACAAGTACATTTAAGAGAAATTATGGAATTAAAGTTAGAAAATAATTATTTGACAATCATCATAATAAACCTCAATAGATATTAAGACTAGTAGGATAAACTTTTTTTATAAATGAGATATTTATCAATTAATCAAAAATTAAAGTTAACATAACAATTAATGAGACACATCAAAACCATGTATTACCTAATAAGAAGCAATAAAAGGAAAAAGCTCTCCTCTATGATTCTTACCTGAGTGTATGACATGAGTTTAATAATGAGGAAAAATCAGACAAACCTAAATTGAGGGACAGTTTCCAAAATAGCTAGTCTATAATATTTAAACATGTCAAGGTTGTAAGTCAGGGAAAGACTGACAATTCTAGCCTGAAGAAGATTGAAAAAACATGGCGATTAAAAACAATATGAGACCTAGATTAGAAAATTTTTTTTGAAATTTTGCTGTAAAATAACTATGAAGACAATTGACAAAAAAGAATGGGTCCCTTATATTGATAAAGTAATGTACCAGTATGATAATGTATCTATGTATCAATATTACTATTGGTATAGTAACACATCAGTATTTGTTTCTTAGCATTGATAATTATATTGTGGTTATATAGGAGAATATCTTTATTTGCTGGAATCCTTGCTTAAGTATTTGGGGGTAATTGAGCATCATGTTAGCAACTTATCTCAATTAATTAAAAAGTGTATTTTTTTACTAATTCTGCAAAAATATATATAAGCACTTAAGACATTCTCTGTAAAAAAAAAGACATTCTCTGTAGATTGGTTGTATCAGTCGATGGTACTTTGATAAACTACATAAAATTGTTTTCAGGGTTGTCTTCTGGTCTTCTGATGAGGGGAGTAACTAACTTACCATCTTTTATTGTTTAAAGAGTTGCCTAATGGATATTAGATCTTTTATAGTTTTCAGCTTGTATGTCATGTAAACAGAACGGGCTCCTTCTTCCTTGGCTCTATAGAATCAGCAGAGAAGAAGTTAAATGAGTACAACATAGGCTGGAGGTGGTATGAACTGGGAAATTGCACAAAATTGTGCTGACCTGGTTTGCACAGAAGTGGCTTGGAAGAAACAAGTGAGGTCGAGTATCAGAAGTGATGTGAAAGGAGTGATCAATGCAGTACACCTCTGGCATCATTCAGATCCCTCATGCCTTCCTTATCTGGCTACTATCCTATTATATGGAGCCTCATTTTTTGTGAGTAAGGGGGAAGTACAAGTTCAGTTCATCACAGGGTCAGTTCAGATGTTAGCCAAATACAATCTCTACAAAATGGTAATCCAGAAGAGTTAGTGGAAAAGCTACAGCAGCCAGAGCTACTGGAGATATTTTGAGAATGTTTATTGTTTACTGCAGAAAGTTATATCCTTGCTGAGGAACCCAGTCTATACTTCTACTGTCCAGTCTTGCCGAATAGCATCCTTATCCAACAGAGATACTACAAACACCATTGGATTGATTTGATCATATTGCCTATGTGGCAGAGAAGATTGTGCTTTAGACTGGGCTCGATTTGAAACTTGCAGCTTTCGGAGTCACCTAACAAATGAGGTGGATTGGTCATTGCCTTCAAGATGCTCCGAATTCCACCAAACACTGTCTCTTTATAACAGTTGTGAATTGCTAAAGAAATTGAAAAAAAGGGAAAAAAATGAAGAGAGTGTCCTAGGATGGATGCCTCACACTTTTAAATTCCTAAAATGTTCACATGTTTTTTCTGACAGTTTAGTAGTCTACCCTCTCACTCATGTGAGTGGTTTACTAGGACATCAAGTATACTTTCTAATCCTTGCTCACCGGGTCCAACTGAAATTATATAGAAACATGCTGTGAACCAATATGATGCTATGAAAACTGAAGAATGTCAAGATAAGTCTGCTTATCAGAGCCTTCCTCGAACTGGTTACTACATTAGTGGATGAAATCAAAGAAAGATAAGACCAACAGGTTCTGAAATGACACACACGTGGCGTCTGAAACAAGCCAGTAGCCAATAACAGAATCTGGAGAACAGAGTATATGAGTTTTCTATTGCTGTCATCACAAAATTTAGTTGCTTAAAACAAGCTCCATTCATTCCCTTATAAAGTCTTTGTTTAGGGTTTAGTATTGCTCCCTTGAAGTGGTTCTTATACAGCTTTGACTCACTCACCTTGGCCCTTGGATCTACTCTCTGACTTTTTCTTCCTTTTCATAAAAAAATGGTGCGTATTTGCAAAAGAGTACCCTTCTCAACCTTCTTCCTTCTCATAGAATAGGCTTTTTATCTTTTTTTTTCTTAACGATGTCAACACTTTTATTTTTTTATTTTTTACAAATGTTTATTTTTGGGGCGCCTGGGTGGCTTAGTCGGTTAAGCGTCCGACTTTCGCTTAGGTCATGATCTCACGGTTCGTGGGTTCGAGCCCCGCGTCGGGCTCTGTGCTGACTGCCAGCTCAGAGCCTGGAGCTTGTTTCAGTCTGTGACTCCCTCTCTCTCTGACTCTCCCCTGCTCACTCTCTTTCTCTCTCTCTCTCTCTCTTCTAGAAATAAATAAAACATTAAAAAAAAACAAATGTTTATTTTTGAGAGAGAGAGAGCATGAGCAGGGAAGGAGCAGAAAGACAGGGAGACATAGAATCCTCAGCAGGCTTCAGGCTCTGAGATGTCAGTACAGAGCCCGACATGGGCCTCAAACTCGTGAAATGTGAGATCATGTCCTGAGCTGAAGTAAGATACTCAACCAACTGAGCCACCTAGACGCCACAATTATGTCAACACTTTTAATGCAAGCTGGTAGTGGTTCCTTTAATACAGCTGTCTTAAAACTGTGTGGCTGAATGTAGTGTAGACATGTTTAAAATTCCAAGCCCCTTCATTAATTCTCTGAGGCTCAGCTTTAAGTCTTCCTGAGGTCTCAAAAAGTGTCCTTCACTCCATCCTAGACTTAATGTTTACTGTGAGGGCATATGTTACTAGAAGCACCAAGAGGTTGATCTTTACCTGAGCTAATTTCTAATTTTGAAAGTCTTTTGCCAGGAAACATTTTTTTAACACAAAAGAAGTCATATCTTCCTTACATTTCCTCCACGTTTTGCTTGAATATTGAAGTTTGGTTTGGTTTTAGTTTTTTGGTTTTTTTTTTAGTTCATCTAACTTGTCTCATATTTTATGACAGGAAAACACACATATCTAGTTGCCACTTCAATATTATTTGTAGAAATCTTCTCAGAGATACTAGTGCTTCTTTCATTGTGCTGAAGGTGACAGTCACACTATTTGTTCTGTAGTATAAAAGCTGAGTCCACTCTACGCCAGTGTCTGATAGGCATTTCCTTTATCCTTCTCAGCCCTTCACCTGTCACCTGGTCTGTAAGCATAGGCCATGTAACTATTGTATGATGATAGAATCTTATTTTTGGGTACCAATTTCAGTTTCAGTTATCTGTTGCTGTATAAGAAACCACCTTAAAAATCTAATGGCTTAAAACATTAAGTATTTATTTGTTCATGATTCTTTAATATTGACTGGATATGATTAGAGCAGCTTGGCAGTGTCTCACATAGTATCTACTGGGGCTGGCTGTCCATAAGGGTACCTCCTCTCACATATCTAGTGTCAGCTGGGATAGTTAGAACAGCTAGAGCCAGGCTGAGCTTCCTTAGCTCTCTCTCCAGATGGCCTTTCCCTATCTTCTTCAGAATTTGGCAATTGGGTTCCAAAGAGGAGCGCTCCAGCTAGACAGGCTTTAGAGTATAAGTGGTACTGGGCTTCCATTTGCATTTTGCTTCAAATGTCTCACTGGCCAAAGTCAATCACATCAGCCCAGCTCTGAGGAACTCAGAGGCAGTTCTCCTTCTGGAGTGCATTTGGAAGAGGCGGCACTGCCTCTGCGGGAACAAAAGAGCTTGGTGGGCACCATTGAGCTACCCTTTCCCCAGCATACATGCAGTCACCTGCTGAGGACAGCTAACCTGTACGCCGGCTTTTTGGTGTGCTTCATCATAAACTCCAAGCTCCGGTGCAGTCGTGCGACTGCTTTTCTGGGATAAACTGGTGACAGCCACAACATGGTGGGATCCTGCCCCAGAGGATCAGCTTGGGACTAGACAACACTAGGTCCCTAAAACTTGGAGTTTTGAAACCCAGCTGCATGTTTGAGATAAAACACGGGGGCACTGCTCCACCTCCTGGACAGAAAGAGAGTGAAGGCAGGAATCTGATGGAAACCTGGGACATAAGAGGGGAGATTATTCACTCTTCTGTAAGGGCTTCCTGAACAGCAGTGGGCCTGAGCTCCCCTCCTCAGGAAGAGAGTGCCTAAGCCACTTTTCACTCTTCCCATCAGCACAGACAGACTTCAGTGAGCAGCACAGCACACAGAGTGGAGGGTTGAGCTGCTTACACCAAGCCTTGCCCCTCTGTGCTCCGCAGGTGCCTTTTTTAAATAGGGTGAGTGTGATTGAGAGCCAGCGCAGCAACAGGCCTCTCCCCAAAAGACCAGCGCAAAACCCTCACATGCACCAGATCTACTGATCATAGAGTGCTGCGAAGCTTCAGCTCTAGTGGAAATACGATCAGGTACAGGCTTTCCTAACACACAAAAGAGAGAGACCTAGACAACATTCCAAGATAGAGGAATCCATTCCAAAACAAAGAACAAGAAGAGGTCATGGCCAGAGAGCTAACCAAAATCAATAAGTACTGTCTGTGCCTCAACCAGAATTTAAAAAACAATCATAAGGATACCAGTTGGTCTTGAGAAAAGGATTGAAGAAACCAGAAAGATCTTACCACAGAGATAAGAGATCTAAAAACTAGACAGTCTGAGATTTAAAAAAAAAAATGCTATAGCTGAAGTTCAAAACTGATTGTATGTAATGGCCATATGGATGGAAGAAGCAGAAGAATGAATGAGTGATAAAGAAGATAAAATTATGGAAAATAATGAAGCTGAAAAGAGGAAGGAAAGAAAAATATTAGATCACAAATGTAGACTTACAGAACTCAGTGTCTCTATAAAGTATAATAACATTTTTATCACAGGAGTCCTAGAAGAAGAAGAGAGGGAGAAAGGGCAGAAGGTTTATTTCAACAAATTATAGCTGAAAAATTCCTTAATTTGGGGAAAGAAACAGATATCCAAATCCACAGGGCAGAGAGAACTCCCATAATCAACAAAAGCAAGCCAACACCAAGACATATTGTAGTAAAATTTGCAAAGTACAGAGATAAGGAAAGAACCCTGACAGCAGCGATGGAAAAGAAATCCTTAACTTAAAAGGGAAGACCCATAAGGCTGGCTACAGACTTATCAATAGAAACTTGGCAGGCCAGAAGGGAGAGGCAGGATATATTCAACAGGCTGAATGGGAAAAATATGCAGCCATGAATACTTTATCCAAAAGGCTGTCATTCAGAACAGGATAGAAAAAGAATTGCCCAGAAAAGCAAAAACTAAAGGAGTTTGTGACCACTAAACCAGCCCTATAAAAAATATTAAAGGGTACTCCTTGAGTGGGAAAGAAAAACCAAAAGCAGTAATGACTAGAAAAGAGCAGAGAAAATCTTCAGAAACAACAATTTTACAGGTAATGCAATGGCACTAAATTCATATCTATCAATAATCACTCTGAATGCAAATGGACTAAATGCTCAATCAAAAGACATAGGGTATCAGAATCGATAAAACAAACAGCCAAACAAACAAACAAGCAAAAAAACAAGATCCATCTATATGCTGCCTACAAGAGACTCATTTTAGACCCAAAGACACATCCAGATATAAAGTTAAAGGATGGAGAACCATCTATCATGCTAATGGACGTCAAAAGAAAGGCAGAGTAGCCATACTTATATCAGACAAACTAGATTTTAAACCAAAGACTGTAACAAGAGAGGAAGAGGGGCACTACATCATAATAAAGGGGCTATCTAACAAGATCTAACAATTACAAAATATTTATGCCCCTAACTTGGAGAAACCCAAATATAAATCAATTAGTAACAAACATAAAGAAGCTCACTGATAACAATACAATAATACTAAGGCTCTTTAACACCCCACTTATAGCAGTGAACAGATCATCTAAGCAGAAAATCTTTAAGGAAACAATGGCTTTGAATGACACACTGGACCAGATAGACTTAACAGATATATAATAATATATTTTAAAGAATATGTATAAGGTGTGGGTTGTTTTTTGTTTTGTTTTGTTTTTTTCCTGTTAGAATGTGAACATTTGGATCACATGCTTTATTATATCTCCAGAGGCCTGTTATTATGTCAGGGTTAAAACTGTTTCTACAGTAAATGAAAGGTTAAGGATGTTGAGAATTATTAGAACCATTTCCATATTCCAGCATAACTGGTAACGGTAATTCCCATGCAACTGATAAGTGTATATTTGAGTCCAACCAATTCACCAAAAACAAATCATTGAATGCCAAAATTTAGTGTGAATTGGTCTTTCGCTAAATTGGACATTTATCAATTTGCTTTTAGGCAAATTGGCATCCTACGAATTGATTCTTGGTAAATTTCCTAATGCTCTCTTTGTTTAATGGCTTTAGAAGAGTCAACCTGTATAATTGAAGCCCTTGATTCAGGGTGGTTTGCTTTGTAGGAAAAGCAAATTAATCTGCAAAAAATTGACTTCTTTACAGTTATTTTTCTCCAGATAACAAATAATATGACTTTTTATTGTCTTCAGTGTTTTAGATTTCAAAAGCCTGGTCAGGCTAATTAATCCTATCTTTAAAAGGAAAGAAAAAAAAACTTTACCTTAATACTAAAACCATTTTAAAGTTTTTTAACTTTAAACCTTCTTAACTTTAAACCTCAGACCAGGAGTTTGAGGAAACTTTACAAGGTATGTGAGCATTATACTTTGCTCATGCCCCCACTTTTATTCAAAGCGCTTCTTTGCATGTGTTAATTCAATAGGAAAGAGACTGTGCTTCAATTCTGTCTCTCTAGTATGTACTACATACCGGGAATGTGATAAATGTATTTATTCATTTTAACCAAATTCTACTACAACAAAACAATTTAGAGGCCCCATGGAGTCTATTATAATGGGATTTTACCTGTACTTTGATTGAATTAAAGAATCCTATATGGAAATCAGCTATTTAAACATCATCCACAAGGACTTGAATCATAATGTTTTTCTCTGAAGGAGCACATTATTTACCAGAGTTTTGGACAGAGGCTAATTAATCCACATTTTGGATGGTACCACTGCTGACTTCTGACAATGTGCTCTGCATCCCTCCACTCACATAATTCTCTCCCATAGAAAACCTGCATGAAATTTTCTAAGCAGGAATCCACATGAATTTCGTGGAAGTAGCTCAGACTTTTCATTATGCCTCTGATGTTTATAGGGGGATTATTTTCCCCCATTAAATAATATCATTTATTTAAAATCAGAAATTTGTTTTCACAATTTCATCTCATCCATTTACTTTTCTTCCCAAAATGTGTTTTAATATAGATGGTAAACACAGCCTGATTATTTTGTATAGTCATAACATCAACTGAAATAGGATATAATGACAGGCAATAATTACCAGAAAGCCATCTCATTATGATTATTTTAGCATTTGATAGAGGTTTTGCCTAAGGCAAAGCCAGGAGCCTCATTTATTTCAAAGAGATAAAAACAAGGAAATATGCACATTTGGCATTAAATATTATTATGCAATCAAGGTCTATGAAAGGTAGAAAGGAAATTTATATTCACATGTACATTCTTTCTGACCTTTGAGACTTCCTAGTGACCACAGGGACACTGTCAACCCTCCTGTTCTGCAAGTCTAACTGTAGCCCCAGTCTGAAGAGCCAAGGATTGCACACATCTTTGTAATAACATCAGATTTCCATGTGACAAGACATTTGCTATTATATGTTATTTTTTTAATTGCAAGGCTGATGAGTTTAAGTCAACATATTTCTTTCCTGCTCCTTCTGCTTGTCAGCTGTAGCTGGATTGATAAAATGCAAATGAACAAATCATTAACGAGTACTGGTTATGAATCTCTCAGGCAGTTCAGGACCCTATCAAATCCTGCACCTATTACTTTGTGTGATTGATGTACTATTGTAAGTGATTGTTCCTGATCTTATTAAATCTTATTGATTTTTTCCCAGTTTCTATTTTATGCAGGGCCAGGCTTAGACTATTATGAATGTTGCTGAACACTGTTAATCAAGCTTACACAGCTATTTTGATGGCAAACAATTAGAACTCTGCAGCTCTACCTTGCAATTAGCTTCAGGGATATGGACCTCGCACCATAATAATGAAAGAGACCTCCTTCAAGCACGGTAATGAGATTTACAATTATGACCCCAAATAACCCCTGAAAATAACCAATCTGCAAATTTAGATGTGTTTATCAATAATTTCACCATTTTTGTGAAAATGAATTCGAGAATTTTTCTCAAAAATGATATTTCCTAGCAGAATCATCCTTGTAATATATTATATCCATGTAATATATATTGCAAACGAAGCTTGAAGGGTTTTGATTCTTTAAAATTGCTGTTATAAACATTTTATGCGATAGCTGACTTAAAAATGCATAAGCAGATTAAAAATAATTCAAGCAATTTCTCAAATAGGTGTGTGAAATTCATATTTTCCAAATAGGACAGTAGAATTTGTTAAATAAGGTATGGAACCTAAGTATCATTTGCTCTTTTTGCTAGTAAATTTATTTAACCAATTTTTATTAAGCATCTACTATGTAACTAGTACTGCAGTCGAATCTATGAGTACACAAAGATAATTTAACATTACTTCTTTCTACATTGCTCTTATATAATATTGTAAATGTTTAAATTAATATAGCGAGGGTAGCCATGTCAATGTAATTCTATTTAAGTCTATCACAGGGAATCTCATGGATAAATTTTATTCCAAACCTCTATATTCCTTAGGCACAAATTCTTTTTTGTTCCTTATTCCTAGCAAAAGAGAGCATTTCCTTCTTTATTTAGAATGTAGTGTCTGGTGAGATTTTTCTTATCCAACCACATCTTTTCCCTCTTGTCACTTAGGGAGAAATGCTATCTTTACCTATTTCTTCAGCAATGATTTTATTCCCACACCCTCTCTACTTCTTATTTGCCTTATTGCATTAATTTTATGTTTCTAGTTTATACTTGCTCTCTTTCCACTGACACTTTTTTCTTTGAAAAACACAGGTTATTCACTCCCTGGAGCAAAGCAACTAATTAACTAGCCATCCCAACTTATATTTGATGCTGACGTTCTGTAACTCTACAATTTCTTTCACTTTTCTTTCAAAATTCTGCATCTAGTGTTTGATGACTACGGTCTCCACTGTAAGGCATATGGCATTTGGAAGAACAACCCTGTTGGCAAAGGCTAAAAATAAACCATTAAACTTCCAGAGTGTTTAATAGCAAGAAAAGTGTTAAGACAGACCTCACCCATCCTAAAGCCTCACTATATGTCAGGCGTGGGGTGAGGTTGATACAAGGTCAGAGCTGTGATAAGAGTCGGGGATATTAGTTTCCAACAATTACTAACTCCTGGCCCATTATAGCCTGGCCTGCATGACTCTTGGTTAAACAAACAGCCATTCTGATTTTAGCTTCCTTATTTTTCTTGGTGGTATCTTGCAATGAGAAGTAGAAAGAGCAAGATAGTAGTTTTAAGGTCAGAAAATAGAATATTTGGAGCCTTGTTTTAAACCACTTATGAGTTAGGTAATACTGGAAAAATTACTTAAATCCTTCTGAGCTTCAGCTTCCTTGTTTGATATTTAGAACTCACTGAGGGCCATTTTCAAAGATTGGAAGTAATGTATTAGAATAATGTATTGCACTGCACAGGATCATAAATTGCCTACCTCACTTACGCCATCTTCCCAGAGAATATGTCCCTACTAGCACCACTTTGAAAGAAATAGGCTTCGTAACTTCCTACACTCCTAACCACTGTTGATGCTAATTAGATCAGGGGAGAGACATTTGACCCCAGCCTATGCCAAAGAGAAATTCTGTCTCTCTGTCATTGTCTCTGTCTCTGTCTCCCTCTCCCTCTCGCTCATTCTTGCTCTCCCTCTCTATCTCTCCCATTTTTACTAACACAAGAAGAGTTCACTAGCATTTGAGAGTGACATTCTATTTCTATAAAATTAAAGTCCGAATTTTTATCAATGCAAAACAAAGGGAAATGCAAGTTGAAATTATAAAGAATCATTAGGACAGCCTGCCAATACACAGCAGAAAATGGTGCAGATGTGCCTCTAAAAACAGGTTAAGATACCCATGGGTGGGAAGTGATAAAGAGATAAAGATAAAGCGGGGTGGGAGAGAAACAGGGAGAGAAAGAGAGAGAGAGAGATTGATTTAGCGCAAAAGCACATACAAGTACTATAAAATCTGGCTATGCTTAAACAGTGTCAAACCTTATCATCTTAACCCTTCCTTACATTTTTGCTGCTGTTTTCTTTTGTTTGCTTGTTTGAGCTAATCTTAGTCAATCTTTGTCCAATAAATGGCAGCTTCTGTTATTTATTCATTCAAGGGGGTTTATGATGACCTATTCTATTCTCAGAGAACAATAGTGAAGAAATCAGACAAAAACTCTGCCTTTTGAAGTTTTCCTTGAACTTCCTCTTTTACAAGTCTTCCTCTCTTAAAACCTGGGAGTGATTTGTCACTTAACTGTTTTAAATTTCGTATCCAGTTCATCAGTGAATGTTGGGACTCTTACTGGTAGGCATTGCCTATTCTTCACTGACTCTGCCTTGGGCCTGTTCCGCGTGGCAGCACAGACACCTACTGCCCCGGCCTCCTTATCTCTTTTGTCATACCTTTCCAGACTTTTCTACAAACTTACAGACAAATCATAGAGCAAAATTTTAACTGTGTTATTTCCTTGTTTAAAAAAAATTGATGACTTATCCATAAATCCAAACTCTTTTAGCCATATATTAAAAGCTCACTAACATTAACCAATTTTTCCAACTAGATTTTCTACCAACTTCTAAATCAATTGCTCTACATTATTAATACTATATATAATTTTATACTTGCATTTCTGTTTGTGTTTGAATTCTGTTTCTTTCCTAGAGTGAAATACTTTTCTCTTTGAATTTTTGCTTTAGGGAATGTTTTGACACTGTGCAATAATGCTTTCTGAGTTTGAATCTTAGTCTTCTCCCTTTTTTAGTTATGAAGCACTGAGGGAGCTATTTAACCAACCTGTGCCCTGATTGTTTTATCTACTTAAAATAGCACTTATCTCATAAAGCTTTTCATTCCATTTTTTTAGGATTGCAGTAGGCAGCCTCTAAGATGGATGCCAATGATCTTTGGCTTTCTGGTTTTCACACACTTGTGTAATGCCATACCTTTGATTATGGGCCAAACTTCCTAATTTGCTTCTAATGTATAAAATATGGCAGTAGTGATGGATGTTGCTTCTGAAATTAAGTTAAAATGACTGTGGCTTCCTTCTTGGGTACTGTCTCTTGCTCTCCTTTGGAATGTTCACCTTGGAGAAAGCTAGCTACTTATGTCATGAGGCAGCCCTATAGAAATGTTCACTTGAGTGCACTTGTAAGGAGACCTCCTGAGGCCTGCTATCAACCAAATAAGTTTGGAAGTGTGTACTTCAGTCCATCGATCCTTGAAGTTACTGCAGCATTGACTGAATGACAACATGGCTACAACCTTATGAAACATCTGGATCCAGAAGCCCAGCTAAGCTATGCCTCGACTCCTGACCCACAAAATTTATGAGATCATAAATGTTTGTAGTTTGAAGCTGTTAATTTTGGGCATAATTTGTCATCCAGCAATAGATGACTAAGAGAAGAATTAAATAAGGTAATGAAAATTCATGTAAAGAGCTCAAGTACCCAAAAAAATGTTGACTGCTAATTGTATTGCTAATACTATGGGCCACATTCACTCTTCTTTATTCTGAATTTTCATGGGGTAAATATATTACAATCCTTAGCAATCTTATGGTTATAATTTGGCACTGTAGGCTATTAAATAAATTATATTTAACAAACTATAATTATACACACACACACACACACACACACACATATATATAACCACCTCTGGAAGATAAAAATTGTGTTTCCACCCCTAGTACTCTAGTACTTGCAAGCATTTGTCACAAATTTTGTCAGCTACCTATCTGCTATGGCCTATCAAACAGAATCCACACTGTGCATGATCTGGAACTCTGGTATGTGTTTGAGAACTTCCTGGGCCAGTTCCTTGGGGGTGAAATTTACAGCATCGACATGGTAGTTCCTCATGGAGAGGGACTATGCTGGGCACTTCATGACATCTAAGGTGGCCCTGAGGAAGTCACTGGGTGCACATCATTAGGAGCCTTGCATTGAATTTCAGGTCACACTTCAATTTGCCATGCTTTACAAGAATTAAAATACACACACACACACACACACACACACACACACACCTAGATGTACATATATATGTCTTTGAGGTCAAGACTCCTTTGGCTTTATCTTTTCCAAGCACTGTGTTAAGCCTATACAGAATGTGAATTTATTGCATGATGAATAAATTGATGCCAGATAGAATGACACACTTTGATCCATTAGACTTGCTTTAAGAAAACTCTGCAAGCTGCAGAACTGGTATTTCTGGAATCCATTTAGGGGTGACTGTGAATTGGGTCAAAGGGAATTAAACAGATGGAATTATCTGGTTTCATTTGAGTGAGCTGAGAAAATAGAGATAGCAAAGCTTTGGTTTCCATAGTCAGCAGCATATAACCTTTCATTTAATATTGGACCAAATATAGATAATCAAGACCAATTTATATTATCAAAAGTCATTTCAAATACTAGTAAATACTAAACCCACATACCACTGGCCTTGAAAGCTTATATTGTGGAAGAAGAAATTCAAATTGCTTTGTGTGTGCTTTAAATATTGTCTAACAGCTAGCTTATTTGTTTATGTGCCTTTTTTCATCACATCCATTAGTTTAAATATTACATGGTTGCACAAATTAAACTGATACAGGCATTCAGTTAGAAACCTGGAGGCAAGTTTCTGACCTAAAAAGCACACAGATTTGGTAGACTGACAGATCTGGGCTCAAATCCAGATTCATTCACTTGCTAAATTTGTGCCTTTGAGCAAATTATATAATTTTCTGAATCTCAGTTTCTCATTGTCTAAAATGGGGTAATATTTGCCTCAGAATTATTTGGTGATTAAATAAGATTATATAGTACCTTCTACACAGAAATCACCAGTCC
Organism: Crocuta crocuta; assembly: GCF_008692635.1. NCBI lineage: Eukaryota > Metazoa > Chordata > Mammalia > Carnivora > Hyaenidae > Crocuta > Crocuta crocuta. Next base: position 861,480 of record NW_027527951.1, read on the forward strand.
CTTGCCCATACTATTTTAAAGCATGTCGGTATAAATGGTTACAATAAAAAAATAGAAATTTACTAATTAGAAAATACTACAAAATTATCCAAGTTAAAAATAATGTCTGATGTCCAACTAATTTTCATTGACTGTTCCATTGTGGCAAGCTTTGACCAGGACTATGTTAAAATGTCAGGAAAAATAGAAGCCAATTTGCCAAAAGGATGTAAGAAGTTACTTAGATTTTCCTCCTTGCTATTAAGTTTTCCTACGTCCCAAGTATAGGAATGTTGAATGTTCTTTTTTAATTTCTTGTTTTTACATTGTCTCTCAAAATGATTTGGAGACTTACTGAACAACGTAAGTTAAAAGACACTTAAAAACATTAGGTTAGGGGCACCTGGGTGGCTCAGTCGGTTAAGCATCCAACTTTGGCTCAGGTCATGATCTCACGGTTCATGGTTCGAGCCCCGTCTCGGGCTCTGTGCTGACAGCTCAGAGCCTGGAACCTGCTTCAGATTCTGTGTCTCCCTCTCTCCCTAACCCTCCCTTGCTCACACACACTCTCTGTCTCTCTCAGAAATAAATAAAAACATTTAAAAAAAATTTTAAAAACCATTAGGTTGAACAATACTAAGACAACAACTTCAAGTCAAGTGGTTTCTGCATAAATTTATATTAGTGTTTTGAAATGTAGATTTAAGAAATAATCTAACTAATTGATTCAAAATAAATCATTTTTTCCGTCATCTTTGTAATCACTCCCTGGCAAATGGCTTTAAATTTCTTGCATTTCTCTCCCTTTCTGTCATTTCCTGACAAGGCCACAATACTAGTTAAAACTTAAGCCCAAATATTCACCTACTTTACACCTAACATAGGGCTGCTGACAGGGAGAAAAGCCTTCAAATGGTAAGTAACCTTACTTCATGATCATAAATATCAAGTGAATATATGATGGAAACTGACCACCTTATAGCCTTTATTTAACATATTAGTATTTATTACATAAAGATAACTATTTCATATAAATGTTTTTATTCAAACCTTCAAAATACTCCCCCAGCCCAGTGGCTCACCCATCATCCCTAACTACCATCACTACATACACATGAGCATATAACCCAGAGACAGAGTAGCACACAAACTCTGAGAACATCTTCATCTTCTTCCCACCAAATCTACTTTCTAACACCTTCTCTCCAGTTACAAAGGGTAAAATGTGCCTACTCATTACCAAAGTCAAATCCTTTCCTGTGGGTCTGGATCTCAATTCCCTCTCACATCCTTAAGGACTTTGCTCTTGCAATCATAATTTATCTCTTGAATTATTAATTTTCTTTTTTATTACATTTTGTCCTTAGCATGCAGACATACTCTAGTATATTCCATCCTAAAGATTCCACACTTAATCTCATATCTTATATGTTGACTCTCACTTACAGAAATTATTTCCACAGAGTTGTTTATATTCACTCTCTTCAAATTGTATAACATTTTCTTTTTTCAACGTGTCCAGTGGTATATTAGTGCCCACTCTTTTGGTGAAATAGGTCTCATCAAAGTCATACAATGAACTTGTGTGCCACAAAATATAATAGATACTTTTTTGTTCTTGGCTTCCCCCCATTCTTAATAACTTCCAACATAATTGATCAGTCTTTCTTTCTTGAAATATTCTCTTGAATTTTAAGACAATCAGCTCCTCCTACTTGTCCATACTGATACCATCTTTTTCTATCTCCTCTGTTGACCATCCTCCCTTGCTCAAACTATATGTCTTTTTGGCTCCTGGGCTTCATGTAGGCCAATTTTTTTTTTTTTTTTTGTATTTGTATTGAATCTCTGCCTAAGTACAACTATTCTATAGTAGACAATTTTATAAGTACTCTGAAAGAAGTATGGACAGTAGAGTAAGGATATTATCATAAGACAGATGTTTCTCGTGGCTCAACCGGTTAAGTAGTGACTTCAGCTCAGGTCATGATCTCGCGGTCCGTGAGTGTGAGCCCCGGCTGGGCTCTGTGCTAGCAGCTCAGAGCTTGGAGCCTGCTTCAGATTCTGTGTCTCCCTCTCTCTCTGCCTCTCCCCAACTCAAGTTTTGTCTCTCTTCTGTCTCAAAAATAAATAAACATTAAAAAATAAATAAATAAATAAATAAATAAATAAAGTAGATATTTCTCCAATTACTACCTTCAAATATCAACTATTGAATATACTATAGTAGTGTCTAGGGCAGTGAACACACCTTTCCAGTCACTTTCAGCTATTTTACTATTCATCCAAATTAACTTTAAAATTGGATCTCAAATCCAATTTTATAATTGTTTTCTACCTGTCTTAAAACTTCTGGGGTGAAGGATATATCTAGTAGCACTTTAGTGGCTCTTAGGAAACATGGAATATGCCTAGCACCTATTATTTCAACTTTGGAACTTTGGTCATTTATCTGGACAGCAGGATAGGAAAGCATGGGGTATCTTGCTACACACTTATATCCAATGGCCTTCCTGACATTTCCTCTTGGCTTTATAATGGGGGTCAAAATAGAACTCTTAATTTCCCAGTCCCTCTCACAAACTTGTTTCTCTGTCAGTCTTTTATATCTCTTTGCATGTCACTATTATTTATGAAATTGGTTATGATGAAAACATAAGAGTTATCTTTGATTCTTCATTACCCTTCACCCACTGTTCCTCCAATCCAACAACAAGTCTGTCATCTTCATTTTTAATTATGCATTTCAAACTCATGTATGTTGTTTCCATCTCCAGGGTTACCAGAGTCCACAGCCCCATTTTTTATGCGACTGTTGCAATAGCCCACTAACTGGTCTCTCACTTCCATTCTTGTTCCTGGAATCCATTTACTGCATTCTAGGGAGAGTAATATCTTCAGTGTGAATCTAATTGCCACTCCCCTCTCATAAACTTCAATGGTTGCCTGTTACATTCTGAACAAAATGGAAACTCCTCACCATCCCCAAAAGACCTTCCGTGAGACAGTCTCACACGTCTTCTCTCTGTTGTTTGAAAATAAGGTAGTTTTAACTTGGAGCCATAGTACTTGCCAGCCTCTCCTTGCAGAGGAGACCATGTGTATTCATAGCAGTCTCCTTTGGTCTCTCTCTCTCTTAATGATTGGAATATTTTTCTAGTAGCAGGTTAAGACTAGTTAGAAAGGCTTAGATAAAGGTAAGATTTGGATAGACTTATTGATTCAAAACTCAACCCTAACTTTGACTCAGAAACACTGTAAGGAATGTCTTTAAGAGAAACTAATGGGGAGATACTTAATTCTCCTTTTTGTAACCGAGAAAAACATATTTCCTTAAATAACAAACTACAAGAATTGTTAGATTGTAGAAAATATTCCACTGACAGACTTCATCTTTCTTTAAATATTGATCCAGGTGAAAATCAATGTTTTTTTTATTTGAAATTTGGTAGTTAAAAAGTCAAGCTTAGGATACAGTCTTTTAAGAGCTATAGAAAATCACAGAAGCCAATGTTTTACTAAGTTGGTAACTATAACTGGATAATAAGTTATATGTAACTATAACTGGATAGTATCCCAAAGTTATAGTGATAGAAGTTTAAACTGAAACTAAGACCCTGATCCCTTATTTCTCAGTCACTAGTTCATTTTCTGACACTTGATTTTGAAAGTTCAGGGGGTTTTTTGTTCGTTTGGTTTTTTTGTGTGTTTGTTTGGTTTTGTTTTTATAAAGTGACTACTTTAGGCTTTTTCTTCTAGATTTGTTTGATTACACTGAAAGAATCCTCTATCGGTACTCTGAAAACTGATCCAAAAGTTAAATTATGAATTATTGGAATAAACTTCAATGCTTTAGTAATTAGGTATGAAAGAATACATAGATGCAAATAATAAATATAAAATAAAAAATATTTATATACTTAAAAATTATCTCAGTCAGTCAGGTTTAAAGCTATCTTTCCCTTTTTTTCTCTCCTTTTATCCCTCTTACCGATGTCTCATGGATATTTTGATACTACCTGGAAAATATCATTACTTTTATCTTTATGTTTCCATTTCCATAGTTACAATTCTAATTAAAACTCTCATTATTTTTTGCTTGAGCTATTTCTGTAATGTCCTAAGATTAACGTAACATAGGAGGTGATGTTTCTTCATTGTTTAAGATTGACTCTGCCATGCACATCTACTATAGCCTCCTTGGAGTTCTAGAAAATTGGTGCATTAATTTGTTCAGTTAATTAGCACATCCTAGTGAGCTCTATCCCTGAGATGGGCACTATACACATGGAGGTCAACTCACTATCCAGCCAAGTGATAGATATTAATATAGCTTAGGAGCTGCTAGAAATGTAACTCATAGAAATATGGCTTCATTGCTCTAAGAACCAGAATAAAAACAAATTCTTCCCAAAAGTATTGAAGAAATTTCACTGAGAAGGTGACATTTTAGGTGGATCTCAAAGACCCAGGAGACACACCAAATTTAATGTTTGAAAGCTTCTCCTGAACTGAAAGTTTCAAGATGAGTCATTCAAAACTTGTTAGCAGTCTGAAAAGTTGTGAGGTTAGGATACTGGGAATGCAGGTTAATTGGGGAAAGTAAAGTGATGTGACTCTAAAACCTAACATGGCATATATAGCCAGAAGGCTTTTTATTTTCTGGCTGACTTAAGAGATGCCTTTATCTTTCTATATAATCTCCATTTGCATCCATCCAAAATCTATCTTTTTGGTCAAAAAAGATTGAAGAATGCCTGATGAACAGTATCGGAGGAAAGTCTGGAAAAAAGGGAACAACAGATTATGGAGGCTGATATTTCTTTTTCTGAGATAATATAGGTTTCATTCTTTAAACAAGAGTTTCAAATAGCCAACTTTATGAAGGATGAGAAGGTCAACTTAGTGGAAAAGTTAAGGTTAACTGATGGAGACTGACAGTGAGAAATTTTGGGAGCTCATGGTTTTGCGAAGGTCTAAATTAAGGCAATGAAAAAGGAAAGATTAAAAGAAGCAAAATTCAAGAGTGATTTCTGAGGCCAGAGCAGATGTAAAATCTACAGACCTTGTCAACTGAATGAGGAAGCTGAATCTAAGATCAAAACAAGTTTTATAGATGATAAGCCCTTGGGTTAATAGGAAGACCATATTTAGAAAATAGTAACACAAGAAGTGAAAGAAAGCGATTTACTTGAAGACTGGGGGAAGGAGGTGGAGAACAGATACAGTTTTAGTCAAGTATAAACTAGATGTTTTTTATTAGGTAAGATTTAAAAACACCCCACCAGGAAATGTATTTTTTTGTTAAAAATAAATCTTTAAACATTATTAGAACTATTAATAATGCATGCAATATTTTGGACATTACTAAACATGAAATTCTAAGTTTCAGCCAAATTTAAATAAAATTATCAATCAAATTAGCTTTATTATTGTTCTAAACTTCTTGAAAATTATATCACTGGTTTATTAATTTTGTGAATTCATTCTTAGGAGTCCTACTTGCATTCTGAATTCATGTTTCTTCTGGAATATGCACATCAAGTAACTACGAAGATTCATTAGTGAATCTTCACTGATCAGTATGAGTTTGTAACTGTTCTCTGTTAAGAGAGTAAATTTCAGTTATTTGGACTAAATAACTTCAAGCTCAAAATGACCTTGGGGCTTGACGCTATTTCTAAGTAATATCTTAAGTGACCCTTAAACTATGTTTAGTTTGTTCTGATTCAAGTTTGCTTGAGGTTGAAATACAGCAAAAATAGACATTTCTGTCTTTTTTTTCTTCCAATGTCAAATTAGAAGAAAACCTATTAGAAGTCTAGGTATCTAGCTTATTTTAGAAGCATTCTCAGAATAATACCTTACATCAAACTGTTATTTGATGATCATCTACTACTCTAAAAATGACTGAAAAGTCCATGCCTATGGAACTTACAAAACATCAAGGTAATTTCACCTTTTCCAAAGCTGTCTGTACAACTTTATGAAGTTTATCATTCTATCTTTGGGGAAAATATACAGTGGGACAAGCTGAAGTCCCAGAATAAGAAATAAATCATTTGTGGTAACATTAACAGGCCATTCCTAACAATCACCAAAATTATTCTTAGATGTAGGCACTCGTGAATTTCTTTTAGCTATTATTTTGCACCACGGAATGAAAGGGTTACATACCAAATGCCTGAAAATCTCAACTCCAAGTACAATGTTGCTTGTGAGCCAGGACTTGCAGATAAATTCTGGCTGTTTGTTAAAATTAGCCCTAATCTAGCTCTGAATTTCCTTTCTTCCAGGTGTTCAACAGCATAATTATCTACTTTGCACAGAACTCCATGTTAACAACTTTAAGTATATGTGTATGTATATTTACATATATATATAATTTATTCATTTATTAAATCATATATACATTTTAAAATCACAGTAAAAAAAGAGACTCCCATATAGAACAGAGAGACATAACAGCTATTCCTGAGAAGTTTATTATCTAGTAGTAGACAGAGGGTTAAAAAACACCAACATTGAATAGCTTAGAAGTGGTGGAAAGAAATGAAAAAGTGATCAAATTTGACATCACTCCCTCCCCCACAAAAAGTCCTTAGGAAGGACAGAGTAATCAGTTTGCTTAATTAAGAAACATTTTAAAAATTAAGAAAAAAGTCAAAGGTGATATTTTTTAAAGTAACATGCATTACTCTTACCTGGCTAAAATTTTATTCATTCGTTTTTTGCAGCCAATGGAGAAAATATTAGAAAACAGAAATATACTCAAAAGTCATTTATAATACTACTAACTAAAGATAATAAGCACACATCCTTGTGTTTCTTTTCAGCTCTTGCTCCTACAATTATCTAATTCTACAAATTTACTGTCTTCATCTCTGACAGGATACTGTGGTATGCCATCCAGATGCCCTTCAGCCCTGAGGCATTCTTGCTTCTACTGTTGGGAAGGTTGGAACCACAGGCCCATAGCTGAGTGGCTCTTTCAGAGTCACCCTCAGCTGAAAAGATGCCTGTAAGAATGAATCCCCTTTTCCAAATGCCTTGTAGTTGAACTCTTTCCTCAGCTCAGTTCTGCTTCATTTCCTTAAAGGTATTGATCCCAAGGGCACTCCTTACAAAACTTCCTGCAAGCAAATATCTATCTCAGAATCTTGTTTTCCAGGAATCCCCATTGAAAACCCTATTCAAATGATTTTTTAATCAGTTTCCCCTCACGTGAAAATATGCATTACCAACTCAGCATTACTAATTGAAACTGATGTATAAAATATTTTCAGGGACTTCATGCTCTTTCATCCTATGAACATATTTACTTAACATTCCCTATTACTTAACAATTAAGAAAAAGAATTCAGAAGATACAAGAGAGTTGCAGGAAGGGAAGCATCAGACATGAAGTCTGGCAGGTTAATTGGCCAAGTGTAGGATAGAAATGCACATTTACCTTGACAAGAGAAGAGAGTCTAAAGAGCAAGAATGGTAAGGTAAGAAATGCAATTGACAATGGAGTCCTGAAAGCCACGGTAAAAAGTTAGAGTTAGAATCATGAAGGGTAAGAAGATTATTTGATTAAAAAAAAAAAACATTGGGGGAAAGTTATTCTAGAAGGTCCATGGGAATTAAGTACAGTGGAGAAAACCTGGAGGCAAGGAAGTGACTAGGTCTCTAGCTCTCTTCCTCAGGTGGAAGAGAGACCAGATGCCCGGGATAAAATGTTGGCTATTAAGTTGGAAAGGGAGGCCGAAGAAACATAATAGACACCTCCCCCCCCCAAAAATGTCAAGGCTTAGTGATGGATTGGATCTAGTGAGAAAAATAGAAAGGGAAAGGGAAAATGATGATAAAATATTTAGCCTGGGGGACAGGAGGAAGATGAAACTTTTAATGGTTGGTAGTGAAATTCAGAAAGGGTGACTGTGGGTAGCAGAAGCTGATTAACTTACAATCCGATAGGTTAAATTCTTGGTGTAAGGATTTGCAAGGGAAGATAATGTGGGGGGGAGGGAGGATAAATATATGTTTTCTTATCTGTGTAAGATGTGCAAAAAACTCAAAAAATATTTAATTGTAGCAAAGTGGAAAACAAAGTCATGTCATAGCAACTGGTACATATAGGTATGCACAAGACTGGAGTTTTCTCAAAAAAGCAATCAGCGTATTAACAGCAAGAAGTCATACCTATTTAAACAAATTGTGTGTGTGTGTGTGTGTACATATATCCTCTAATAATATAATTATACTTTCTTCTACAACCTTGAAAACTAAGTATAGAATATTACATTTCTTGGGACAATAAGCAGATCTCCTATTTATAGAGAAATAAGTATATTACTTAATCAATACTAAATTTTCTCACAATAATAAAAGCTTAGACAAATTTTATAACTGGACCAGTTTTGCCACATTTGGATGTAATTCATAACTTGATATTAAATATAAGAAGCTAAGGATTATTAGATGAATGAAAAAGATAATTAAAGTTGTTTTGAAGAAATAGCTTAGAATGTTAAATTCTTGATACATTTCTCATTTTTAAACTATTTTGACAATAGAGCATAAGTGCTAATTGGTAATTTATTAATACAATCCACTTATCTCTGATCCTCATCCCAATTTGCCTACAGTCTATTCATTCTTTACCTCCATAGTGTTCTTGTATAATACATGCAGTTCTGGCCTTCCAGGCTGATGTTGCTTGCCTAAGAAGCTATTTGAGAGCCCTTTGTTTCTTTCCTTGCTTCAAAACCCCATTGAAATGAGGGTAACATTTAGGGGCCAGGAGCACAATCTTTCAATGGCTCAAAGCCACAGGTATGATGCCAAAGTTGTACCAGTTTCCCTACAGCCTTAGTGAGTCTAAGGGATCTTACACTGTACAAAGAAATAGAAAAAAGCCTTTCACAGGTTGCCTTACATTTTGCAATCTTGCTTCTTAAAGCCTCTCTTTACCCTCACAAAGTGATACCTATAAAAAAGCTTCCTTTTTTTTTTCCCATAAGGCCCTGATGCAAGTTCATAATATCTAAAACAATTACTGTGGTATCAAGCCCATGATTTCCTCTCTGTTGCATGTACCTCTTAGCTCTTTCCTCCCCAATATCCTTAATACAAAGGATTCAGAGGGGTGACACCAGCAACATGGTTGAAGAAGACATGTATCCCCTTCTTTGTATCCCCACTCAGCAACAATTTGGCATCCATTCATGGACAAAGTGTCTTTGTGGGAGCTTTTGTTTTTTCCCCATCAAGTAATTTGCTTACCCTTCATTATTCTATATCTAGCCACTTTATTCTTACATGTAATAGAAGTTTGCAAAAGGACTACATGATGTCCAGGAAATTCAGGGGCCCATGAACTGGCTGCAGCAAGTTTCCTTGGATGTGATATTTATGACAATTCTTCTCAGTCTGCATACACATAGAGCTAATCCTCGGAGTAATCATACATACCCACGTATCAATTATTTGTTATGAACAGAAAGCCTAGATGGTCCAGGACACACCAAAAGTAAGAGAAAGAAGAATCCTTTTCTTCATGCCACCTGAGTGTCTTAACCTGTGACAGCCTTTAAGCTGTTTAGAACCAGGTTGGCCTTTGAAACTAATCTTCGGACACTTTTGAGACAAGTTGCCCTTTCTCCTCATTCCCTGTTATACATTTCTGCTAGTACTTGTGAATATGTTGCTTCCCCAAAGTTACCTCTTGGGGAAGTAATCAGGAAACTATAATTTCAGGAAGGAAATCACAAGGACAAGATACAAAGGAACGAAGGACAAGATACAAAGTGAGTTGTCTTTTTTTCTTTTTTGTTTCTTTTTTTTTTTCCTCCCTGAGGTCATAATTTGGACTATGAAGCTGGTTTTACCTGTTCATCATGTTATCAAGGAATCTTGGCTGAAAGATGCTCTTTAAAGACGTGGAGTGTTGGACTGGATGTCGAGACGTTTGTATTCAGGCTTCTTTGGTGCTACTGTTTGAAAATGCAAAGACATCCTGACTTTGCCATATTTTTCCATTTTAATGTAGAATGAATGATCTCTGAGTCCTCTCAGAGAATATTGTGTGACTGAACTGGAACTTCCTTTCGAAATATTTAGAATTATCACTCAAAGTTGCATGCCTAAAATAGTTTTTTAATACAGCTATTTTTACTCTTTTATAGCTGCTGTGTTATTATATTTGTGTACACCAATAGCTGTTACTTTTTATTTTTTACTTGAAGTATAGTTGACACACAAACTCATCTTCATGTGATGCAGGAGGGTTTTGAGAAACACTGCTGGTAAGTGACTCTCTACCCCTGATTGGAAACTTCAGGACAGAAGACTTGCTGCTTCTTTAGGAAATGAATCTGTAGGGAACAAAAAAAGATATGCTTTACAAGTAAGGAGTTCACTGTTCTAGAAGACTGAAAATGAAAGTAGATAATTATAATATGTGGGGGAAAAAGAAAGTACTAAACAAATTCCTAACCTGCTTGTCAAAGGATCTAAATAAAATTTAAAAATTAACATCTGTACTTTCAAAATTAAAGCAACTCAAACTTGATCAAGAATACACTTATTATTTAAATAAAACTAAACCACAGGGTAATTTTAAATAACAGGTTTTGCTACTTTATTTCAAAATGATTGCATGTAGAAATATTCAATGAATTCATAATTTCAAAAGACATTTTTATTCTGACAAGCAATAATAAATTAAAGATTTCAAATGTTACTTTGTATACGATGGGTTATCTAATAAATAGCTGATGACTTAACTCTGATAATGACTGGATGGTTAACAGTAATGATTTAAAAAGATATGATGATGTAAAATAATATTAATAATGTTTCATTTCTTTTTTCTATTATTCAAAAATCAGAGAATTATTATCATATGTAGCATCTTTCTTTGAAAATTATCAGAGTACAATAAAAGAAGTGTTTTTTAATTTATATTTTCTAATAATTTTTGATAATGCACTTATGAGTAAACGTAACACAACTGCAAGTTGCGTAGAATAAACAGGAAAACCCCAGTGTCCAGTTATTACAAGATGGAAAATAGTCATTAATGAGTAATACAGAAGAATGAACAAAACCCATACTGTAATATTTGTAAATAGCTTTTAATTTACTTCATATATCAGTTTTTATGTTAACTCTATTAATGATATATTTATTTTTATATTGAGGACTTAATTTATCTCAAAACACCTATAGTCTGCCTTAAAATATCTTGCATTAAAAAAATCCCTTCCATTATAAGCAAGGGCTCATTCCTGACATAGATAAAGGTAGCTTTTGTATTTATCAGCCAGTCAGTTAAAAAAATCAAATAAGTTGGGGCGCCTGGGTGGCTTAGTCGGTTAAGCGTCCGACTTTCGCTTGGGTCATGATCTCGCGGTTCGTGGGTTCGAGCCCCGCATCGGGCTCTGTGCTGACTGCCAGCTCAGAGCCTGGAGCCTGTTTCGGTCTGTGACTCCCTCTCTCTCTGACCCTCCCCTGCTCATGCTGTCTCTACCTCTCTCCTAGAAATAAATAAAACATTAAAAAAAAAAATCAAATAAGCAACTCAAAATGTGCAAAGAAAGTTTATTTTTACTGTAATCAATAACAAGAAGAAATTTAATTTCAAGCCTTTACCTGCATTCATCCAGCATCTTATATACCTTATTTCATATAATTCTCACAACATCTTTATAGGAAAACACACATTAATGGTCAGTGTTACAAAGAAAATAAATGAGTGGGGGCAAGATGAAACGTGCCCATAGTCCCGGAGTCCTGAGGATTCAAACTTACGTGTACATAATTCCACAGCCAGTGTGTCCAGCTTCTGCCTATTGGCTGCCCATGCAATCCCACCTTCCTGCCAGAAGACTGCATCCTAAATCTCACCCGTGAGGTTTTTATGACTCTCCGGCCATATTTCCAGAGACGCCAGATCTGGATGAGCAGTGCATACCATCTAGTCTAATGGCATCATCTTACAATATAAAATAAAGTTTCTACAACAATGTGGCCAATATCTCCTCCATATCATTCCTCCTTACATCTCTGTTTTTTCTTTTCCAATGAACAGCATAACACTCTCCTTTGGATGGGGAGATAGCACCGATGCCATGTGTGAGGAAAACACCAATTTTCTTCCTCCTTAGGAAGGACTACCACAAGATATATCGCATCGATAGGTCTGAATAGATAACCTATTCCAGAACTGAAATACAGCTTATTTTTTACAGGCAAGACTACCTTCAGATTTGAGAGAGGTAAAAATATGTGATGAGAGTGTGGTGGTAACAAGAGAAAGAAAAATTGAAAAAGATTTGGTCTAACTTGCTTCCCCCTGTTTGCAGCTGCATTTATTAATTTTCAATAGTTACCATTATAACTGCTCTGGTGACAACAGTAAGAACTTGTCTCACTGAAATCTTTAGGACAGAAAAGGTTGCTTTGCCAAACTAAGCAATTCTGCATTTCCCATAATGCAGGTTAACTCTCTAATAATTGGTATATCATCACCAGTTATGCTCCTTGAAGACACATATTTCAAAGTTCCTTTTCCACACCACATAGGAAATATCATTAATGCTTGAGACTGATATTTTTTCCAAATTACATTTTTCAGTTTTGTTTTCAAAAGAAAATGTGTATGGGGTGCCTGAGTGGATCAGTCAATTAAGCTTCCAACTCTTTATTTTGGCTCAGGTCATGATCTCACGGTTCATGTGATCGAACCCCACATAGGGCTCCACACTGAGAGCAAGGAGCCTGCTTGGGATTCTCTTTATCCCTCTCTCTCTCTCTGCCCCTCCTCCATGTGCACTCACACTCTCTCTCAAAAAAATAAAAATAAAATAAAGAAGATGTGTATATGTGTGTGTTTTCTTCATTTTCTCTTGCATGAATAGCAATTCCTAGCAGAGTAAGAGTAATATTTCAAAAGTTTTGTTCGTTCTATATGAACGGAATCCAAGTAGTACATATATATATTATATACATATAATATATATAGTATATATAGTTGTGTATAGCACACATAGGTGTATATGTATAGTACGAAAACATATGTACATAGTATAGATACAGTATACATACATGGCTATATACAGTATGTATATGGTTACACATTAAGTGAAATATAATCACTCAACATGAGTGATTTGATGTATAATATTAGATATTCTGTAACTTAGAATTGATTTCAATCCAGCTTGCAGGGCACAGTGAATTGAGGAGAATTAGTATGATACCTTGAAAAAGTCTTTTAATCCTTTCTTTTGAGAGGGGACGTGACATTTAGGTAAATTAGAAAGTAGAGGGTGCTGGTGCCTTTCATAAGATGTAAAACGCTTCACTTGGTACTAATGTACATAAAGCAATTAGTTACTTGTCATGATGGGTGTTCCCTAAGGCAGTGCACTTTCTCCATTAGTATTTATATCTACATGCCATTATATGTTGCGTAGCAATAAATAGATGAGACAGGCTCAGAGAATTACTCCAGTCATGTGCCATCAAGAAAAGAGATATTAGCAAACATTATTAGCATACAGGTGGAGTTGGATCATTTTGTTTCCAGTGGGATATTTATTTTTAAATGCTGGCTGAGAATGCAACATTTAAAACTGATTAACCCTTAGAGATGAAGTTATTTCTTTATCGATTAGTAAATATTTTTGGCTACTGATCATGATCATGACAGTTTTGTTAGAACTCATCTCCTCTCCCTACCCTTCCCCGAATACCCTGCCTGCTCAGCTTGAAAATTCAAAGGTTTCTTATGTTTGAAAAATATTACATATGTGAAGAGAAACTCATTTCAGGAATCTTAAATATAAAGCCACATATGTCCTGTCACATCCTAGGCTTAGGGTATATAGCCAAAATGAAAACAAGCTTATGTTATTTTACGTCATTTCCCTCTAAATATATTCTCTCCCCCCTTCTCTCCCTCCCTCCCTCTTTCTTTCCTTCCTTCCTTCTTTCTTTCTTTCTTTCTTTCTTTCTTTCTTTCTTTCTTTCTTTCTTTCTTTACTCTCTTCCTCCACCCAAAGATCTTGAATATTCATGTCTTAAAATATAATCTATTTTCAATTTGGTTCTTTTCAAATATATGTTCTATTTAAAAAGCTATTAAATTTTGATTCATCAGCTTTTCCAGTGAAATTATTAAAGCGTAATCGGCCGCATTCACCAGACTTGCAGAAAATATTTATGAGTGTCTCATCTATTCAAAGTGTTGAAAATTATCAGAGAGTCTGTCCTCTGGGCTAACTCCCATAGGGTTCATATTTTGTTTAGAGCTTGCCACACCGTATGACACTTGCCTCTATATGGGTTTCTCTCTCGTAATTGTTCACAATACGTTTTCAGGCCAAATAGAACAAACCTGGTAATACGGAAACACTGAAATACTGAAGCCCTGAACCACGTTCTTATTGATATGTGTCTTAAGAATCTGAAAACATTTTTAGTTATCATTCATTTAAAAATCATGGCTCTTTTCCAAATAAGTTCTCATGCTCTGTTAGGGGGACATAGCTAAAATAACTGGTTAATCATTTTATAAATATCAGACTTATTTTTATAAATATATTTTTAAATATAAAAAATATTTTATATTGAAATTGATTAGTAATATTACCATTTAAGTCAATTCATTGTTTTATCACCTACGTAGAAATCTAAGTATTATGTGTAGAAGGTAATTTAAATAAAAGGTAAATATAAGTTATTTGACATAAAGAAGTTCTGGTTTTTAAAGGATTTATTGTGTCACCCCCTACCTACGATAATTTGGGGGTCAGTACATATCTGATATTTGGTAATCAAAAATTATCCCTGGCTTAAAGCATGCAACATTTCTCTAAATTATACATTCTAAACCTTGGAAATTAACTATCACAAGAACGAAATGAAAGTCACCTTTACCTATTATATTATTATGGCCACTTGGAGATAGTACATAGATTAAAGAAAATTGGATTCTAAAATATAAATATATAACTCCTAGCACAGAAAGACAAAGATGTTGCTGCATGTGCAGTGGTGCTTCAATTCTTCTTCTGTTCATGGTCCCTGCACAGTATTGCAGAGTCGGGGAAGTCAGTACACAGAGGAAACATGCAATGTCCTTGAATGATCTTTTCTATTGTGAATGTTGGGCAGGGAGAATTTAGCCTTGAGTATGTACTCAAGACAAAATCTATAGAGAATAAAAAAGACTGAATAGTCTGGAAATATTTCTAGATCAACATCCTTCAAAATAACTCACAGAGAAAAATTCTTGCCAGAGAGATTTAATACTGCACATGATGAGCCACTCAGGACAGGGGCTAAGGATTGTAAGCTTTCTCTCTAATTATAAAATCCTACACACTCTTGTTTTACCACTGTTTTCCAAATATTAATTATAAATTTGTGCTTCCAAGCACTGTATCGGCCTCAAGAAAAGTCTTATAAATTAGCTAATGTAACAGAGTTGATTAAATAGTGAATCACTACTATCTGCTGAATATATTGTTGCTGTTTTTTCCAAGTAATTCCACAAGCATACCAACTATATCTATCAATTTCAGGGTCAACTATGAAAATCCCAAGCCATTTTTTTCTGTATGTTAGGTTATTAAACAAATAATTTTCTATGTTAGCATAAAAAAGTCTATTCCAACCTGTATAAAATGTTGCCAACTCTTTTCATCTATGGCAACACAGTGAGATAAAAGTAAAAAATCTGTCCCAAATATTTTATTGAAATACTCTTCTAAAACTTTCTTTACAAAAGTAAAGGCATCAATTGAGTTATGGTTTTCTCCTGGAGGTTTTCATTGCCACTTTGTTTCAATGGAGGAGAAAAGTGAATTTGGAAATTGGCAAACATTCCATTTAACAGATTTTTATTAAGTAATTACTTGGAGAAAAATACAGTTAAGACTGGATATATAATTTGTGAGGTTCAATGTGTAAAAGGAAAATGTAGGGACCTTTGTTCAAAATACAATAACTTCAAGATGGAGAAGGCAGGGCATTAAACCAAGCACAAGGCCCTACTAAATGTGGGGCCCAGCGAAACTGCACAGGTCATATGCTCATGAAGCTGGCCCGGCTGCTGCATGACCGGGAATACCGAAAGAGGAATACGACATTTCTACCTCACATAGAATTGAGGAAGGGCACAGGGAGGTTTATTGTGCTCTTACCTGGAATCTAACCCCAGTGGTTCCCTTTTTTCTTAAAGATTCAAGAAAGGCTTATAAAAGAATTAGTATCAGAACTGGATTCTGAAATGTATGCTGGGCTTAGCATGGGGAGAATAAGGAAATGAAATTATTTTAGACAAATGCATGTAACGAAGCAGAAACTTAGGGAAAGAAAAGAGCAAGGTGTGTTGGATATAGTGTGTGGGTCAAGTTCATGTAGAGTAGGCAGCAGTGATAAAATTATAGGTTAGGATCAAAATAAGGAATTTCATGAATACTAGGAGTGTGAGTTTGAATTTCACTTTGTAAGCAAATGGAAGTCTTTAAGTAACATGATCACAAACAGGCAGCAAGATGAAACGGGAGTAGAAGACGAGCAGGGATACAAGGGTGCAGTGTCTAATTAGTAAGCCAGTTACACTAGCTATCAGGACCTGGATTAGGGAGACAGCTCCAGACACGGAAAACAAGGAAACAAGCGATGGGGATAATAAACATCGCAATGAAGTACTGTTATACATGAGAGGCAGTGGAGGATTATTTAAATGACCATGAGTCTCACACAACTCAGCAAAAGAGAAGGAAAAGTGGGGTTCTTGGACAACTCAGAAGTCTTTTGCTGAAAAACTGGACAAGTCTATTAATAAATTTAGAAGCAAGAAATGTACAATGTAATAAGAAGGGATTATTTGGCCATATACCAAAGGATAATAATTTTTAATAAGGATAATTATACTATCTGAGAGAATGATGGTTCCATCTGTGAGTAGGTCATGGTAAAGAAAAAAAATATTTTTATGTTGTTATCTGTTTCTGTAACAAGACAATCAAGGATCATGTATACACCTCATATTGTCTGGGTTGAAAATGTTCTCAGCAAATTTAGTATCATCTCTTTGTATATTAAACTCTATGTGAAAGCAATAATAATCATCTTTCTTTTTAAATCCCTGAACCCCTCATATTCCTCAAATCCACACACATGTATAGATCAATTACAAAGAACCAGGCGTGGAAAGCACTGAGGGGGTTCATAGTCCTCAGGTAAGTCAGTCTGTGCTCTGGGAAAACCAGATGATGATACTCATTCTACTAGAAGGCTGGCGCAGCTGGAGGAAAGAGAAAATGGGCCTTTTTGAGTGAAAGGAAATCAAAGTTTTCTTCACAATCATGATTCTTGCACTGAATCTTTAAAGGGGCAATTTTTCCATTCATGAATGTATATGGAATGGTGTGCATACATTAACATGGCAGGGACATTGTAGCAAACTATTTTTTTTAACATACCTTCCAAAGACAAATATAGCAAAATCAAATACATGAATAATAACAAAATACTTTCTGTTCATTGTTTGTGTACCTTTTTACCAAAAAAAGTGGACAAAATGGTCTTTTAAAATTACAAATATAGTAGACTGAAGTATAAAGGCATAGTACTCGTAGCTTTTTTTCTGATGAGATTTTTCATTTTATAAACTTAAATATCTCTTTTTTTAAGCTCAAAGTCTCTGTTATATACACATTTATAACATGCTTGAATATTGCCGAATTGAGCCATGGATATTTTAGGACAGATATTGGGGGAAGTTATGTTCAATACTAATGTCTGTACCATTTAAACAATGGAAGCATCAGATAAGTAACAACATTTGGACAGCAAGTCAATATGACTATGAAAGGTCTCCAATAATGAGCAAATTCAGACCAATACACAGTTTGAGTATTTGGCCTTCTTATTGACAAAGGTTGCTTTCAATCACACTGTATCTATTACCATATCAATCATCACTCTAAATGAATACAATGTTATCATTGACAAAGACATCACTTAAGCTGAGAAAGTAAAGATTCTAAATAACAAAATAATGAAAGGTAGGTTGTTCACAGCAGGAAAATGAAAAACATACCTTAAAGACCTATTCACAGGAAAGTGAAAAAAATTGAGGACACATATGGGGAAAAAATCCTTACTTGCTCACAAGAACCTTGAATAGAGTACAGTTAATGTTATATTGCCATTTATTAAAGTTAATGTAAAGGGGCATTTTCTTTGGTATACAAATTAAGATATGGCATTGAACTGATAAAAATGATTTACATGCAGGATTAAAGTATTGGCAGCTTTATAGAGTGAAATGTCACTATTTTGCTGTACCTTCAAGTTTTACATTTCCTCCTTTAAATCCCTGTCAGCTTTCATGAACAGCAGAGAGTTTAATCAATGCTTGAAGTAGCAATAGCATAACATTGAATATTTCCCTTGTTAGTAATCAAAATGTTTAGTAAACATCATTGAGTAAAATAACACACATATATGCTAATTATCACGTTACAAATTAAATACGATTTCATGTTAAAGTTCTGTGCATTTAAAAGTCTACATTTCCACTAAATAAACTGTTTTATATTTCCTGGTTTTAGCCTTAGGCATTTGGCTTGCCATAAGTTCAAAGATCAGGAACCTAAAAATCTGTAGATGACACTTGAAACCGTGTAAAAAACATTCTGTGATACAAATCTCTTGTAGGATGAAATTCTGTGTGCGTGTGTGTGTGTGGGTGTGTGCATGTGTGTGTGTGTGAATATTCTTCAAAGGCTTGCATTTAGTTTGCAATTTTATTTAATTGTAATGAGATATCCTATTAAGATTCACTCGGACTCAAATAAAGGAAATAATGTTGTCATAACATTAAAAAATGTGAGATATTTATTTAGACTAATTTGTTAGATATCGAAATAATATTCAGGAAACAAAAGAGACAGAAAGATGGCATAAAATGAAGGAAACTGAGAGCAAAATTTCAAGCAGATTCAGCTGAATGAAGGCACCATGTGGAATAGCATGACACATCTGGCTATTAAGGAAAATCATACAAATGAGTGTGAGAAATGGCTGGACAATTTTATGGTGGGGGGTAGGATGAGCATGCAAAATGTAGAAGCATAAAGGTCACAAAGAAGGGAAATGGGAGGAAAGAAGCTTACAGCAATCTACCTTTATTAGACCAATGATTACTACTCACTTAGAAATTGCTTCTCGGGCCTATAAAATAGCTGAGCTTTAAGTAAAAGGGAAATGCTGTTGCTACTTATGAATGTTTTAAATGACCAGGATGCATGTCCCCTTCAAAGGTTTTGAAAAAATATCCTAAGTGGAAAATGAAACTTACTTTGCTTTCAAAATAATTCCTGTAGGTTAACATTTTTTTCCTGTTATAAATGCAATGTTTAAAGTCTTAACTTTAAAACTTTTTGTATAATAAGGAGAAATAACAAAAATTAATAAGGAAACATTTTTTCAAATGAAATATTTGCATAACACCAAGTAAGTAAATATATCTTTAACAGGTGAACGAAGATAGGACAATTATCCTTAGTGATATGTTAATATTAAATGTTTTTCTCTCTCATAACTTTGCTGTATTAGAAGCATATCTCTCATACTTAACTCATTTCAGAAATTTCATTCTCTTCTTGGCATACATCCCTCACCATACATCCTAGATCATCCTTGTATATATAGGTCATTGCTTCCTTAAATTGAATTATGCAATTCAAGGTAGACTAGCTTTTGACATTATGCTTTAAGATGACATTGCTATTTACACCTTCCCTTTTCCTTCAAATTCTGACATATTTACCCTTGCTTGTAACTCTATTTGCAAATACATTTTTTCACATATTTCATAGACTGAATATCTATACATGGGGAAGTAGCATATTATTCCTCTAACCAATAGGACTAGCTTTAGCCCTGGTCTGGGCCCTTCATTAAACCAAATTTGAGCCTTGATACAGTACCTTACAAACCTTAATGGAAATGAAAACTTTTGCTATTTCATGAAGCATATTGTCACAAACTTGTTAAAGCTTTATAAACAGCAGAACACTATATTTAATAACTCCTTTTAGAAGAATTAATTTATTATCACTAAAAAATTAGGAAAACAACGGAAAATAAAAAACCTGCAGTGAGATGCATTGTGTCATCTTAACGGAGAAGATTTGGATGATCAGATTACAATACCAGAGTACAATGGGTGTAACACAGACAGTCTTATCTGATCATAATCTAGAAATGGAAACCGGGAGATACAGCCAGGAGTTTCTAATTAGAGTGAAGGAAGACACTGCAGGTAGAGCTGATTTCATTCCTCCAATATAAAATAAAGACTTTCTGAAAGAAAAGTGGGTTTAAAGAAAATGTGTTGCTTAACTGTAGGAAAACAAAATTCTAAAAAATGAGCAAAGAGCTAAAAAGAACTAGCAAGCAGAAGAACGTTCCCTTCTAATGGATTCAGAACAGGGTACATTACAAAACCCTGTGGTTTCACCAACAAAAAGAGAGGAGAGGGGAGAGCAACAGAAAGGGTTTGAGCAACTCTTCCACTTGGGTCTCAGACATATCACATGATCATTAGTGAAAATGAAAAAGTAAACTAACAATAGAAATAAAAGAATTGCTACTTTTAGTCAAGCAGGGTCATGGAGAGCCACACATTATTGTTTACAGATTTATTGACTCATGGATGCTAGAGCTGAAATATCTCAGAGGATGATTGTTCCAGCCAAATGCATCAAACAGAGTATTTGTGCCGTTATTTTATAGAAATCCCTGAAGACAAAAGGAGTTTAAGAAATAATTATATCAACAAAAATAACTACTAAATACATAGCTGATAATAATATTATCATTAAAACAATAATAGCTAATGCATATACCTTTATAGGTACATATTTTTATTTAATGACATTTGTCATGAAATTTTAAAGAAAAATATTACTAGATAATATTTGCTTTATTCAGATTCCGCATCTAATTTTTTGTTCAGATGCTGTGGATCTCTGCTCTTTAGAAATTTTGTTAAGCCAGTTTATGACAGGTAATAAGGCAGTTGCAGCTTATCAGGACAAGTTGTCACTTGAATAATTTGTCCTAGAGTATTCTAGTTCATATTATTCTCACTATAAGCTGAGATAACAGCTTCGAGTTGTCACCCACACAAGCTATGACACACTAGGCAACCTCTCAGGATACTGGGCAAGTCCCTATCTCTAGTTCAAACTAAAAGTGCTCAAGAGAGTCATATCCTTATTCCAGAAATGTCTGTGGAGACACTCTACAAGGCAGTGATCATATGTTACATAAACTCACAAGAACCCTGAAAATAAATGATGCACCCATTTCACAAATGAGGAAATTTAGGCTTAGCAAGAGGCAAGTGACTTACTGTTGGTCACAAACCCAGTGACTGGGCACTGGCTTATAGACCTTAGAGACCACATTATCTCTACAAGACCATGCAAACTTCCATCGCCACTGCCAATCATCTTCTGGAATTCTATCATCTATTAACTATCTGATGATGCAATCTTAGGGTAATAAAATTTTGAGTCTAATGACTATGCAAACAGGAATATAAAGAGAAGGTATTAGAGGACCGATTAGCAAGCCATGGATTACTATATGCCATTATAGATGCTTTAAAATGGAAAGGAGAGCCTGGGTGGCTCAGGTCATGATCTTAGGGTTTGAGAGATAGAGCCCCATGTCAGGCTCTGTGCTGGCAGTGAGGAGCCTGCTTGGGATTCTCTCTCTCTCCTTCTTCCTCTGTCCCTCCCCATTCATGCTGTCTCTCTCTCGAAAGTAAATAAGCAGGCATTTAAAAAAATGAAGAGGAAGAAACTCAAAATCACCAAAATACAATTTTTAGATGAGTAATACAGTTTCTGAAATTACATTATGTTATCACATTGTAAATAATAATAATAAATATACATACATACACATATATTAATAACATGCACATAAATACATGCATACACACACACACACATATATTTTGTCCATTCCTTAAAACTCTTTTATCTTTTTTCTTCTTCAAGATAAGATTTTTGTTGTATACATTGTGGATGAGAAAAAAAATGCTCACGTACATACTATTAACTAGTATGATGTTAAAGAAAGAAGCTAGACTTTATTTTTTTTTANCGGAGGGGGAAGAGCGAATAATAGGGAGTAGAAAATACATAAAAGGGTCAAAAAGGAGAAAAGAAAAAGAAAAGAGAAGAAAACCGATGGACAAAGAATGGTTTAAAGCACATAACTGGATTTCCCAGCTACAGTTAAATAGCCATGTGTATGCAGTGCTGGTTGAAGAGCATAGAGAAAGAGAGAGAAGACAGGGTGGGGATGAGGCAACATTGNCAAACCCTGTACAAGTTACTTATATTCCTTCTTTTAAAAGTTTATTTATTTATTTTGAGAGAGAAAGAGAGTGCATGTGCACAAACACATGTGAGTGAGGGAGGGGTAGAGAGAGAGGGAGAGAGAAGAATCCCAAGCAGGGTCTTTGGCGTCAGCTCAGAGCACTACACGGGGCTCGATTTGCAAACTGTGAGATCATGATGTGAGCCAAAATCAAGAGTCAGTCACTTGACCTACTGAGCCACCCTGGAGGCCCAAGTTACTATATTCCTAAGAGATGAGATCTTCAGACAATCTCTTAACCTCTGGTAGTCTCCATTTCCATATCT
This sequence comes from Crocuta crocuta, assembly GCF_008692635.1. Classification (NCBI taxonomy): domain Eukaryota; kingdom Metazoa; phylum Chordata; class Mammalia; order Carnivora; family Hyaenidae; genus Crocuta; species Crocuta crocuta. The sequence goes on from NW_027527951.1 coordinate 884,195, forward strand.
GTAAAACTAAGATAATATTTAGATCTAGAGATAATTGTGAAGGTTGTGTGTAGCACATGGTAGAGCTGTATAAGGAGTAGGCTTCCTTTCCCTTCTGCCTTATCAGTGACTACATTGTTAGGCAGTGATTATTTTTCTCTGAATGTCAGTGTAGGCCAGCAAAGGGAGTCTATTCACATGACCAGTTTAAGTCCTACCATATAGTGTTATCAGCAAAATTGACATAAAAAATTACCTTCTGAAATTTTTCCACAAATCAGGGGAAATTTTTACTCAGAAAGTGGAAATACCTATACTATTTAGTCACAATTTTTGTTTCTTTGACTATTTATTCTTACGGTTACTTACATGCTTGAATTATTAGTTCATGAAGAAAAGAAATGGAAAAGCACAGTTATTTATTTATTAATTAGTTCAAAATTATATTGAGTCTGTTACATACCAAGCATCATGCACAATATCAATGATGTTGGCACACACCATCTACTAATTTCATGGGGAATCTGAGAATAATTAAGAAAGAAGAGAATCCCAAACTAAGGGAAATGAACTGATTCTTTAATATTAGATGTAGGTTTTTAAAAAAAATTTTTTATTGCAATGAAATGCTGTGTTCAGATAGAGGTTTATAGTTAATATGTCATTCCTTAAATATGAATTCTTAATCTCACTTTGTAAACTCTAATCCACACATTCTCAAATCATTTGTCTAGATTGTTAGAAACATGATTTCTATTAAGGAAAATGGAAATAGTGTGGCTTCAAACTCCAATGAGTGCTTTGAAAAATTACTCCTAAGTAGTACAAGTCTTTCCAGCTGCTGATATTAATATTTCCTAAAAGGCGAATTTGGAAAATGTCCACAGATGTAAACAATTGTATCAGAATTTCTTTTGTCCTTTTTTGTTCATGAATTAGCACGCTGGATCATTTGAAGAGTGCTTTCAAGTAAATGAAATTTTTTCGTAGGTTAAAAATTTAAAAATTTCCCTACAATTTTCTTTCTTTCTTTTTTTTAATATATTTTTTTTATTTATTTCTAGGAGAGAGAGAGACAGCGTGAGCAGGGGAGGGTCAGAGAGAGAGTCACAGTCTGAAACAGGCTCCAGGCTCTGAGCTGGCAGTCAGCACAGAGCCCGACGCGGGGCTCGAACCCACGAACCACGAGATCATGACCTAAGCGAAAGTCAGACGCTTAACCAACTAAGCCACCCAGGAGCCCCGCCCTACAATTTTCTTAAAAACAGCAGCCAATACTAATTTTTATATAATGTAAAGATGAAACATTCAAATATGTCAGAAACATGTTTTCAAAAATTTATTCCACTTGAAAAACTTTTCCTGAAATTCCATGGACTTTCTATAAAATGTTCAACATTCTTGTAGAGATACTAGAATCTATTTTCAAGAAAGAATCTGAGCAAATCAAGGTGCTAAATTAATGTTAAATAATCTCCCATAATGATTATGATTATGAAGAATGCCAAATGTTTATTGTGCAATTTTAAAAGCTGATGATATCCTACTAATCCACAGTGTCTGTTTTGTTTATTTCCATCTTCTCCTCTGGCTAACCCTCCAGCACTCTCCTAGCATAGGATGGTTCTGATTGTATAATCTATTAGCAGTAATTTAATATAATAATAACAAATAACCGCATTTTGTATTTGTAAAGTACATTGTCATTTAAAAAGCATTCTCTTTCAGTGCAAAGGTCTGCCAAAACCCCGCTATTTACCTTGTTCTCTCTCTCCAAAGCTTCTGGACTTTTCATTCTTGGAAATTAAATGTACTTATAATGCAATATAATAGACTAGCATAGGTTTTATGTTAGAAAATTTTTTAGGGGTGCCTGGGTGTCTCAGTTGGTTGAGCATCCGATTTTAGCTCAGGTCATGATCTCAGGGTTTGTGACTTCTAGCCCCGCGACGGGCTCTGTGCTGACAGCTCAGAGCCTGGAGCCTGCTTCAGATTCTGTGTCTCCCTCTCTCTCTTTGCCCCTCCCTTGCTCATACTCTGTTTCTGTCTCGCTCTCAAAAATAAATAAAAATTAAAACTATGTATACATAAAAATATGTATACAGTATATATATAATGTTTAAACTAAGTAAATGCAATACAGTAAAAAAAATAAATCATATACCATTAAAAAAAAGCATTCTTTTTTACTTGCAGTTTTTCTATTCAGTCCTTTAAGGAACCCCTCAGATCATTGCATATGGCTGCAATCAGGTGACCTTCCTGTTCAGATACAGTGCAAACCTGTGTTACCTAGAATTATACAGCCAAGAAAGCTGCACTTGCAGTTCCAGCCTTACCTGCCTGCCTTCCCGAAACATGGATGTGCTCCCATGGTCTGCTTCCACTTCCACTGCAGTAGCCCTTAGCAGTACATGATTATGAGTGTCCGCTGAATTTGTATCCATCTTCCCAACCACACTACAATTCTTCAATTTGGGCTTTATATCTTTCTCCAAATATCCTACATATTTATTCTAAGTGCATAGTAGACTGAAAAATCTTTCAGTAGAACAAATAAGAGTCCTTCAATTTCAGGTAAGGAAACAAGTACTAAAGGGGACAAAAGACCCTTTTCCAGTACCAATTAATTATTAGTCCTTTAGTCTTTGAGATGGAGCTGACTGCTTTTCAGTATGGAACTAATTTCCTGTGGGAACTGGATTATTAGGAATCCAATGAACTCAAGTAATGTGACCAAAAACTGAATGAATGCATGAATTTTATTATATAATTATGGTATTTACTGGTTTAACAATTTTGCAGTCTTCAACTTTACACTTATCCTAAGTCCTCAACTTTGGTCATGTGTTTGGTATGGCATACTGTGAACTCTAAGATCAAATTCTTTGGGGTCAAACTTGGCTTTGAGCTTAACTGTAGGACCTTAGAAAAGTTATTTAAGTTCTATGCATCCAATTTTCTCCCATGTAAAGTATGAAAACTAATATTGTCTTCTTCCTCAGATGGTTGTAAGAATTCCTTGAGTTAATATATAAAAAATTATATAAAACAGTACCTGCTAACAGAAAACTTACAATGAAAGTTATTATTTTTATAATAGCTATAATTATTATTACCATTTTCTATTTATTTTTCTCTGTTTCTGAGTAGTTCAGATGGCCCTGGATTCGAACTACATCTGGCTTTTTTAATTAGCTGTTGCTAAATATTCTCTGAAAGGTAGCCAGCTCTAATGCTGACCCTAGAGAAATTCAATAAAGTTGTGCTACTGACGGGACTTTCTATTCTGAGCATTTTCTTTTTATAAAATTGCAGAACAGATTCATTTCAAAGTTTCAGCAAGTTGTGTTTCCATTAAGGTAGAGATGAAGGTGAAGAACTTTTGTATCATTATAGGTGAGTTGTTTATATTCATATTTCAAACTTACATTAGTAAAATTCCACTTAGTTTCGATTTCAACTATGTCTATTTGAAAGCTCATATTGATACTTTAAAATGGTACTCAGCCTTTCTCTTTACCTTGAAATTATCATCTTAACTGAAAAGATGATAAATAAATTCACCCTAGGTCTACAATAGTATCTATAATTTGAAATGGAAGAAAGGAACTCGGTGTTTCCAAAGTTGTTACTCACTTTATGGCTATATTTTAATTTTCTTCTATCTTTTATGTCAATTTAAGTCAGATCATCTCATTATGAAAGGTATCAGTTCATGTAAATCCTTTAACTTATTTATTTTATTAGTTTGAAAAAACATGCAACATTATTTAACTCAAGTTTATCTTTAAATTGATTGAGTTGTAAGTAGATCAAGGTTACCAAAAGGTTTTTGGACTATACATTATATCTTTGCCATACACCCGTGTTATTTTGGAAGACATTAAGGGAGGCCTTAATCAATTTAAATATCCTAAATGAATGTTTAAAATAAAACCATTCTTATAGATATATAATCTATATCATATGAACTAACTGGATTGTCTAAAATACCTAGTTGACTGTTGGACTTCCTCACTTGTTTAGTTGTTTGACTTTACAAGAGCCTATTCTTAAATGGTGCTGATCACTTGAGGATATAAAGAAAATTTATTTTAGGCAGAGTAAATAAAAGTACAAGTCAGACATTCCATCCAACGGAATTTGTTGTAATGGTAAGATAATGAATTAAGCATACAGGATCCTTTAATGATGAAGGGAATAGAATGTCATTGCTTTTTTTAGTATGATGAATATTTATTCAGAACTGTCAGGAATGCTTACTACCTACTATGTCATGTTCATTAAACATGTTATACAGCAGTCTGTCGGGGAAAGAATCAAAAGACCTGCTAGAGAAAAATATGCTTCACAAGCAACAGAGATCATCATTAGTTCAAAAACAGAATACTCCATTCAAAACAATATTTTTTTTCCTCCTTCTCACCCAGCCCCCAACCTTCAAAATTCAGTAAGATGGGGAGAGGGAGGGAGACAAACCACGAGAGACTCTTGAATGCTGAGAATAAACTGATGGGAGTGGGAGAGAGGGAAAGGAGAGTGATGGGCACAGAGGAGGGTACTTGTTGGGATGAGCACTGGGTGTTATAGGTAAACCAACTTGACAATGAACTATTTAAGGGGAAAAAAAGTAAGATGGTATCAAATACAAAATGTCCTATGGATACAACCCAAGATGTTTTCCCGTAATATATATTAGAAAATTGGAACAGGATGGTTATATTCCTGATGTTGAAGCCTTTAGTACATGTGATAATCAAAAAGAAAAAATACATATTTATATAGCACTTATGGCTAAAAAATAACTAGTAACCAGAGAGTATTGCCCAATCTAGTACTCCACGTTGTATCATCATCATAAAATATTGGCAGAAGTGGAGGAAGAAAAAGGAGGAGGAAGAGGAGGAAGAAATCAAGAAGAAAAGAAAACATGTACTCTTAACATCTCTACAGCAGAAGAGACTGAGCTTTCATCATCTTGAGACTCAGTCTGTTGAGTAAATAATATGAGGTAGCTTATTTGAAAATTTGCATAAAAAGTAGAAAGCAACTCATCATTAAATAAATTGGCATTTTCAAAGCAGTTCTGTTCATCTCTAATTTTTATATCCAGAGCATGGTACTTTTATAATTTGCTTACCTTAACCAGCTTTGTTCTCTAAAAAAGCATGTCTTTTGCTTCCAAATTTATCTTTAACTTGTAAAAGAAAAATTAGAAGAAAATGTCTGTGAGAGGTTGAAAAGCAACCTATCTAAGATTAGTCTTGATGACAGAATGGGATTCTGGGAGAGGAGGAATCAAATGATCCCTAGGTAACAAAGTGAGCCATTCTCAGGGCTTTTGGGAGTCTGGAGTGTTGCATTTGTGAGATGCTATTTAATACCGGCAAAAGATTATTGGTACCACCTGCACTTCTCTCTGAAGAATTCACCCACATTTGTTGATTATTTTCTTTTTTTTCTGCCTGGAATTATTACAACAAAGAAAGTTAGAAGAGGTGGATTTCTTTAGGCCCCTCACCAGTAGTGAGAATGTGGACAATTTTTATGAAAGGAAAGTTCACTTTCCTTGACCTTAAAGTGGGGACAATCATGTTTTTCCTACTCACAGAAGTAAATTTCTTGGATGTTACTTTGATATGATACATGTAAACATGCAAAAATTCATCTGTAATATATATCAAAGGTCTGCTAGAAAAATGTGCTTCATAAATAAGGAAGGTCATCATGAACTCAAAATGGAATATTTGGGGTACTTGGGTGGCTCAGTCAGTAAAGCATCTGACTGGTCATGATCTCATGGTTTGTGAGTTCAAGCCACACACCAGGCTCCCTGCTATCAGTGCAGAGTCTCCTTAGGATCGTCTGTCTCCTCTTTCTGCCTCTCCCCCATGTGGGTGTGTGGTCTCCCACTTTCCCTCTCCCTCAAAAATAAAGATTAAAAAATAAAATATTTAATTGGAAGTAATGGATTTTTTTCTCTGCTCCTCAACCTCTGATTATTTTTTCTCACTTTCACCGGTATCACTATCCCAACCGTCTTCTCTCAGATTCATTTCTTTAGAGAAGAGACAGGAAGGAAGGAAGGAAGGAAGGGAGGAAGGGAGGAAAGAAAATTGAGAGTTTTTTGTTTGAATAAATTGGTGATGTCACTGCTTGTTGAGATGAAAATAAAAATTGTTGGAAAAAATTCAAGCAGGAAAACTGCCCTGAAAATTATAAATAGTTACTATATTTGAACAGGAAGAAATAAAGATTCCTTCCATATAGACTTACCAATATATGTAGTGTTTTTTTAATATTGGGGGGAAAACAATTGCAAAGCAAAACAATACAAAAAAACTAAAAAGGTAGTATATATACAATCCTCTGCCCCAGAATGGTATTATCTAGCATTTCTATGTTGGTATAGAATAGTGAATAATGGATACAATGCTACATCTTAAATCCAGGAAGAAGCTTATACAACACCAAAAGAATTGTTGAATAAATATTGTTGAACTGTTGAATAAATATGTCTTATATATGAGAACAGTTCATTCTACCATAATTCTATAAGCACAGGCATACAGAGGTCTACATAGATTGTTTCCTTAATCAGTAACTGATTTCCTACACTGCCAGGTGACAGTCTCCTGCACTTGATAATCTGATATGGAAATAAGAGTTATCCAAATATCAAATGGTTATGCAACGTTGGTTGATTATTGAAAGAAAAACACAAACGCACATGTAATTCCAGGAAAAGTGACCTATTTTTCTGCACTGAAGTTTGTTTAAAATTAGTCTTATTTTTTAGTTTTATCAATTTTCTTATTGCTTTCCCCATCATTATCATTTTTCAGCTGTACATTTGAGAATTCTTGACATCACCTTGACTTTCCTTTACCTCCTCAGCTCTTGTCATTTCTCCTCTCACATATCTTTCAGATTTGCCTGCTCTACCTGTCCTCATGTCACCAGCTAATCCAAGTCCCTATCACTTCATAGCTGGATTACTATTGATAGCTTTGTGACTGATCTATCTGATAAAGTTTCTCGCTCCTCCAATCCATCTTGCATACTTTGGACAGACTAATTTTGTAAGGGACCAATTTCATCATTTTACTTCTTTGGTCAAAAATTGAAAAGGGCTCCCTCCTATCTACCATATTGAATTCAAATTCTTCTTTCTGTCTTTCAGAGTGTTTCATTATCTGACTTTTTCTTCCCCTTGCAAATTTGTTTCGTGGTATTATGGCATAAAACCTGTCAAAACTGTCTCCCCTTTGGCTTTTCCAAATCCAATGATTAGTTCATAAATTTGCCATGACTCCCAAACTGCATCCAGTAAGAAGTTTTCCTTTGCTTCTCTCATATCCAAATACCAGTCATTTTTTAAAGTCCAATCATTTTACACATTTCCAGGAAACCATTAATTTGTATTGATTTCTTATTCCTTTATTTGAAGTATTTATCTTCAATTTCAATACAGTCAGTATTTCATACATTAGTAATTTAACTTCTGAAACTTTTTCCTGGGTCAAGCACAGTGCTAAATGTTTTGCAAACATAAACTTGCTTATTTTTCACAAGTCTAGGAAGTAGAGACCTATAATGCCTGTAGTTTTGTGTTTAAAGCCTAAAGACTTCAGCAACAACAAATGACCCAATTCTCATTATAAGAAATCTTTTATTGTGCCTAATTTAGGATTGTCATATTTAGTTAATAAAAACACAGGATACAGATATAGGTAGACTTTAATTGCTATTAAAAAATAAAATAATTTTGTATAAGTATGTTCCATGCAGTAGTTGAGACTTACTCATACAAAAATATTTTTCATTGCTTATCTGAAATTTAAATGTAATCGAATTCTTTATGTTTTATTTGGCAACTCTAATCTAAAACTGATGTGGATTCTAAAGATTTCATACTTAATAGTATCTTTTTCATACAATATTAAGATTATGGGAGTCTATGGGTGGCTCAGTCAGTTAAGTGTCCAACTTCAGCTCCTGTCATGATTTCATGATTCATGGGTCAGAGCCCCTCATCAGGTCTGTGCTGACAGTGTAGAGCCTGCTTGGGATTCTCTCTCTTTCTGTCTCTGTCCCTCCCCATTTGTGCTCTCTCTGTCTCTCTCAAAATAAGCGAATAAAGTTAAAAAAAAAAAAAAAGGAATGTGGATAATATTAATACTCTTCCCTCAGGCTTAGCTTACACTTTTAGTAAAAGTAGAAAATGAAGTTAGTACTCTGAGGTTTCTTTTAGATTGCTTCAAACATGTGAATATTAGCCATAAAATTTAAAAATAAAAAGTACATGATATTCAAAACAAAATCAATATTTCTGGGACCAAAATTAAATAGAATTAAAATGCAAATCAGTAAGCAGGGCTTAAGCCACGTGTCCTCTAGACTGTTAGGCAAGAAGCAGGGTGGGAAAACCAGATGACCAGCTAATGAGGGACAATAGAGAATAAAGATGCCATACATGAGGTAAAGTCAGCAATCATGTTCTCTATTTGAAACTAGGGTTTAAGGTAGAGTTTTTCCTCTCATGAGAAGAGGCTAAATAAAGCAATTACCAAACACATTCTCAGATTATGGCTATATGATGTGATATTGATGCTTAGGATGGTCAAGTACATTAAGATGCTATTATTTCTAATTATACAGATATTCAGATCCAAGTTTTATGCTTGCCCATCATTGACTAGTTTAAAAGTCAGAGAGAATAAAATTCAAATTTGTTTTAAATTTTAAAAATGTTTTAATGTTTACTTATTTTTGAGAGAGAAAGAAACAGAACAGGCTAGGGACAGAGAAAGAGAGAGACACAGAATTTGAAGTAGACTCCAGGCTACAAGCTGAAAGCCATCAGCACAAAATCGGATGTGGGGCTCAAACTCCCCAAACATGAGATCATGACCTGAGCCGAGGTCAGACGCTTAACCAACCGAGCCACCCAGGCATCACCTGTTCGTTTCAAATGAAAGATAAACATTGGGGCTCAGTCACTTAAGCATCTGACTCTTGATTTCAGCTCATGTCATAATCACATGATTGGTGAGATATAGACCTGTGCAGGTAGGTCTGCACTGACAGCACAGGACTTATTTGGGATTTTCTCTCTCCCTCTCTCTCTGCCTTTACCCTGTCAGCCTCTCTCTCTCTCAAAATAAATACACTTAAATAAGTAAGTAAGTAAGTAAATAAATAAATAAATAAATAAATAAAGATAAGCATTATTTCCACTTCGAAAGTAGAATTGTAATAGACGATAATGACTTTAAATGTGTCCAGATTGTCCTTTTGAGCCCTTTGCAACTGTAATATGGATATATTAACCTATTTATTCTAAATATGTATGTGTTCTTGCCCACACATTATCTACTCTAAATGTGTTCACCTATGCCTTCATGAGTTTGAAGATTTCTATGCAAGGTCTGGGTTTGATTAGATCGTGCTATGGTTCAATGGCTCATTTGTATAACATGGAATGTGCACCTTAGAACCTACCTCTAGTTCCTGCTGAATCTTCAAAAGCAAGTTTTTTCCTAGCTCATCATTTGTCTATTTACTTTGTTAACACATTTTTTGAAATTTGTATATTCAAATCTAACAGCTTTACTTTTTGAGTTCTACCTTTGTTATCATGCTTAGAAAAAATTCTCTTCTCCCTAATAATATAAAAATATTTTTCTAGAATTCTTCTGATAGTTTCTTTTATAACATAAAATACTTGATTTAAAAGGGACTTTTTTAAATGTTAGGTATGGGCTATCCCCCCTTGTTATCCAATTGTCTCAATATGATTCAACTGTCCATCTATTTCCACTTATTTGAAAATTCATCTTTATTATATATTAGATTCTCATGGGTATTTTGGTATACTACTGGAGACTAGCCTATTTAAATGATTTTTAAAAATTTCTTTGCCACAATTTTTTGCTTGTAATTTTTTTATTCACTCAATTATTAATTTATCATATTTAAAACTTTAAACTTAAAAATCATACAGTTCATTGGTTTTTGTTTATTTTTTTTGTATTGTTTTTGGTATACAGTTCTATGAGATTTAGACATGCATAAATTCTGGAAAGAGATTCCAGAAAGACTGGAGACAGAATAGTCCCAATATCTCTAAACATCTCTTCATGCTGCCCTTTGTCTGTTTAAATTGTACTTCCCTAATAACTAATGGTGTTGGCCATCTTCTCCCATGCTCGTTTGCTAACCTCACATCTTCCCTCATTAGCATCCTGTTCAAATATTTTAGTTAATTAAAAAGTATTATTTTCCCGTTGAGTTTTAAGTTTTCTTTAGATTCAAGATACACATTCATTGTCTAATGTGTGATTTGAAAACATTTCCTCCCAGTCTGTGGTTTCACATTTTATTCTCTTAATGTCCTTTGCAGAGCAAAAGTTTTTAATGAGATGTAATTTACCAATTTTTTAATTTATGAATTGAATTTTTGGTTTCATACTTATGACGACTTGGCCTGATTAAAGGTCACAAAGATTTTCTCCTATGGCTTTTTCCCTCCTAAAAATTTATACATTTACATTTCATGTTTATGATTTACATGTATGTTACAATCCATTTTGAGTTTAAATTTTGCATGGCGTGAGATGTGCAGGTTGATTTTGATTTTTCCATATGGATATGTCCTCTTATTCCAGGATCATTTTTAAATGACTTTCTCCATTGAATTGTCTTTGCAATCTGATGGAATGTCTACCCTCATCTTTTATTCATAAAAATTTATAGCCTATTCTTTATTGTTAATTATTCCAAATACGATTTTGAATTACTTGCTCAGTTCGTATCCTACTCCTCAAAAGTCTATTTAGAATTGTAATTAGAATTACATGAAATTACATTGATTAACTGAGGGAATTTATATTCTTAAAATAGAAATTTTTATATGGGTTAATCTTATGTCACTTAATAAAATTTGATCATTTCCTTCATATGGGTTTCCAAAAGGTACTTAGCTTCAGGAATGTTATATATGTGTGATTATTGTGAATGTAATATGCATCTATCAGAGAACATTTTCCAAATGATTACTTCTATTGTGTAGGAAAGCCGATTTTGTATGCTTATTTGTCATCTATCTACTTTTCAGAGCTCATTATTTCTGAAAAATTTTCCATTTATTTTCTGGGATTTTCCCAATGTCCACTGCATTATATGCAAATAAAAATGGTCTTTTCTTATTCCATGCTTGTATTTATCATTACTGACACCAGACATCCTTAACCAGTCCTGACTTTAAGTGAGGATGACAAATTTCATCTTAACATTAATGGCACTGTTGAGTTCAGACACATAAGCTTTAGGAATCATCTTCTATTCATGGTTTAAAAGGTATGTGGCTTTTTAAAAATTCTTTAAATAGGAATTGAGGTTGTATATTATACATGCTTTATTTTATATTTTTTTACTAAAATAAAACTGTATTTTACACTTTATTTTTTTACCATACAAGCCTTGTACATAGTGGTAGAAACAACACTTTCAGGAGTACTCCACAGTTGTATTTTGTGCTATAGATACTTGGTAGTTCATATGAAACTATAGTTTAAAACAGTATTTCTAGGGAAAATACTTTGAATTCCCAACAACTAATTGATGTGTTAAACAAAAAATGATTCAATCTACTTTTAAAGAAACACTTCAAAGAACTTTTGACACCTGTTTTATCTCTCTTCATGTGTTTGTTATCATTATTTGTCATATTTCTCTGATATCTGCTAAACATAATGCTGGACCAGAGAATGGGCCATATATGCATTCCAGCTTATGTAACCATTAGCACCTCTAAGTTTTTCTTTTATTTGTTCTTTTACTCACATCCCTTCCCCCAAGGAACCTAATTCATAGACCTCCTGGACTCTATCCTTTTCAGCTAAAATAACTCCAAGAGTTGAGAACTTTATCTCAGTCAATGAGTCAGGTATCTGCCCTTTCTATTATTGCTCCTTTCCTTCTTCGAATATCTTTCCTATTCTCCCTTAATATTACTGTTCAGGTCTAATGGCTTAATTACTAAATTCTACGGCTCCTCTTTCATCTGGTTCTTTCCTTTTTTTTTCCCCCTAGCATTTTCCCAAGTATAATACACAAACATAAAAATCAATGACCAATTCAATATTAACTGAACCTGAACAAACTTAGGCTACTCTCGGTAGAATTTTTACCCATCAGACAACAGGTATTCAAAGCCACCCTGAATCTGAGTAGACACGAAACTTCAGTGAAGAAAAGCCTGGAAGAGATTCTCAAAATGTATGCCCTAAGAGTTTCTAAGGACATTGTTCTCACAATGTATTATTGTAGCCAGTTTGGCAAATATTAATAACTAAAATTTCTGGGATCATCCTGACCATCTAAATATACTCATTCATGTCTTTCCCATAACAGGACTTTGAAGCAGATAACTATTAAAAATCCCTACTTTACTGATCGAGTAACTGGGACACTGAGAGGCTTAATATTTGCACAAGATCACATAGTCAATACATGTTATAGGAAGTTTAGAACTGAAATTGTTTCATTCTAGAGGTTGTGAGTGTAACCATTAGGTTTGTGGTCTTCTGGTGGTTTCAGAAGATCTTGGGTGATGAGTGATCTGACTCTTGAGCCAGAGTCTTAGTGATGCCTAGGGTTAGATTGTGTGAAACTGGGATTGCCGGTAAACTCTATTGAGTCATATATTGAGTCATATGAGTCTATTGAGGCCCCTTGGGAGTCCTCACCAGTTCTTGGAACTTCCAAAGATTTCGGCCCCTTTTCCAGATTGTATCTCAGCCTTAACCACTAAGAATGCTTAAATATGAACAGTAACATGAGTTACCCAATCCACAAAAGAAGAAAAAAGGTTTCCCAAAACAACACGGAGGAAAATAGCTGTGAGTAGTTGGAGATAAAAGTGCAATTCTAAATTTCCCAGAGCACTTCATTCATATTTCTTCTCAAACCCAGGAATGCAGAAGATGATCACCCATATAAGAATTAATGTGTTTGACACTCAACCTGAGAAACAGGCTTTGTAAAGGTCAATTTATCAAAATCATATTCAGCAGTCAACACACGGTAGCTGCATAGGACATCAAAAGACACAAAATGTGGGATGTCTGGGTGGTTTTGTCGGTTGATCATCCAACTCTTGATGTCAGCTGAGGTCATGATCTCGTGGGTTTGTGGGATAGAGCTCTGCATCCAGCTCTGCACTAGCAGTGTGGAGCCTGCTTGGGACTCTCTCTCCTTCTCTCTCTCTCTCTCTCTCTCTCTCTGCTCCTCCCCCACTCATGCACATGTATGTGTACATGCATGCTCTCTCTCTCTCAGAATAAATAAACATTTTTTTAAGAGACACAAAATGAATTTAATGTCAGCTACATTTTCCTGAATCTCTACTATAAGCCAGACACTATCCCAATGCCTTCAATCGTTTTTTAAAAATATTAGTCTCACATTATCATTGGTGAATTTGATTTTAGTAAATTGCCTACTTTGTCTCAAAACATTCTCTAATCTTAATGGGCGACTACTACATTTCTTTCTCAGGTTCAGAAGCAAATCCACATTTTATCCACAAAAATGAAGATAAGTATCAAAACCTTTACCTTTATTTTAAAGATGAGGAAGCCAAGACTTCTAAGGTCTCATAGTTATTAAAGGGCCGAACCAGGTTGCAAAGCTAGGTGGCCATTGGTTCAAAACCAAACAAAAATATCTGAGATTCCCTGTCATCCAAAGTAAAATCTTGATATTTGAACTCAGCTCTCATTATATTGAGGAGTGTCTCTCCTCCAAGCTAGATTTCTTCAGTCCTCTCTGCCAGTGTTCGTGTGGAATAATTTCAAGACTTCTTCACAAGACTGGCTATCTCCTTGTGAAGACTTGTCATGATTCTTTAAAGACAGATACCAATAACTGATCATTCTTGTCTGCCAGCAGACAATTATCTCTCACATCTTAACCTCCCTGGGCTTTGATTTTCCATGTATAGGCTTATAAAGTTTGCTTAGATATTTCAGAATTGATGTGAATTTCAATGATATCACATTTTAAATGCACATATGCAATGCTATATAATTTGTATCATTATTAGTATTATAAGAACAGGTACATTAAAGCTTAATACTGTTTCAAAAATTATTTGTAGTCATAAACCTTTCTCTTAAAAGACATAATATTCTTTCTATTGGCATACATTTTGAATTCTTCAAAAGAACTCTAAGTGTTTTCTAAGTATTACCTTAACATTTTGTATGGTGCACAGACAGAATGTATTTTGTACCATCTCTAATTTGCAAATAGAAAAAGACACAAAGTAGGAACCATTTGGTAAATTAATGAAACATTTAACATTTATACAGATTTTGTGACTCCAAATCAGTACATTAAGGCTTTTGATTCACTTATCTTTAATTCATGTGTAGTTCATTGATGCAAATGTTTTGGCTATAACGTTTCTATTGAATCAAACATATGCTCCATTAAAGACTCCATGTGACCTTAGGGCCTTATCTGACTTTTTAACTTAACTCAAATGATATTAATGATGGAACACATTCTCATTTCCTGTAAATTTTTTGAACCCTTTCATACTATTGCTTATGAAAATGATTGCTCAGTAACCACTGGTGGCAATTTTTAGTACAAAGTAATCTCATGTGGCATTTGTCTATCTGATTTACCTGATTAGCATAGAGACAATTTCTATGATTTATTGTGTTTTTAATTTAAATACTGAGAAGCATAACAAATATGTAGATAAAAATGATATCACTAAGAACACCGAAAAATTAAGTCATTATTACTAAAAGTACATATCGGTATGTATATTTCTAGATATTTTTATGTACTTATATATTTAATGTAGTTATGTTTTTCAGTATGTTTTCTGACATGCTGTAAATGGTGAACATTTACTAAATCAATAAATACTTTTTTTTCAAAATTATTTTGATTAATCTCTAGAATGTCAGCATATAAATGAAACAAAATTTTCTCCACCACTTTATAGCAGGACCTTCATATTAATTCTGTTTGTTATTTATTAAGTGATACAACTACAGTTCTATTTATGTTTAATCTTTATCCTAATATTTGACTGTTTCCTAAGGATGGGTTACTTAAAAGGAATCACTGAATTTTCAAGGTTTTGGATATATATATTGCCAAAATATTTCATAGAATGGTTCTATGGATTCTATGCTTGGCATTCCACAACTACTTGCTTGAAGTTAACACTGGCTGTAGTCATTTTTGAATTAAATCTTTCCAATTCCCTAAAAGGTATATGATGTCTTCTTGAAAACTGCATGTCTGAGTCAGTATATATTTAATATGTGTATGACTATGTTTGTATGTTCTCCTGCATAGTTTCTGTTCATGTTCGTTTTTTATTCTAAATGGAAGTTTCGTGTTTTGTATGATCTTAAGTGTTCTTTATAATTTAGGGATATTAATCTTCTCTGTGTTTGGATTTTAAGTCTATTTTTAAATTTATAAGTTTTCCATATGGAAATGTGTTTGGAATGTAGGAGAGGCAAAATATTTTCTCTTCCCTCTTTAGAATTTTTCATTTGTGGCTGTCTGAGAATTAAGCTGACGTAAGACGGATTAACGGGAGAAAAGTGTACAAGTTTATATAAGTTTTTACATGACGCAGGAGATCTCATAAGGAAACGAAGCTCAAAGAACTGCCAAAACCTAAATGCTTTTATACTAACTTGAACAAAGAGAGGCAATTGTGAAAAAGAAACTAAAATAGATGGAGAGGCCAAAGGAAGATAAAAATTATTTTAACAAGTCTTTTTGGACAGAATTCTCTCAGCTTTGATTCCCCACTGAAGAATATTTCTTTTCTCCTGGTAAAGGAAGGACATCTTTCACATGGGAATTTTTATCTCCTGTTTTCCGAAGAATAGGGGAGATGAAATGCTTGGCTTTCATTTGCTTTTTGCTTGTTTTTTAAGTGCCTTTAGTGCAAAATAATCCTTATGCCATAGTGACAAATTTTGAAATGACATATTCTACCACCTTCAGAAATATAGTTTTTCTTTACTTCTCCTTATGGGAATATATTAAAAACGTGTGTAACTGAACTGATATACAATCTTATGATTTCTGCTTTCACTACAACTTTTTAACATCTTTTCTCACTATAAAATTATATGCATATATATAGAGTGTAAT
The DNA here is from genome assembly GCF_008692635.1 of Crocuta crocuta. Classification (NCBI taxonomy): domain Eukaryota; kingdom Metazoa; phylum Chordata; class Mammalia; order Carnivora; family Hyaenidae; genus Crocuta; species Crocuta crocuta. The sequence continues at coordinate 900,380 of NW_027527951.1, forward strand.
ATTCTTATTCTGTTTAACAATCTTAATCTATTAGGAATTTGTGTGGTTCTCAAAATCACTCTGTAGTTGCGTGAACCAAAATGTTTATGAAATAATCCATCCTTTTCTATTGATTCAATCTGTAACATTTATCGTATTTTTGTGTTTACCTTAGATCTATTTCTGAGATTTCTCTTTTCATTCATTCATTTTGTCTCTTTATTACATTAATACCACATCATTTTAAGTAAATAACATATTTTAATATCCAGTAGGATAAATTTCTACTTTAATATCCAGTAGGATAAATTTCTACTTTTCTAAAATAAAGCAAAATTATTATGTCAAGTTCTAAAAGAAATCCCACTGGCATTTCATAGGGATTATACTAAATTTATTCATTAATTCTAAAAGAACTGGCATCAGTATAATGTTAAGTCTTCCTAACAAGGATATGGAATTTATCAACAGTTATTCATGAATTTTTTATGACTCTCAGTAAAGTGTTTAAAGTCCTGAACACAAGTACATTTTTTTACTTTTAATAAACATTCCATGGTTATATAAAACGTTAACATTAAGGAAGTTGGCTGGAGGATGTAGTAGAACTCTGTGCTATATTTGCGAACTGCCTATAACTCTGAAATTATTCCCCAATTCACAAATGTATAAAACCATTGTTTGGGTTGTTTCTATCCCTTCAATGAGTGTTTCCAACACACTTTACTGGACTTATAAGTGAACTCCATAATGATAAGAGCTGGTGAACCGCTTACCAGCCACATAATCACTCACTGCTTCCTGAACCCTGAATACCAACCAGAAAACCTCAATAGAAAGCAAATAAGCACTAAGCCGAAGATGTTTCTTGGAAGTCTTACTTTCCTTCTTCCTTATCATCCCCCTCTCTCAGGAACTGTCCAGGTGTAGGGATGCTCAGCATATGAAAAAGGTGGGAGAGTACCGTCTCACCAATGCAGAGATGTGTACGGTAAACACCATGCTTCAGATGCAGTTAAAAGACATAGAGGCGCAAGCCTGGGTCAGGCCTGCTCAATGAATTAAAAAAATAAATCTCAGTGGCTTCCATGGCAGGCCCAGGAACACTAAGCGGAACAAGCCAGCCTAACTGAGTATTGCACATTAACCCTGATCACTCCTTGTCTAGACCATGATAGTCTCATATAGCGGCAAAAGAGGTTCACTCTAGAAATAGGCATTATATTCTGCTTCCGGCACTTAGCTGCATACATGTACAAGTCACCCAACGTTTTGAAGCCTCAGTTCCTGTCAGGGAAATTGTGTTGCTCTTTCACATTTCTGTGCCTTTTCCCACCTGTATTTGTATCTTAATCTTATCAAACTGTAAAATGATTTCTTGAAATGTATGATGAGAGATAACGAGGTAACCATTGTTCTAGATGCTGGAGATACACTAGTTTCTCTTACACTCACTAGACTGACTTCCTTGGTGGCAGGAAGCAATTTTAATTTACTTTGCTGTTGCCTACTCCCAGCACCAGCTATCTCTACTAAGGATTCAATGAATATTTAGCAAAGGAATTTCCTTGACAAGTGTAGCCTCATACGTTGTAAAACTAGTGAGGTTTCCTCACCAAGTGAGAGATACTCTGACTTTTTCCTTTACCTAAGAAATTCTGGGGTCTCAGGAAAACTCCATTTGTTGTTTGGGACAGTATGGACAAGGTTTATGACTGCAGAAGACATGGAGAGAAGGAGCACTCTTCATCAGGTACTGTTTTGTTTTGTTTTGTTTTTTTAATGTTTTATTTATTTCTAGGAGAGAGAGAGACAGCGTGAGCAGGGGAGGGTCAGAGAAAGAGGGAGTCACAGACTCTGAAACAGGCTCCAGGCTCCGAGCTGGCAGTCAGCACAGAGCCCGAGCGGGGCTCGAACCCACGAACCGCGAGATCATGACCTAAGCGAAAGTCGGACGCTTAACCGACTAAGCCACCCAGGCGCCCCATCAGGTACTGCTTTTATTACCTCTCCTACACCTTCTGCCACCATGTAGAGAAATGCACGCATCCAGTTGAATTGTCATAGCAGAAAAGTCTGATATTCTCTAAAGAATGTGAATGTACCCATGGGAATATGTCTGAGAAATGAGAATATTTGCCTGTTGTAAGGTTCATACAATATTACGGGGGGTAAGATCATGTTTGCCTAGCCTGTCAGGAAATTCAGATGAAAGGGACAGTGCTACCCCAATGCCTGAATGAAATACAGGACACCCTCTGGGTTTGTAGACTCAGGATTCCCAGTTTTCAGCATTTATTATCAACATGACATGTGCTCAGTTGATTGATGCTCCTCTGGGTTGCCCCAACCCCACTAGCTTCATTCTCTTGACTGCTATGGTTATATAAATGGCCCAGGGCTGGAATGCAAGCTCTTTGTTAAGAAAAGGGTTAACAAATTAAAGAAAGTTGCTAAAGACAAACCAGCCCCTAATGTAGAGTTCCTCTCAGATATAATGAGAAGAACTAAAAGACGTAGGGGGAAGCCAAAGGAAACCTGTGAGTTTTCTTGGGTTAAAACCACAAACTTTTATGATTGCCCAATTCTAGGAATCTTTACAAATTTCATTCTTCAGAAGAGGATATTGTTGAGCATCCATTTATGCGCTCAGGAAATGAAATGAGTGTCTATGAGATTTGGCATGGATTAATAAAAAAAAAATGATTCAGGTATTACTTTCAGGAGTCTTCTTCACATCCGTGTTATTATTAAGAGCTAATGTTGGTAACATCATAAACGTATGAAAAAAAATCTAAACGGTGTTGACAGTTCTCTAGGGAGATTCCTGGTCTTCAGATTNAGAGAGAGAGACAGCGTGAGCAGGGGAGGGTCAGAGAAAGAGGGAGTCACAGACTCTGAAACAGGCTCCAGGCTCCGAGCTGGCAGTCAGCACAGAGCCCGAGCGGGGCTCGAACCCACGAACCGCGAGATCATGACCTAAGCGAAAGTCGGACGCTTAACCGACTAAGCCACCCAGGCGCCCCATCAGGTACTGCTTTTATTACCTCTCCTACACCTTCTGCCACCATGTAGAGAAATGCACGCATCCAGTTGAATTGTCATAGCAGAAAAGTCTGATATTCTCTAAAGAATGTGAATGTACCCATGGGAATATGTCTGAGAAATGAGAATATTTGCCTGTTGTAAGGTTCATACAATATTACGGGGGGTAAGATCATGTTTGCCTAGCCTGTCAGGAAATTCAGATGAAAGGGACAGTGCTACCCCAATGCCTGAATGAAATACAGGACACCCTCTGGGTTTGTAGACTCAGGATTCCCAGTTTTCAGCATTTATTATCAACATGACATGTGCTCAGTTGATTGATGCTCCTCTGGGTTGCCCCAACCCCACTAGCTTCATTCTCTTGACTGCTATGGTTATATAAATGGCCCAGGGCTGGAATGCAAGCTCTTTGTTAAGAAAAGGGTTAACAAATTAAAGAAAGTTGCTAAAGACAAACCAGCCCCTAATGTAGAGTTCCTCTCAGATATAATGAGAAGAACTAAAAGACGTAGGGGGAAGCCAAAGGAAACCTGTGAGTTTTCTTGGGTTAAAACCACAAACTTTTATGATTGCCCAATTCTAGGAATCTTTACAAATTTCATTCTTCAGAAGAGGATATTGTTGAGCATCCATTTATGCGCTCAGGAAATGAAATGAGTGTCTATGAGATTTGGCATGGATTAATAAAAAAAAAATGATTCAGGTATTACTTTCAGGAGTCTTCTTCACATCCGTGTTATTATTAAGAGCTAATGTTGGTAACATCATAAACGTATGAAAAAAAATCTAAACGGTGTTGACAGTTCTCTAGGGAGATTCCTGGTCTTCAGATTCCCCTGTGTCAGAAACCAAATATTGTGTTTAAGGACACAGAATTCATATGCACAAAGTATATTGTGGAAACCTTGTTTAGATTCCCCCTGTTGTGCAAAACATTAAATACTATGGTAGCTAGCACAAGCTAGAAGCCAGCCACAATATGAGAATGTATAACTAACCATTAGGCAAGTAAAATGGACATGATTTTAGGTCTGCCTAAGAGCCAGGTTAGAGCCAAACATAATTCTTGGCCAGTGATGAAATGCAGGCCGTTGTGACTCTGCTTTTCAGAGGAGGCGCTTGGACAAATGAAAGGCAATCAAAGATTTGTGAGCCATGCTTAGCCCATTTATTCTTGACAGGGTGTTTTCTGATAGTGTGTGCTTGTGCATGCGTATATATTTGTGCATTTGGTTATCAAGGTTTTAGCAAAACTATACAAACAGGAATTTTTGCTTCGAAAATAAAATTAAGCAAGTGCTATTAAAAAGTTAATAAGTGCCAGTTCTTTATGTAACCTCCACTTATGGTATGCATTCTGGTAGTCCTTTAAAAGATTCCTTAAAGAATTACAAATAAAGCTTTATATTGAAAGAGATTTTAGAACATACATAGTAATTCTACTTGTCAGACCTAAGTCATAACCTCAATCCTGTTCAATTATTTAGGAGAGTCCATAGAAAATCAACTTTATTTTTAAATATAAGTATATAAACTGCAGTATTTATCTCAGATCTTTAAAGTCTGTACCATATTTCTAACACACATTTTTAATACACAGGAAGTCAAGAAAAGAGCAGATTAATTTGCAGTTAAATATTTACTGCAGAAATTTCTACGTTTATCTGTTCTTTCTCTTCTCCCTTTCTCTTCATTTTGCAATATTTTCCCACTGACCATAAAGCAGATTTTGAGCTCATATGTGCATTTAGTGAGGCATGTTCTTAGTTTCAAAATGTGGATAAGTAGAAGCACATTTATATCATTTTCTCTTATTGACAAGTTAACTTATCTTTTTACTCTTCACCACCTCCCAGCTGATTTTATATTGTGGTTCTGTGGTTTATATAAGAAAAAAATTATTCCTTGTAACTTTAGAAGGAACTGATGTTTATAATATTAAGACATGAAAGGTCTCCGGAACTTGTAGTCTTTTATGCAAGGAGGTATGGTTAGTTTTACCTGAATAGTTTTATATGAAAAAGACTCAAAGCATTTGCTCAATGTTGGGTAAAGACAAAGTCCTTCTAGTGTGTTGCTAGCAAGATCTTTTGTTCGGAGGCTTTTGCTTACAATCTCGTGTCTTGATATAAAGATTTATTTGGCATTGAGATGAGCATTCCACAGCATGGTTTCCCAGGAATCCTCCAACCATCCCACAAGTGAGGGCGTGCTTCCAAAAGTCCTTAAAGCATTTCTTCTGACCTTGCTTCAGTAGATTAACTTCAGTTAATCAGATTAACTCCAAATCTACATTGGAGGATCTTGATATTTTAAGTATAGCTTGAAAGAAATAATGACAAGAACTACAAAGGAGTAGTCTAAGGAGCTGAAATTCAGAATCATCAGTGGTCTCCAATTCACTAGGAACCTAGAAGTCAAAGAGGAAACACATTCCAGTAAATTGTGGACACTATACACACACACACACACACACAATTTTTTTTAACTGAGTCTTTTCAGCTCGCCTGGAAATGTACTTGTGAACACATCTTATATCCTGTAGGATATGTTTCCTATTCTCATTCACATTGGATATTAAGCAATGCATTACACTGCAGAGCAATTATGATACCATTTTCAAACTACCGCATAACTCTACCCATGTAAAATCAGCAGTGAACTTGTTTTGTTGCATTATGTGCACTCGCTGAGCTAGAGAGATGGCTCTTCTCCCTTCATTTGGGAGCAGTAGATTCATACACATGCTCAACACTCTATGCTGCTAGGGTGTGGCTCTGTTCTGTAGCAGGAAGCTCTCTTGGTGTCTCCAGGTACTCACATCTTTAATTGCCAATTCTGAACAAAATCATTTTACCTTTTTTTTAAAAAAAAATTTAATGTTTCTTTATTTTTGAGAGAGAAAGGGAGAGCATGGGCAGAGAGAGAAGGAGACACAGAATTCGAAGCAGGCTCCAGGCTCTGAGCTGCCAGCACAGAACCCAACACGGGGCTTGAACCCATGAACCATGAGATCATGACCTGAGCCAAAGTTGGATGCCCAACTGACCAAGCCACCCAGATGCCCTAAAATCATTCTACTTCTACTAGGGTTGTAGTTTTGGGACAGAAGAAAATCTTATTTGTAATTCTCCTTGCCATCAATTAATCTTATTACTAGTAGACTCTAAACTGCTATATTAGAATCTTTGGCTTTACAGACTCATCCATATATTTGAACTTCTACAAAATGAAACTACTATTCCCTTCTATCAAACCTTAACCAGTAATGGTCATTATTGTACTTTTTGATATCACTTTCTGAAAATTCATCTGGCCTGTGTTAAGGTCAGCTTTCCAGCTTTCAAGGTTCAATTTCTTTCCCTCCTGGTCTCCAAACTTGTCTGCCCTCATTGTAACTGATGACTCTCCCCTCCTTACCACACCTCAGCCATTAATGGAGCAATATTGGGGAAATTTCAACATAAATTATCATTATTGGTTTGTTTGTTTACCTCTCCTACTAGATAGTGAGAACATGGAATGTAGTATGTTCAGTTCCTGGAACACAGTACGCATCAAATCAATGTTGATACAATGAACTGATTAATGAACTGTGTTTATTTGATTAAGCATGATTAATGAGGAGAAGCTAAAATATAAAACATATCATTTTTTAATGTTTAATTTGAGAGAGAGAGAGAGAGAGAATGAGCAAGGGAGGGGCAAAGAGAGAGGGAGACAGAGAATATGAAGTAGGCTCCACACCGTCAGTGTGGAGTTAATTGTGTGGCTCAAATTCATGAACTGTGAGATCATGACCTGAGCTAAAATCAAGAGTCAGATGTTTAACCCACTGAGCCACCCTAGTGCCCCTAAAATATTTTATTTTTTAAAATCTTTCAAAATCTAGGTCACTGTAGAAATTGATGTAAAACTGACAATTTATATCTCATAGAAACACAAAATTAAAATAACTTTAATAATTATGGTAACAGTTAATGAAACTGAAATAAAAGTGTCCATTGCTTTCATTTTTACAGTTTCAATTTGTGACTTATAAGTATTGAATATACTCTGAATTGTGACGTTTTCTCTAATTTTCAGACAGCTCTATTAGGTTTAAACTAAGAACTGATAGCAATGACAAACAATAAAACTTGAAATTGGAAATCATTAAATTAAAGGTACCATACATAATAAGTGATTTCCTTGATACTTATGAAGGTAAGTCTCAAGACAACATTTTAAAAAGCCTACGATGTAAGTTCTCATTGTAATGTAACTTATTTCATAAAGGTGTACTTTGGTCTGGTACTTGCAAATGACGTAAAAGGAAAAATAATATAATACATGATCAGATTTTGCACTGAGGTCTGTTTATATAGGAATCAAATAAAGGCTTCCAAGCACCATTTCGTTCTTTTGTATAAATACCAAGTTACCTAAACACTGGCACAGACGCCAGAAATAACTGTGTATTTACTCCCTAATTATATGATACTCAACCTTATAATTAAAGGAACAACAGTAGCCATGTACACAAAGTAAGTGCACTATAAAATAAAGCAATTACTGAAATAAACTATATAATTAAAAATCTCTTAAGGCAGTAACAAAGCTTGCCCAGCTAATTCTGTAAGTACCAAGATAGTTACCCCATATGCATTATCCTGTTGCTTATAATGAGTAGAAAATATATCTTTTTCCAGAAGCATGTTCTCTGGAAAAGAACACAAACAAGCTAACACCTTTTAATTTGTTCTCAGATCTGGTACACCCACCTTGTTTAAGGAAAGGCTGAAGTGAGAAGGACCTTCTGAACACTAGGGTCCAAATGTATTTTTGATAATAATTGATGACTCAAAGCAGGCCTATCTATTGACATAAAGAGAAACAATATCTCTTTTTAAAGGCTCAACCCAGTAAGCACTGTGTTACTTTTCCAGAGAAGCCCCAAAGATAGTTGGGGAGATGTTCTCTTTTAGAGACCCACATACGTTTGATTCTGTCAATCTTCTGTTACAAATAGGTATATAAGAATTGAATAATAACCAGGGAAGAACTTCTATGTGGTTCTCACCAACTTTCATTGCCATTTTCCCAGCAACATTTTATGTTTCTACCTTTATTTTTATTTACTCTTTTTACAACTACTTTGAATTACACCCTCTTTTTGGGGTGGGGTGGGGTGTAAGATCTTATAAAGCCTTCTTGATTAATTTCATACCATAGATAATGCAGAAGGGATATTAAGAATGACTTCCAGATTTTTGACTTATGCACCTGAGTGGCCATTCACTGATAAAAACTTCTAGAAGGAAAGCACTTTAGTGTAGAATATGAGGAGCTTAATTTTGGACATGCTGGATTTGAGATTATTATGAAATTTACAAATAATATTTCAGTTATGCAGGGGGATATACATGCATGAACTCTGACAAGAGGTCAAAGGTACAGAGGACAAATAAAGTCATGAGGAGGGTAAGCTTATCCACAGGAAGAAACATTGTAACAAAAGGTTGACCAACACTAACAGAAAATGGCATCAGAGAATGGGATGGGATAACAATGGAAGCTCCAGAGAGATGATCAGCCTGGTAGGAAGAAACAGGAAAAAAATGGTGTCAAATTGCCAAGGAAAGACAGTTTTTCTAATAAGGCAGGAATAGACAACAATGTTAAATGCTGCTGAGGCATTTAATTTTTTTTAATGTTTTTTTTAAATTTATTTCTGAGAGAGAGAGAAAAAGAGACAGCATGAGCAGGAGATGATCAGAGAGAGAGGAAGACACAGAATCTGAAACAGGCTCCAGACTCTGAGCTAGCTGTCAGCCCAGAGCCCGACACGGGGCTCGAACCCACAAACCGTGAGATCATGACCTGAGTCAAAGTTGAATGCTTCACCAACTGAGCCACCCAGGTGCTGCTGTAATGCTTTCAAAGGATTTATTTAACAACATGTATTTGAAAAGAAGAGTACATATGTATTCAAGCTGCATAATTTATTCAGAATTTTTAGTATCCATATGAATCTGTTTTCTGTTTGCCATGACTGTGTGGCACATTGGCCTTGACTCACAGTTCTTAGAGTTACTTTAACTTACTTTCATAAACCTTTTTCTTTACAAATAAGCAGAAATGGTGATATTTTTAAAAATTAATATATTTACCTATTTTTTATTCCGACCCAATGTGAAAAGGCAGATGAATCAAAATATAAATGAACGCTTCTTCCTTCTGAAGTTTTTGAAACCCTATCATCTTTGGGATCTTTTTTGTTTTTATTTACCTATTATAACTAGTAAGTCCTTGTATCCTTTTCTTATATCCAAGAGCTATGTGACAGCAGCTCTTTCCCTTTCCTAGGTTTCTATATTCCAATAAGAGTTGCTAGGAAGTGGGGGTCTCCCCATCATGAGAAAAGCCCTTTAATTCCAGGTATCTTGTCCCACCAGTCATGACTCCCCATGTAAGGAAGTAAAACAAGTTAGGCAATTAGTGAGTTAGGAAGAAAAAGTCCTTCCAGCTTCCTCTCGAAAGGTATCTCTTGGGTTGTCGAAGGACCACCAAGAAGCTGATGTTCCACTCTTCTATTCCGTGCCGTTAATTTTACTGATGTACCTGGACAGGCCTGTGTTTGTCCTGCACTGACTGATTAAGTGTGTAGATTTGTCTAACTTCGGGAAACATTATGAGGAACTGCTGACCACACTAGGCCCATGATTTTCAAAAAGACCTTTATAAAGTGGCCTATGTTCAAGTCTCCTCTAGCTGTGTTTCAACAGGTTCTGCCTTTAGGCCGGGAAAGGTCTACTCACTGTGCACTCTAAAAATGCCAATGGGGGGCGCTTGGTTGGCTCAGTCAGTTGGGCGGCTGACTTCCTCTCAGGTCATGATCTCGCGGTTTATGGGTTCAAGCCCCGAATCGGGCTCTGTGCTGACTGCCAGCTCAGAGCCTGGAGCCTGTTTCAGATTCTGCGTCTCCCTCTCTCTCCGACCCTCCCCTGTTCACGCTGTCTCTCTCTCTGTCTCCTAGAAATAAATAAAACATTAAAAAAATTAAAAAGTACTTTAAAAAACAATTACGGTTACTATGAGGATGTTCTTTCCATTGAATTTGTGTGCAACATATTTCTACTTTTTTCAGTTTTATTTATTTATTTATTTTGAGAGAGAGAAAAAGAACATGGATGAGCAAGGGAGGAGCAGAAAGAGGGAGAGATCACATCCCACGCAGGCTCCACATTGTCACTGCAGAGCCTGATGTGGGGCCCAGACTGCAATAGGCCAAAATGTGAATATCTTTTCCAGTTTCTTGTGTAATATTAGATTGTTTATTTGAGATCTTTTTTTCTTAATGTAGACATCAATCACTACGAACTTTCCTCTTTGAACTGCTTATGCTGCATCCCATAAGTTTCAGTATGTTGGGTTTCCGTTTTGTTTGTTTCAAGGTATGCCCTGATTTCTCTTTTAATTTAATCTTTGACCTACTTATTTAGGAATTATTGCTTAGGTTAGGTTATTAGGTAAGTTAGGAGTGTGTTGCTTAATTTCCACATATTTGTGAATTTTCCAGTTTTTCCTCCTGTTGATTTCTAGTATGATACCATTGTGGTAAGATAAGACACTTGGTATGATTTCAATCTTCTTAAATTTTTAAATTTTTTAACATTTATTCATTTTTTGAGAGAAGGAGGGAGACAGAGAATGAGCAGAAGGAGGGCAGGAAGGGAGACACAGAAACCAAAGCAGGCTCCAGACTCTGAGCTGTCAGCACAGAGCCCAATGTGGGGCTCAAATCCACAAACCATGAGATCATGACCTGAGCCGAAGTCAGACGCTTAAGTGCCTGAGCCACTTAAGTGCCTCTCAATTTTCTTAAATTTGCTATGACTTTTTCCCCGCTATCATATGGTCCATCCTAGAGAATGTTCTGTGTACTTTTGAAGAAAAAATATGTATTCTGATGCTGTTCTGTATGTTTGTTAGGTTCATTTCATCTAAAATTTATTTCAAGCCCAATGTTTCCTTATTGATTCTCTGTCTGGATGATCTTTCTATTATTGAAAGTGTGATACCGAGGTCCGTATAATTATTCTATTGTCTATTCTCTCTTCAGATCTCTTAGTATTTGCTTAACATACTTAGGTGTCTAAGTTGTGTGTATATATATATATATATATACATATATATGTATATATATATAATTGTATATGTGTATACATATATATGTATATATATATACATATATATGTATGTGTGTATATATACATATATATGTATGTGTGTATATATACATATATATGTATGTATATATGTATGTATATATATATACATGTATATATATGTATATATATATATATAATTGTTGTATCCTCTTGATGGATTGATCCATTTGTCAAAAGACCTTCCTTTTCTCTTATTACTGTTTTGTTTTGTTTTTGTTTTTTCACTTATTAAAGTGTTTTTTCTGATATAAGTAGAGCTGCTCTGTTTGGTTTCCATTTGCACGACTATGTGTTTTCATCTCTTCATTTTGAGCTTATGAGTCTCTTGTAAACAGCAAATAGTTGGGATTTTAAAAATCTATTCATCTTATCTATGCCTTTGATTGTATAATTTAATTCATTAATTTCCAAAATGATTATTAATAGGTAAAGACTTACTAATGCCATTTTCAAAATTATTTTATGGCTGTTCTGTAGTTCCCTGTTTCTTTTTTTTTTTTTCCCTCTCTTGCTGTCTTTCTTTGTGAATTGATGGTTTTCTATTCCAGTATTTTTTTAAACGTTCATTTATTTTTGCGAGAGAGAGAAAGACAGAGTGGGAGGGGCACAGGGGCAAATACACAGAATCTGAAAGAGGCTCCAGGCTCTGAACTATCAACACAGAGTCTGATGCAGGGCTCGAATATGGGAACAGTGAGATCATGACCTGAGCTGAAGTCTGATGTTTAATCAACTGAGCCACCCAGGCCCCCCTCCAGTATGCTTTGACTTTTTTATCTTGTGTGTTTCTCCTGTAGGTTTTGGTTTGTGATTACCCTGTGACATACATAAAACATCTTATAGTTATAATAGTGTATTTTAAGCTGATAACAGTTTCAATCAATACAAAAAGTCTCCCCCTCTACACCCTCCTTAAATTTATATATATTTTTTAATGTTTTTATTTATATCTGAGAGAGAGACAGCGTGAGCAGGGGAGGGTCAGAGAGAGAGGGAGACACAGAATCCAAAGCAGACTCCAGGCTCTGAGGTGTCAGCACAGAGTCCAACCTGGGGCACGAACCCACGAACCATAAGATCATGACCTTAGCTGAAGTCGGACGCTTAACCAACTGAGCCACCCAGGCGCCCCAAATTTATATTTTTGATACCACAACTTACATCTTTTAATATTGTATATTCATTAATAAATTATTATAGATAATTATTTTGTAATACTTCTGCCGTTTCACCTTTATACTAGACGTAAGTGATTAAGGCACTGCCATATTATAGCAGTGGAGTATTCTCAATTTGACTAGATAGTTACTTTCACCAGTGTAAAGGAATAGTCACCTCTTCCAGAACTAGTGGACTGACTTTGGAAAGACCTTCATCCGAGAGTAGTGCACACTGGTTGTGCTATAGCCTTCGGGATTGTACGTGGAGAACCGTGTGCAGGGGTATATGGCAGTTTCAGGTCCAGAGGGTGTGGTGACCTGCTTGCCCAGGATGCTGGAATTTCTGATATTGACAACTCCATGATGCTTGGTGAGAGCCGTGCAGTGTCTGCAATGACTGCTAAGACTGTTGGGGTCCTCAGTGGCACTTCCAGGTCCAGAGGCTAAGGTCTAGGGCAGAAGGCAATGGTGGCCAGTGCTATTGTTATTTACATGCTTAACTGCAGGGGCCAACACAGTGGCAGACGTTGGCTTGCAGACATACACATAGTGGCGAGGGCTGGGGCCAGGGCCAAATCGGGGTGCACCTGCAGCTGCAGGGTGGTCATGACTGTCAGTGTGTCCTTTCACAAGTTCAGAGGCTCGTCATGAGTGAGAGCCCTGTAGTAGAGGCTGATGACAGAGGCAGTCACCCAGCTGCTGGGCTAGCTGAGGGGGGCCCATCTGTGTAGGTGAGTGACAGGAGCCAGGGCCAGTTGCAGGCCTACCAGCAGCTGTGAGGGAAGGCTTCACTGTTGGCATTCCTCCACAGTTGCAGGGGCTCACCATGGGCACATGCACAGTGGTGAGGGTCAGGAGCTGGGGTCCTGGTGGGCACCTTGCCTGCACACAGCCACAGAAGCTGGCACTGGTTGCTAGTGAGGATCCCAGACTCCGCTGGAGCTGGGAGAGGGAGCCGGGAGCATCTTAGGCAGCTGGCACCTGTCAACGAGAAATAATATGGTGCAACAATCTCAGTGGTGAAGTCTGCAGAGGGTCCATGGCAGCCATGTTGACTGTTGGTTTCTTCAGCTAAAGCTGTTGCGTGTTCTGTAGAATAGTCTACTGGGGTCTGCAACCCAGATCCTTCCTGATGAAACTTGGAGGGTGGCTTGCAGCATCCACAAGGGTAGGGAAGGCCCCTCATGAATCCCGCTTTGTGGCTGATAATGGTAGCCCTCATCTTTCTTCCTTTTTCCTAGCCACCCGTAGATGTCTCAGCTTTGCTGGTCTCTGAAGAGGTGAAACTGAAGTAGATTCTTCATGCAGTGCCCTGAAAGGTTTGGGAAGCTTGCTACTCACCCCACTCCCCTTTTCCCAATGAGGACTACTCTTTGGGACCAGGGAATTCCCTCTTGGTGCTGAGCAGTGCCAGCCAGGGAGACACGCTGATAAGGCAAAAGTAAACTGTTCTTTCAGCTCTTTTCATGTGGTTATTCTCACATTTTTTGCTCCGTTGTATTGTGAAGCATCTTAAGTGGACACTTGAGCTCCCAGGGCTATTTCTGAGCATGTATAGCTAGCTAATGGTTTATCTTTGTTGAGGGACTGAGGCTGGGGCCTCCTATTTCACCATCTTTTTTCTTAAATCAATGATCTGGCATCAGATTTTGTTATTTAAAGAAGGACATAGAGAAAATAATGAAAGTCACTTAAAATCAGTTAACTTTCTTCTTATTTAAAAAGTTACACACAGTTTGTACATTTATCAGAGAAAATGTGGGAAACAAAATCAAAGAGAAGAACATTAAAAATCATTAGTTATACCATCACATGGAGAGATTAAATGATTTCTCTTCCAGACAATAATATTTGCTTTTGAGACTATGGAATCAATTTTTTTTTTTTTTTTTTTAAGGAAGAGAGAGTAAGTGTGTGTGAGCAGGGGAGAGGGCAGAGAGAAAGGTAGACAAAGAGAGGGGGAGAGAGAGAGAGAGAGAGAGAGAAAATCTCAAGCAGGCTCCATGCTCAGTGTGGAACCCAGTGTGGGGCTTGATCCCATGACCTGAGCCAAAATTAAGACCTGATGCTCAACTAACTGAGCCACCTAAGAGCCCCTGGAATAAAATTTGATGTAAATAATTTATATTGTGGCTTTGCTGCATATCTGTGTTGTCAATTTAAAAATTCAGGTACAGGGATGCCTGGATGACTCAGTTGGTTAAGTGTCAGGTGGGTTCAGGTCATGATCTCATGGTTTGTAGGTTTGAACCCCACATCAGGCTCTGTGCTGAGAACTTGGAGCCTGGAGCCTACTTCACATTCTGTGTCTCCCCTCTATCTGCTCCTCCCCAGCTCCTGCTGTCTCTCTGTCCCTCTCAAAAAATAAATCACCATTAAAAAATTCTTTTAATTCAGGTAGGAACATCTCAATTATGAATTAGGAATTTCATGTATTAGTACACAATGCAGAATTACTAAGAAAGCTTCAGAAAGAAAGAATCTAAACTGGAAATACTTTCCCTCAAATTGGTGTTTATTTATATGTGTAAATAAACGTGTGTGTGTGTGTGTGTGTGTGTCATTTTAAAATCATTTAGAGCAGCTTTAGATTCACAAAAAGGGAAAAAGAGAGAGAGAGGAAAGTAAATGCAGGTAATTCCCATGTACCTCCTGCACCCACAAGCATAGCCTTTTCCATGATCTAATCCCCCACCAGAGTGGTGCATTTGTTATAACTGATGAACCTACATTGACACATAATAATCACTCAAAGCCCATAGTTTACATTATGGTTCACTCTTGGTGTTTTACATTCCATGGATTTGGACATGTATAATGCATAATGACATGTATCCACCATTATAGTATCATAAATGGTATTTTCATTATTGTGAAAACCCTCTGTACTCTGTCTGTTCATCTCTCCAGCCACACTCTACACCTGGCCACCATTGATCCTTTTATAGTCCCTGCAGTTTTCCCTCTTCTACAATGTCACATAGTTGGAGTCATACGGTATGTAACTTCTTTGAGGTTAGTGTTTTTCACTTAGTAATATGCCTTCAAGTTTCCTCCATGTCTTTTCGTAGCTTGATAGCTCATTGCTCTTTAGCATTGAAGAATATTTTGCAGCCTGGATGTGCTACAGTTTATTTATCCATTTACCTTTCAAAAATGAAAGGCATTTTTGTTGCTTCCAAGATTTGTAAATCATAAATAAAGCTGCTATAAGCATTTGTTTGCAGGTTTTTATGTACAAAGTTTTCAGTTCCTTTGAGAATTACCCATGGTAAATACCTGGGTAAATGCCAAGGACTGAAATTGCTACACTGTATGGTAAGAGTAAGTATACTTTTCTAAGAAACCAGACTTTTTTATTGAAAAGATTATATTAGCTCTTTTGAACTACCTTTGCTTCTTTCTCAAAGATGAGTTGACTCTATTTCTGTGGGTCTATACCTGGGTTCTCTATACTATTTCATTGATCTATTTGTTTAGTCTTTCACCAGTACTACTCTGTCTTGATTACTGTTGCTTTATAATAAGTCATGATGTTGGGTAGTTTCCGTCTTCCAACTTTGTTCTTCAATATTGTGTTGACTATTGTGTTTATTTTGCCTCTCCATGTAAACTTGAGGACAAGTTTGTTGATACCAACAAAATAAGTTGCTAAGACTTTTTTAGGATTACATTTAATTTACAGATGAAACTGGGAAGAAGTGGTATCTTGACAAAGTGGTATCTTGAGTATTTCTACTTGTGCACATGGATTATCTCACCATTTATTTTTATTTTATTCATCAGAGTTCTGTTTTCCTCATATAGATCTTGTACATATTTTGTTAAATTTTCCTTAAGTATTTCATTTTGGGGTGTTGATATATAAAGGATATTGTGTTTCTAATTTCAAATTTCACTTGTTTGTTACTGGCATATAGGAGAGTGACTTTTTTGTACTAACCTTATATCCTGCTACTTTGCTATATTCACTTATTCATTCTGAGTTATTTGTTGATTCTTTCAGGTGTTTTATATAGACTATAATGTCACCTGCAAACAATTTTATTTCTTCCTTCCCACTCTATACACATGTTATTTCCTTTTCTTGTCTTAACGCATTAGCTAGGACTTTCAGTATGATGTTGAAAGGTGGTGGTGAGAAGGACATCCTTTCCTTGTTCTTGATCTTAATGTGAAAGCCTCTAGTTACTCACTATTAAGTATAACATTCACTGTAGGCTTTTTAGAGGCTTTAGCAAGTTGAGAAATTTCCTTTCTAGTCCTAATGTACTGACAGTTTTTATTATAAATGGGTATTAGGTTTCATCACATACTTTTCTTGCATCTATTGTTATGATCATGTTACTATTTTTTAGATGGTTGATGTGATAGGTTATGTTAATTGATTTTCAAGTCTTGAACCAGACTTGAAATCTGCATATCTGGATTAAGTCCTACTTGATTGTAGTGTATAATTCTTCTTATTTTCTTTTTGATTTTCTAATAATTTGTTAAGGATTTTTGCATTTATGTTCATGAGTGATATTTATCTACAGTTTTCTTGTAAAGTCTTTGTTTGGTTTTGGTATTAGGGTAATCCTGACAGAATAAGGAAGGAAGTCTTCCCTTTGCTTTTATCCTCTGAAAGTGATTGTAGAGAATTGTTATATTCTTTTCCTTAAAATTTTGGTGGAATTTACCAGTAAATCCATCTGGGCCTGGTGATTCCTGTTTTGGAAGATTATTAACTATTGATTCAATTTCTTTGATAGATATAGGCCCATTCAGACTATTTCTTCTTGGAATTTTGGCAAATTTTGTTTTTCGAGGAATTGGTCTGTTGCATCTAGGTTATTGTATTTGTGGGCCTAGAGTTTTTTGTAATATTCCTTTATTATCCCTTTTAATACTCATATGATCTACAGTGAGTTCTCTCCTTTCATTTCTGATATTAGGAATTTTTTTCTCTACTCTTTTTCTGAGTTAGACTGGTGAGGGGCTTATTGATTTTACAGATCTTCAAACAACCAGCTTTTTGTTTCATCAGTTTTCTCTATTGATTTCTTATTTTCCATTTCATTGATCTCTACTCTAGTTCTTATTATTTATATTCCTGTTTACTTGTGATTTAATTTGCTCTCCATTTCTAATACCCTATCATAGAAAGTTATTGATTTTAGATCTCTCTTATTTTCTCATATATGTACTTAATAGTGCTATAAACATCCCTATATGCCCTATTTTCACGGTATCTCATAAATCTGGATAATTTTTTTCATTTTATTCAAAATGTTTTAAAATACATCTTGAGATTTCCTTTTTGACCCATGTTTTTAAATGTGTCATTTAATTTCCATATACTCAGGGATTTTTCTTTCTGTTATTGATTCACAGTTTTGTTTCATTGTGTTCAGAGAGTAGACATTGCATAATTTCTATTCATTTAAATCTGTTAAGGTGTGTTTTAAGGCCCAGGATGTGGTCTATTTTGGTAAATGTTTCGTGTGAGCTTGAGAAGAATGTGTATTCTGCTGTAGTTGGATGCAGTTTTTGGATGTCAATTATATCAATTTGATTGATAGTGTTGTTGATTTCAACTTTACCAGTGTTTACTGACTGCTGGATCCATCCATTTCTGAAAGAACGGTGTTAAAGTTTCAATAATGATAATGGATCTTTATGTTTCTCCTCGTAGATCTGCAGACATAGTTTGACTCTGTTGTTATCCATCTTCCCTGCAAGACCTCACAGGCCTGAAGGTATTTTCTCACTATTTCCTGAGGCTTCAGTGTCTACTACTGTAAGTAGCACAAAGTATATACTCAATGAACGGTTTTGAAATAAGTTAATAACAAATGTTTTCTATCTACTGATTCTAGTTTCAGAAATGAGTTGCCGTTGGGGGAGAAAAAGAAAAGATTTGCAAACCGCCACTTGTATATTGTCTTCATTGAATGTTGATCACATTTAAGAGTGACTTGTAATTTACATTTGCCTCAGGTGAGGAGTAGGAGCTAGCATCCAAATATCAGTACTTAAAATGGAATGCTTGCTCTTTTTCTGGCCAGGCTGGTTTATTTCTGTTGTCATGTTAGTCTTTCAACAGTCATGTAAAATATGGAATATTATTATATTTATTTAATAGATGAGTAACAGAAGCTTGGAAAAATTAAACAATTTTTTTCTAGGGTTAACAGTTACTAAGCAAAGGTCTTTGATATTGAACCAGGTGTTTGATTCCCAGAGCACTGCTCTGGGCAGGTAAAACAAGAGTATCAGAAATTAGATCTGTTCTAGGAACGCCATGTTTTCTTTTAGGAGATTGGTCAACATATCTGAGTAACTCAGTTAATTAATGAGCAAAAATCTTTCCTCGTTCTTGGGGAACTGGGGCCTCCTTAACAATGAAAAAAATGCTGGGAAATATCCTTCTGTGACAGGAGAATAGTCCTCTGATTTAGCTGTTCCACAAGTTTGGATTTCTAGTACATTGGCTAATCTTAAAGTGGGACTCTTGGGCACTTGAGTCAGAATTACCTGGATTATCTAGGCAAAATGTGTTTTGAGCTCTTCGGGGCTTAATTACCAGAGCAACTGTACAACTCTCCACTTCAGTTTGGCTCTTTAGATGCGGCCACCAGGTAATTGAGGTGGTTTTGTAGAATTGTAGTTTCTCAGTTTTACTGTTGCTTCCTTTAAACTAAAGCCCCACTATTGCTGTCCTTTATTTTTTTAGCATGATGATGTTGATAAGGATTACGGTTAGTATGTCTAAGTGTGGCTTTAAACACCAATGAACATCTAATAGCTTTTTTATCTCTATAAACACAGAAGGTGAAATACTTTATTAATGAAATCAAACTTAATAAAAACACTTTATTACAATAGAGAAATCTATTATAGAAAATATCAAGAAATATGTATGCAGAATGTCAAATCATGAGATAAATACTTAATCATTTTTAGAAGCACTGAAATATCCAGACACACACACACACACACACACATGTGCGCGTATGCGCGTGTATCATTATACATTCAATATATGTTACTCTCAAACTTTTTCTATAGAGACTTTATAATGGCCATTAAACAGAGTAGCAGAACAAATTGCATCAGGGAAAAAACTTAAGAGTACACCGGGTATCTACAAAATCAAGAAAACATTTTTAAAAACTGGAAATTATGCCATAACAAACAAAAGTTGTTGTGAGTAAAGTTGTCAATATATTTGGCCCTTTTTTGCTTTTAATCCTGACTTGGGCAGTTCTCCTCAAGCTTCTTCTCTGATATCATATAGATTTTCAGATGTCAGTGAAAGTACTACTTGGCTTGTGTCACATCGTGTGACTAAATTTGAAAGAAATTATGCTCAGCCTAAGAAAGAGACCTTAGCTGTAGTGACTGGAGTAATGAAATTGCCCAAATAAATTCTTGGAAGAGAAATTACCTTGACAACTGCCCATAAGCTCTTATTTGAAATCTTAAAACCCTAGATTGGGTAGCATCTGGAGCAGCTGCCGAAGTGCTGCAATGAACTTTAATACTGCCATATATTCAATATAAATACTTTCTGAAATACTCTAATGCAGGTGTCTTTCCAGGGCGACCCTGAAAAATGTTATTCCTGACTCTAATCTAAAACATTTTAAAACTTCTTTTTAAAAAAATGACAAATACAAGGATAGAGTATATTATCAAGGAAATAAGATTTAAGAACAAATCTTACTTATAAATGTGATTAGAACTGTGTTCTGATTATGGTGTGAAAGAGCACTTAATCATTTGCAAAATGTAACTTGATTATTTATTGACTGTTCTTAAGATTGCTAACTACCAGCTCTCAATTCTATACTAATTGCTGTGTTTAATCCTCCATTAGATTATCAACTAGTAATTTAAAGATGATTTATCATGCATATCTTAAAATCTAATTTCTCTATTCTCTTTATTTTGTGTGATTACATGTAAAAAACATATGCTCTGGTCAGAAGTCATGGGTTGAGTTTCTGGTGTCATTGTTGGTCTTGGGCAACCCGATACCACTCAGTTTCTTCACTCACAAAGTGAAAATTGTGTTTATTTTTTTTTGTTATGTTGGGAACCTGTAATTATTTGCAGGTTAATTTTCCCATCACAGCACAAAAAAGCACAGTGTTCCCTAAAGATTGTTATTTTCTTAGTTTGAGTGTTCTTCATGAATTATCAGTGAAAGTCTGGAAAGCTTTGCAATATCATCATTGTTATATATTTACCTGAAAAAGAAGAGGAGACAAAATTCAACTTCGTTATGAGTACCTGGTAAGATGATTGCAGGGTCAATGATAGAAAATGCTCCGCCATGCTTTCTTTCTTTCTTTTTTTTTTTTTAATGTTTTTATTTATTTCTAGGAGAGAGAGAGAGAGACAGTGTGAGCAGGGGAGGGTCAGAGAGAGAGGGAGTCACAGACTCTGAAACAGGATACAGGCTCTGAGCTGGCAGTCAGCACAGAGCCCGACGTGGGGCTCGAACCCACGAACCCACGAACCGCGAGATCATGACCTAAGCGAAAGTCGGACGCTTAACTGAGTAAACCACCCAGGCGCCCCTCCGCCATGCTTTCTTACCCTAAAACACATGATGACGAACTCTGATCCTCAGCTTGACCAGTTTGCCAGTCACCTTTTATTTAACAAACGTTCATTGATATTAAGGTCAAAATTATGGCTGTATATTTGCCCTCAGAATAGAGTTTGGTTACTGGGTAGGAAATGTAGGAGCTTAAAACCTCAAAGACCTGAAGACAAAGTCCAAGTCAAAACAGAAGGGGTTTCAGTGTGTTTGAAACACCAGTAATGCTTCATATTGCTAAAAACAGACTTTTTGTTTTGAAATAAACAACTACCTCATCACTATACAAAAAAAGCCTTCTGCACTGACTTCTGGTTTGTCTGCAAATATAAGCTGTCATCCTCTTCTTGTTTGTGTATCTCCCAGCTCATCCAGTTCTCTGCAGAGTTATGAACTTGACCCATGGTCATTACTTGAAGCAAAATGGTTTGAATGAAAGTGCATGTGTCCACTTCACAACTAAGTACATCTTCTCCCTTCCATTTATCTTCTTTTAACTCCTCTCCAATATTTCCTCCAGTGGTTGTGGCTTGGAATTCTGATGAGTTAATCTATAGTGTTCCTCGCTGAAGTAAAAATCAGCATACCCCACTAAAAATTCTTTAAGTATCACATAGCGAACTTCACGACGTTTTTAAAGAGAGATAGTATTTAAAATAAACAAGAATCATTTGGAAACAGTACTATGTGAGCTATAGAAAAATAAATCCATTGTTTCGTTGTTTTGCCCTCCTGTTTAATTGTTACCCATAAAGATAAGCTAAAATCTGATACAAAATATTAAATGTATGGCTATTTCATGGTGACAAAATTATCCCCTTTATAAAGAAGGAATGACAAAATAGACCATCTTTATTTTCTTGGGAAATATCTTCAGGAATTGTTACATTGCCACCATTTTATAGGGTCACATGATTTAACAAGACTAAAAACAAATACATTTTTTCTATGTTTTGGGTGATGTAAAGTTGTCTAAATATTTTTGGAACAAAAAATAATCCTTAGTAAAAGTTTTTCTGAAAATGAAATGGACAGATTTGTGTCTCTTTCAAGTACCCTAAATATTTGCTTATATTTATATTTCTAAATACTATCCTGTTCCTGAGTGTAGCACTCTTAATTTTATAAGTATTTAGTAAGTGATTATCTAATCAAGAAATCAATTGCAAATTGTATATTGAACAGACAGACTGCATAGTTGAACTAAAATATTTTTACTTTGATACATTTGTAAAATTGGTTAAAATTCTTAGTATTGTCACTATAATCACCAAAGCAAACCATGCATTTCGTCATGAAGGATGCTGCAATGTTTTCAATTCTAAGGCATTAATATAGCCATTTATTTTTAAGGTCCTTAATTATAGCTTAACCACATCAGATTATTCATCACAGACGGTAATAATTTCAACCATTTGTATATATTAGGGGACCCGTAAGTAAACACTTTCAGTTGGTTAATGATTGCCGTTAACCTACCAAATATATTTTCAAAATACAATTATTTGGCAATTCAGCAAGAGATCCTGTACATAAATTCAGTCACCTAAACCATCAACCCCTATACATCTTATACGGTCCACTGGAAGACGGTTAAAAAATAAAATGATGTCAAGAAGGGTATGACATAGTGAACTCATGAATTAAATCATTTTGGCTTCCTTGTATCTATGTGATATGAATTGAGCTTGGTGAAGTTGTCTACCAAAGAATGGCTAAGTCTCAACAAATTTAGTTTTAATGTAAATGCCATAAATACAATTTCATAAATAGCAAGTCCAGTTCACTTATTAACACAAAAATATCACACAGAAAGAAAAGTCTCAAGTACCAAATTTTAGGAAAATTCGATGCACAAAGCTATTAACATATTATTTAAATATGTAGAAAATTTTGAATCATAGATGTATATGTGGCACAAAAATCTTTTTAAAGGGATAAAAATGATATAAAGCAGAGTATCATAATTTAATTTAACTTTCTATTGTGTATTTTGAAGCTTACTTTTAATAATAGTTGCATAATAACTACCTTTAAGTTACTGGAAACTATCATCCTTAAAAGATTTAAATAAGATAGAAGATGTTAAACTATCTATAGAAAAATTGTTTGTTCTGCCATAGAAAAGAAACCACAGAGCCTATACATCACCCAGCTGTGTTACTTTGATGATGAAGTCGTCATCAAAACAGCAATTCATAAATCTATGTCTTTATAAAAATGCTTTGTACTATAATGATGTTATACCGACCTAAACCCCTATTTCAAAGAAATGCTAAGATTTCAATATATATCCTTAAAATGCCTATTAATATTTTATGTATGGAATTTTTAAACCATTAGAACATTTAACAAGGTGA